>NC_083718.1:151479220-151782658 GCF_028564815.1 Eubalaena glacialis
GTGATGGTTGCACAACTCTGTGAATATACTTGAATACCACTGAATGTGTACTTTAAAAGAGACAATTTTATGATATGTGAATTATATCTCAATAAAACTACTGGGAAAAAAACAGGCCTTCACACATTATTATTTAGGCCTGGAATATTCTGCCCCCACCACTATTACTCGACTAATTCTTGCTTATCCTCCTTATCCTACCCTATATATCACATCTTCCTTGAAGCCCTTCTATTCTAGGTCTAGGACAGGTGCTCCTTCTTTCCATATATCTTTCATTTCCTCTATCACAGCACTTACCAGCTGAATTATTTTTTTTTTAACTGTTTGTCTCCTCTTTCCAGGCTCATACTGATGTTTTCCAGAAAAGAGACTACTTCTGACTTATTGATCACTATATCCCGTATGTGTGTGTGTGTGTGTGTGTGTGTGTGTGTGTATGGCACAATGCTTGGCACAGAGTAAGTGCTCACTAACCACTTGTGATCCAAAGTAAAATCACTAAAAGACTAACTTTCAAAGTACTTCCACCTGCAAAATTTTTCCATAGGAAGGATCCCAAGAGTTGTGTTGAGACTGCTAAGGCTCTATTATACTTACTATTTCAAAGTTTATTAATGCCAAAATAAAATTATTAGTTTGTATACTGAGGTTCAAACTTAAACTATGTTTTACCAGGGCTTTCTATCCTAATCACAACTTCAAACAGCTTCTATTAGTTTGATGACTCACCGTTAAATAAAAAAAAAAGGTGTGATTCAAGGGTATCTGTAAATACAATGGAATATCTAGAAAAACTGGGATTAGATTTTCAAATCAACAATTACCAATATGTAACAGACTTGCTTCTCTGATGTTTAATCCAAATGAACATTTTTATGAGCATCAGTGGAGTTTGGTGAAAGAACACTAGCGCAGGACTGGCAAATCCAAGTTTGAATTCATGCTCTAGCATTTAACAGCTGTTGCTGCTTTGAGGAGGTTAATTAAATAAACCTTTCTGAGTCTCAGTTTCTTTATACTTTGTATGAACACTGTACTTCCCAGGATAGTTTTAATAATGAAGAATGTATTTATATAAAGTGCCTTCCTTAGGTCTCATATTTAAGTGCTCAATAAGTGGTAGCCATTACTATTCATCATCAAAAAGCAATTTGTGCGGAAGAATTACAAAAGAAAAGCAGAATGTGATTTGAACCATAAAGCCAACCAGGGGACTGGTTTGTTTATACAATTAATAATCCATCAGGGCCACTGGTCTTAAGTAATCAATTCAAGTTTGAACAATGAAATGAAACACAGGAACAAAAAAGTAACCTGACTGTTCAACTTTCTGAAGAGGCTAAATATATCTGATCCTATAAAAACATGCTTTGAATACAAACAACCTCACTCACAGTGGCAGAAAAAAGAAATGAGATAATCTTTGAAAAGAGCTTTATTCCTGCAGATCAAGACCAAAGTACATTAAGAAAGCAAGATGTGGGAAGCTGACATTATTGCTACACCACATTCACAGAGGGTTTCAATTTCCAGGATATCAATCTGGCATCTTTCACAAACACTGAATGCTCAGTCAAGAGCTATTAGTACCAGGTAGTTGCTTTCTCCTAGTACACACTGAAGAAAAGCAGAGTTGAACAAATATTGGGAAAAGTGATAACAGATGTATCAAATATATGTATGCACTGAAACCTTTAGAACAGCAACTGATCTGAGATTGGCACTAAAACAAGTAACATGCGTAATTCTCAAGTCTAGAGTAATAAGACTCAAGACATAAAAACAAATTTGTGTATATATGGAATACTATTCAGATGTACAACATCCCTAAAGTAGCAAATAGATTGTTTGTCCATGACTGGAACCACTAATTAACACTATATTAGCCCAAGTCCTTATCTTTAACTTTTAGGTAGTAGATATCTATTGGATTATCTTTGCCAACAGAATTCTAGGATTGCCTGCCTCTTGCTCCATACACACACATAAATTTTTATTGCAAAATAAAACCATATTCTGGGGAACCAATCAACTTAACCAGTTTATTACCTAGTATCCTTGTAACACTCCCCTTTTCCTTAAGTAAGCTCCAACTGGTTGCTTTAACTTGCAACAATAATCTTAACAAACATATCCCAACAGAACGAAATAAATTGAGACTAATGACATCAAAATCAGAGTTTCAACCTTAATCGCCACCTAAACCTAAAATTTTAAAGATCAGACACTAGCTCAGATATTCTATGATCTACAGTAGATAATAAACAAGAGATAAATTCATTGGGGCGAGGGTCTTATTTTTCGGATCACTTTAGGTAGCAGATTGACCGGGAGATATAATTTGTACAGCACAAATTGTATGTACCAAAAGTAATAGCAAGAGTTTGTGTAAAGCAGGGTTATGACTCACCATTAATCTAGTCACTACAAGTGATATATTGGTACAAACTACCAACTAATGAAAAACTAGCCAAAAATAAAATTGTGTACCTTAACACCTACAGTAAAAATAGATACTGTGCTTGCTCTTGTCTTGACAACTTGGGGAGGTGGGGGGGGGGCATTTAGAGCACTGCGTCTTACTTTTTTTTTTTTTTTAAATTTATATATATATTTTTTTAATATTTTAAATTTATTTATTTATTTATGGCTGTGTTGGGTCTTTGTTTCTGTGCGAGGGCTTTCTCTAGTTGTGGCAAGCGGGGGCCACTCCTCATCGCGGTGCGCGGGCCTCTCACTGTCGCGGCCTCTCTTGTTGCGGAGCACAGGCTCCAGACGCGCAGGCTCAGCAATTGTGGCTCACGGGCCCAGCCGCTCCGCGGCATGTGGGATCTTCCCAGACCAGGGCTCGAACCCGTGTCCCCTGCATTGGCAGGCAGATTCTCAACCACTGCGCCACCAGGGAAGCCCTGCGTCTTACTTTTAACAATGTCAAGTTTAAGAAGAGCAAAACCTGAATTGTATCAGCCAAAGCTTGGGATAACTGAGTTGGATGAAACAAGTCCATGCTCAAATTACTTGTACTATGAACACTACAATGTTATTTATTAATAACAATCCAAAGAAAATCTCTAACTATAGGTGCTCTCACAGTTCTATCTTTGGCTCCCTTTTCTTCTAAAGTCTTCAACTACCATCTCCATGTGAATGACTCTCAGATTTCTCTAACCCTCACCTCTCACTCAAATTCCAGGGCCACAGCTTAACCTACCTGATATACAATACTTCTCCATTTGGATATTCCACTATACCTCGAATTTGAGACAGTTAACCCTTCACACTTGAGAGGACTATTTTCTGTTGGTTTTTTTTCTTTTGGCCACGCTGTGTGGCATGCAGGATCTTAGTTCCCCGACCAGGGAGCAAACCTGTGTCCCCTGCATTGGGAGCACAGAGTCTTGACCACTGGACCGCGAGGGAATCCCAAGAGGACTATTTTCTCAAAAGAGTTTTCTACTCTCAATATCTCCCCTTCACCTCCCATGCATGCCCCACTCTTTTCTGGCTTCTTTACCCATCTTAGCAACATTCAGTTATAGTAGATCACATCCTCCTTCTTTACGAAACTA
This sequence comes from Eubalaena glacialis, assembly GCF_028564815.1. Classification (NCBI taxonomy): domain Eukaryota; kingdom Metazoa; phylum Chordata; class Mammalia; order Artiodactyla; family Balaenidae; genus Eubalaena; species Eubalaena glacialis. The sequence goes on from NC_083718.1 coordinate 151,482,793, forward strand.
TTCTTCCATGACTTACTTATGTGACACTAAAATTTCTGATTTTCTCCTACTTCTTTGACTTATCCCTCTCACTTTCGTCCCTGACTCCTTCGCCCTTACCTGATCTTTTTTTTTTTTTTAATTTATTTTGGCTGCTCTGGATCTTCATTGCGGCTCACGGGCTCTCTAGTTGCGGCGCACAGGTTCTAGAGCTCGAGGGCTCAGTAGTTGCAGCGTGTGGGCTTAGTTGCGGTATGTGGGATCTTAGTTCCCCAACCTGGGATCAAACCTGGGCCCCCTGCATTGGGAGCACGGAGGCTTAACCACTGGACCACCAGGGAAGTCCCTAGCCAATCTTAAATGTTGAAATTCCTCAAAGTTCTGTACTCAGTTCTCTTCTCTCTTGATTTATATTCTTTTCCAAGGGAATTCTATCTACTACCATTGCCTCAAACACTACCTGTTAACAAGTCCTAATTTCCTTTTCTCTACTTCAGACCTCTTTTCTGGGTTCTAAACCTATATATATACACAAGTGCCTATTTAATGTCTCTGTGTCTCAAAGACATCTCAAATTCAATATGTATGTCTACTCTCATAATAATCAATGCCATTTCTTCTCTGTTCCCTATATCATTAACTATCGAGACGCTCATTATATAGTCATTCTCTATCCCTCCCTCTCCATAACGGTCATCATCAACATTCAGTCATGTCCTAAAATTGATAAAAATCAATTTTCTCTGTCTACAACCACGACTTTGGTCCAAGCCACTATTATACCATATCTGGATTACAGAAATAATCTCTTCAATGATCTCCTCATAGTACTTTTGTCATCTCCTCCAGTCCATTTTCACTCAGCAGTTAAAGTAACCTTTAAAAAGAACTAATTAGGGGTCAACAAAGAAATCAAAAGAGAATTTTAAAAATACTTTAAGACAAATGAAATGGCAATAAAACATATCAAAATTTATGGGATGCAGCAAAAACAGTTCTAAGAGGGAAGCTCATAGCAATAAATGCCTACCTCAAGAAATAAGAAAAATCTCAAATAAACAACCTAACTTTACACCTAAAGGAACTAGAAAACGAAGAACAGACATAGCCCATAGTTAGTAAAAGGAAGGAAATAACAAAGATCAGAGTGAAAATAAGTGAAATAGACACTAAAAGACAATAGAAAAGATCAATGAAACTAAAGCCGGGTCTTTGAAAAGATAAACAGAATTGACAAACCTTAAGCCGCACTCACCAAGAAAAAAAGAAGACTCAAATAAATAGAACCAGAAATGAAAGAGGAGACATTACAACATACCACAGAAATAGAAAGGATCAAAATAATCTACTATAAACAATTATACACCAACAAATCAGACAACCTAGAAAAAATGGACGAATTCCTAGAAACATACAACCTTACAAGACTAAATCATGAAGAAATAGAAAATCCAAATGGACTGATTACTAGTAAGAAGATTAAATCAGTAATGAAAAACCTCCCAACAAAAGTCCAGTGTCAGCCACATTTAAAGAAGAACTAATACCAATCCTTCTCAAACTCTGAAAAAATAGAAGAGGGAACATTTCCAAATACATTTTATGAGACCAGCATTACCCTGATACCAAAACCAGACCACACACCAGAAGAAAAGAAAATTATAGACCAACATCCCTGATAAACACAAATGCAAAAATCCTCAACAAAATATTAGCAAACCAAATTCAACAATACATTAAAACGATCATACACTATGATTAAGTTGGATTTATTCCAGGGATGCAAGGATGATTCAACAACTGCAAATCAATGTGATGTACCATGTTAGCAAAACGAAGGATAAAAATCATATGATCATCTCAATAGATGCAGAAAAGCATCTGACAAAATTCAACACCCATTCATAATAAAAATTCTCAGAAAAGTGGGTATAGAGGGAAAGTATCTCAACATAATAAAGGCCACATATAACAAGTACATAGCTAATATCGTACTCAATGATGAAAAACTGAAAGCTTTTCCTTTAAGATCAGGAACAAGATGAAGATGTCCACTCTCACCACTTTTATTCAACACAGTATTGGAAAGCCTAGCCAGAGCAATCAGGCAATAAAAAGTAATGAAAGGCATCCAAATTGGAAAGGAAGAAGTAAAACTGTCACTATTTGCAGATGGCATGCCATTATATATAGGAAACCCTAAAGACTTCACCAAAAACTGTACTGCATATTTGAAAGTTGTTAAGACAGCAGATCTTAAAAGTCCTTAATCAAAACGAAAAAATTTTTTCTAACTATACATGGTGATGGATGTTAACTAGACTTATTGTGGTGATCATTCTACACTAGTATATACAAATATCAAATAATTATGCTGTATACCTGAAACTAATAGAACGTTATATGTCAGTAATACCTCAATTTAAAAAATTTAATCAAGTGATCCTTCAACTTGAAACTCTTCAATTGCTTTGCACTTAAAATATCAAAACTCCTTACTCTGACCTTGTAAGGTCCTGCAAAATTTAACTTCTGCCTAACTCTCCAGTTTATTCTTTTGCCACTTTCCCTTCCATTTACTTCTCTCCATCCACAATGACATCTTCCCATTCCTCAAGAGTATCATGTTCTTTCCACCTCTGATTCTTTCTCGATGCTGTCCCCTCTCCTTGCATTGTTGTTTCCCACTCATTTCTTATGACTCTCTCCTCCTGGCTAATACAAACCCACTCAACCTTCAGGGGATTGAACTGAATTAAATTGATTAAATCTCAATTCCACAAGGAAGACCTCCTTTGACCTCTCAGACTAGGCTTCCTGCATAGTTCTCTTATAACCCTATAATTATTTTTGTAACATTGTGAAATATCAGCTATATGAGGATAGGTTCCATGACTATTTTGTTCACCAAAGAATTGACAGCATTTAACACAGCACGTAGCAGGCTGTAAATAAATATTTGTTCTATGAATATATCCTGCGATTTTGTCAATTCACAAATTAATAAATATAACTACAACATTTAACTTCTCCTCGTAAATGCTGTACAATTATTAGTCAATCCTCCCAGGCTTCATTGATGTTTATGATGACCTTCAATTTACCCATTAATAACTTTCTGATTTTTACTCTCTTGATTTCTCTAGCATTTCCATCAAGACTCCTTAAAAGAACTACTGTAAATTTTGCACTTCAACATCTAGCACACTCAAAATATGGTGGTAGAACACTCACAGGCTGAGAGCTTTTGCAACATGGTGTATGGTAAGGTTCAGTGGCCAACAGTGTGTAGTACTACCCGCCAAGCTAGAGCTCAATGACTGAGAGTGTATGTGAGCGTCTAGAATGCAGACAAATATAAGAATATACTGAAATAGATTGTTTCATATATCCTTGAATGTCACTGTATTTGACAAAAACTTCCATAAAATAGTTAATAAATCATACTCTGTATGCCTATTTATTTGGGAGGGGAGAATAATAATAATATTATTTATTGTTCACTTACTATGTACCAGACCTCATTCCAAGGGCTTTAGAGATATTAAACCCTGAATTCTCTTAAAAACCCTAAATAGTAGGTATAAAATTAAGTCCTCCAGAATGTACATATACAAGAAGGTAGAGATTTTGTCTTAATCCTCCTTGTTTTATCACTGGCATCCAGAATAGTGTCTGGCATACGGTAAGCACTCAAATATTTGTTGGATGAATAATAAGGAAATGGAGGCAAAAAGAAGGTAAGTAACTTGTACAAAGTCACACACAGTAGCAAAACCAGGATTTGAACCCAGGCATTCTGGTTTCACATCTCAGACTCTTAACCTCTAGGTATGTATACGTTTGGAAACAACATTCCTCCTTCACTTCTACTCTTTGGCATTCAGAAGTACTTGCAGTATAAAAATGCTCCTATGAGCTATAAGTTGTCCTTACTCTTTTTGCTAATAAAACAAAGAGAAAGAGAAACTCTAGTTTAATAACATCTGAACATAAGACTACAGTATGTCTGAATTTATTAACGCTCCCACTACAGATAACAGTACTGAGAAAAGAGCAGGGGAAGAGATATAGATCAACAGGTTACTATAATGGACTTTTTAAATATACACATGCCTACTGTTATAGTATGTTCATACATATGTTATTTAATGTAGCAGTATAATCAATCAGCACTACAGAGCAGTGCTGTGTGAATAGATTTGCCACAGTCTTTTTAAATAGCTGAATAGCATTCCATTCTATGGATGTATTATCAATACAATTTAACTCTCATCCCTATCAACAGATATCTAGATTCTCTCTATATTTTTATACCTATACACAATATAATAAATATCCTTATACACATATCTTTACACTTTAATATACAATAAATCCCTAAAAGTGGAATTTAAGACAAAAGTATTATACATTTTAAATTTTAATAAATGTTGCCAAAATTTCCACCAAACATGCTGTGCTTATTTCTATTTCCTCCAAGAGTATGTAAAATTTTTTTCTATAAGCTCTTGTCATTACTATTATCAATCTTTGCCAATCTTACAGGTAGTAAACGGGACCTGATATTCTAATTTGTATTTTTAATTAGGAGTAAAAGCTGAACATCTATTTACCTTTCATATGCCTACTGGCCTTTCTACAAATTGCCTATAAATATCCTTTATATATATATCATGTTTAGAATCTTCATTCCAGTTTAATGTTTGTTCTTTTTTTTTCTACATGGAAGTCATCCATTTTTGTGTAATCAAATTCATCAGTCTCCATTATGGCTTTTACATTTCATATCATGCTTAGAAAAGCCTTCCTCCTTGCAATATTATAAAAATATTCACCCATGTTTTCTCTGCTATTTTCATGGTTATTTTTGTTTATTTTACTCTTTCATCATCTAGAATCTATTTTGGTAGGAAAAGTTCTGTAACTTGCTTTTCTCATTCAATAGTATATCCTAGATACCTTTCCAGATCAAATACTTCATTTATTTTAACTGTGCATATAGAATTCTGAAATATACCTATATCGTAGTTTTATTTAGTCATTTAATAATTATATAAGGCTATACATTAGTTATATTATTAGTTACTTTTAGCACTGATGAACATTTACATTTTCTCTTATTTTTCTACAAGTACCAAGAATGCGGCCATGTACAATACATACCTCCTTATATACATTTTTTTTAAGATACACATTAAGAAAGAGAATTATTGAGTCATTAGTATGTGTTTTTTGATATCGATAAATTACCCTCCAAAAATGATGTGCCTAATACTTTTTCTTTTTTTTAATTAATTAATTTTTATTAATTAATTAATTTATCTTTGGCTGCATTGGGTCTTAGTTGCGGCACGTGGGATCTTTCGTTGCGGCACATGGGCTTCTCTCTAGTTGTGGTGCGTGGGCTCAGTAGTTGCAGTGCACAGGCTTAGTTGCCCCGCAGCACGTGGGATCTTAGTTCCCCGACCAGGGATCGAACCTGCATCCCCTGCATTGGAAGGCGGATTCTTAACCACTGGACCACCAGGGAAGTCCCCTAAACATTTTCATTTTAAGAATCCATTCAACAAATATTTAAGTGCTTTCTTTGTGGTAGACACTTCTAGAGGCTGAGCATTATGATAACCAATCCAGACAAAGGCACCGCTTTTGGTGATTAAGAGTGCAGGCTCTAGAGACGGGTTGCCTGAGTTCAAATTTGGGTTCAATAAGTACTAGATGTCTGACCTTGGATAAGTTACACTATCCTTGTACCTCAAGTACCTTATCAATAAAACAATAATAATAATAGTACCTACCTCACTAGGACTGTTGTAAAGACTGTTTTTGCCTGCCATAGAGAAAGTACTCAATAAAGTTTTCTTATCATTATTACCTAAATGTGCTCTTATCAACTTTTATTTTTGCCAATGAGAGCGGTAAAAACACTATTTCAATATTTAATTACCATTTCTCTCATTACTAGAAAGACTGACATATTTTTTTTTCCTTTTTTATTTCCTATTCTGTGATCTCCTGTTCAAATACTTTGTCCATTTTTTTCTATTGTGATGTTTTGTACTTTTTTGAATGTGACTGCTAAACGTGATGCAAATATTTTCTAGCATGACACCTAAGTTCTGACCCATTAGCTATCAAGTTCTATTTGTGGCCAAGTCACAAGAATACCACTGACTACTATTTTGCTAAGAGAATTTCATATACTGCTCTCTACTTTAAAAGGTTTCCAATTACTTAAACTTAGGGGAAGGAGGTAAGGAAATACTCTCTAGGTGATAGAAAAGTATAAGCTAAAGGCATAGGGATAGTTTCTATCTCATCCACTCTTGTCTCCTTAACACGTGGTACAGGGTCTGACATAATAAACTCTGGATGAACAAGTATTGCTTGAATGAATGCAAAATCTCCTTACAAGGTTACAAGCTCCTTGTGGGCAAGGATGGTGTCATACCCATGCTGGTATCACTCCCACAATGCGTAACAGTGCTTTTACACAGAGGAAGCACTCAAATGTTTTTACTGAATAGATTGCTATCTCTGTACTTGCACGAAGGCAGCTGAGGTAATCAATGTAAAAGAAGCAATCCCTTCCTCATATAAAGATTACACTCTGATTTGTAGCTGCAGATAGCTCTGTATGGAGTCCCGTGTTGTTTGGGTCACTTCGTCTTAAATTCACCGTCTGTTTCAAGCCTTTGTTCTAGAAAAAAAATGTCCCTGGCAGTTATTGTGCCATGAGTCCTTGCAGGTGCTGCTGAGACCATGTCTGTGCAATGTTTCTCATGTTTTAGTCTCTCCCCAAAGCATTCTTTCTCAATGTGTTATTTAGGAATAAATCCATTCCAGCACACTAGACACAGCTGTTTAGGCCTCCTGATTCCTCTGCCCACATGCCCTGCCTGGTAGAGCTCTGCTTTGCTAAGTACTGCTAGACTGGTTACTTCCCAGAATATCACTCTTGGTGATATAGGCTTGTAGTTTCATGTGAAATAGTGAGACAATGTGGCATAATAGAAGAAGTGCAGGATCCTTGGAGCCAGATGACCTGGGTTGGCATACTAACTCAGCCATTTACTAACTATATGACCTAAATATCCCTATGTCTCAGTTTCCCTGTTTTCAAATGGGAATAACAGCTCTACTATCTAACCCACCTGGGTCAGAAGGCTGCAATAAGAGTTATAAAATTAGATTAAAATGCAGAAATATTTTATAAAGTATTCTACAAATATATGTTACTACTATATGAAATAGGGCTCAAAGACTCAGTAAAATGCCTCCACCAGACAATTCACTTCATGAGAGCAAGGATCATGTCTGACTGGGTCATGGCTGCATCTCCAAAGCCTGGCATATTTGTTGAATGAAAGACTAAAAGAATGACAGAAAATGAAAAGAGCACTCACCAGTGACCTTCGTCAAAATAATAAATCTCTGAGTTTCAATCTGCTCATTGTAAAGTGAGAATAATACCACCCATGTCAAAAGATTGCTATGAGGATTAAAAAGAAATAATATCAATATAATATAATATAATGGATACTTCTCTATTTCCTTCTTCCTCCAAAGCCAGATATAGTTTAGGACTTAGTTGTATAAAAGGTAGATACTGTTAATAGTTTTATAATTGGTACTGACTCAAATTATTCTAGGGACAGTCAAGGAACATTACACTATCATCTGCCCTTTAATCTCAGTGAAAATTAATACTGTCTAGTCAGATAAAGATAAATATCACATGAAATCACTCATATATGGAATCTAAAAAAATGATATAAATGAGCTTATTTACAAAACAGAAATAGACTCACAGAGGTAGAAAACAAATTTATGGTTACCAAAGGGGTAAGGGGGGAGGGATAAATTAGGAGTTTGGGATTAACAGATACACACTACTATATATAAAACAGATAAACAACAAGGACCTACTGTATAGCACAGGGAACTATATTCAATATCTTGTAATAACCCATGATGGAGAAGAATCTGAAAATATACATATACACACACACACGTATATATGAAACTGAATCACTCTGCTGCACACCTAAAACTAACATAATGTTGTAAATCAACTATACTTTAATAAGAAGTTGTTTTGAAAAAAGAAGAAAAAAATCAGTACTGGCAAAGTCATTATTAAATACTTTATCTCTGTCATGTTTAAACTGCTGCAGTTCACTGACTCACATACACATAAACCTTTAAAATGAACCACTGCCCTAGTGAAGTTAAGTCTTCTCAGAGACAAGTGCATCTTTATGTAACCTAGACAAAATAACTTACTACTAGTCAAAATCATTTAAGCACGAAAGCCATATCAAAACAAATTCTATCTATTGGTCACAGCACATAAAATGGAACAATGTTTTATTGAGATATCAATAGTGTTCACATACATAAGCATCCAATCCATATTATGCATCAGAATTAAAGCTAGAGTACCTAACAACAGAGCTCCAAAATATATGAAGCATAAACTGACAGAACTGAAGTGAGAAATAGACAATTCAACAATAATAGCTGTATGCTTCACTACCCAACTTTCAATTATGGATAAAACAACTAGGGAGAAGATTAGCAAGGAAACAGAAAACGTGAACATTGTATGCCATCTAGACCTAACAGACATCTACAGAACACTCCATCCAACAACAGAGGGATATACATTCTTCCCAAGTGCATATGATTAGGAGAGACCTTATGTTAAGCCATAAAACAAGCCTCAACACATTTAAAAGGATTGAAACCATACAAAGTATGTTTTCTTACCACAATGGAATGAAATTAGAAATCAATAACAGAAGGAAATTCAAAAATATGTGGAAATTAAACAACACACTAAATAACCAACATGTCAAATAATAAATCACAAGGAAAATTAGATAATACTTTGATGAAATGAAAATACTCTAAGAATGCAAACACAACATACCAAAACTTATGGGACGCAGTGAAAGCAGTGCTTACAGGAAGACCTAAAGCTATAAACACTTACAGTTTTTTAAAAAAGTAAAATTACATATAAGAACTCTCTACCTTCAGAAACTAAAAAAAAGAGGAGCAAACTAAACCCAAAGCAAGCAGAAGGAAGGAAATATCAATAATAAAGATTATGAAACAAAGCATGACCCTGTGGGGCCCTCCCGGGTACAAACCTTTTCTGCGTCCCTCATTTCTTGTTTGTGGGAAATAGGTTTCATTCAGCCTCCTTGGCCTTCCCTGAGTTCCAAAGGGCAAATTCAAACAGCTGCATATCAGGGAAGGGAGGGAATGCAGAAGGAGGAGGAGCAGCCAAGAAACAATAGTGCAGCTCTGGGGCAGGGTCCTGGTTCCTCCTCAAGGAATATACATAACAAAGCCTTTGAGTTCTTCTGTAGGAACTAAAGCCCCCACCCAGGTGGAGGATGGTAACTTCAAGCTAAGCACAAGGTTCCTGGAACACCACTCTGTAACCTCACCACCAACTGATCAGAAGAAAGTCCGCACACAGTGGAAGATAATAGAGACTCTGACTCCCTCCCCAAATGATTCTCCCTTTAAAAACTTTCATGGTCCAGCAGGATCTTCAGAGTTGGTTTTGGAGTGTGCCTTCTCCCGATTGTCAGCCTCCTGAATAAAGCAGCCATACGTTTTCAAACCAATACCTTCCTCTTGAGTATTAACTTTTAAGCAGCAAGAAGCTGAACCTGAGTTCAGTAACAATTAGAATGGAAATAAAGTAGAAAAAAAATAGAGAAAAATCAATAAAACCAAAAGTTGCTTCTTTCAAAAGATGACCAAAATTGACAAATCTTTAGCTAGACTGACCAAGAAAAAGAGAGAAGACTAAAGTTACTAAAATCAGAAATGAAAGTGGGGACATGACTACTGACCTTACAGAAATAAAAAGGATTGTAAGAGAATACTATGAACAATGTACACCAACAAATTAAACAATCTTGATGAAATGGACAAATTCGTAGAAACAAACTACCAAAACTGACTCAAAAAGAAAGAGACTCTGAACAGACCTATAAATTAGTTGATGAGACTGAATTATTAATTTCAAAACTTCCCACAAATTAAATTTTAAAACTTCCTACCCAAGGCCAGGGAGTTTCACCAGTGACTTCTACCAAATATTTTTAAAGCAAATTAATACCAATCTTTCCCCAGAAGAGAACACTTCCCAATTCATTCTATGAGGTCAATATTACCCTAATACCAAATCAAAGACATCCCAAGAAAACTACAGACCAATATCCCTTATGAATATAGTACATGAAAAATCCTCAACCAAATACTAGCAAACCAAATCCAGCAACATATAAAAAGGATTATACACTATGAACAAGTGACATTTATTCCACTCGTTCACATTGGTTTAATATATAAAAATTGATCAATGTAATACACTATATTAATAAAAGGACAAAAATTACATGTTCTTCTCAATACACACATTTGACAAATAGAGTATTTGACAAAATCCAACACCCTTTCATGATGAAACTGAGCAGGAGCATGTGGGGCTCCTGGGCACGGAAGCCTTTCCATGTCCCCCATTCCTTGTTTGTAGGGAACAGACTCCAGCCTCCATGACCTTCCCTGAGTTCCAAAGGGCAGATTCAAACAGTTGCTCATCAGGGAAGGGAGGGGATGCAGAGACAAGGGAGGAGCAGCCAAGAAACAATAGTGCAGCCTTGGGGCAGGGTCCTGGTTCTGCCTCAAGGGATACACATAACAATATCTTTAAGCTCTTTATAGAACTAAAACCCCCAACAAATGGAAGATGTCAGGCATTCTTCATTCCAGAGAAGACCACCTGAAGCCAGATTAAAGGAACCAGAGAAACTCATCAAAAGATTACCTGAGACCAGATTAAAGGAATGTAGCTCTTGCACACACCCTAATCTTATCAGAAACCCCACCTTTGAACTATTGCTATAAAACTCCTCACCAAGTCCTCCCGGGTTGGGACACACAGTTTTTGAGAGCAGGAGTCTGCCGTGTCCCACTTTGCCTGGCAAAGCAATAAAGCTATTCTTTTCTACTTCACCCAAAACTCTCTCTGAGATTCAATTCGGCACTAGTGCACAGAGGCCAAGTTTTCGGCATCAATGATAAAAACACCCAACAAACTAGGGACATAAGGGAACTTCCGCAACCTGATAAATGCCATCTGTGACAAACCCTAAACCTAAATGCAAGAGCTAAAACTCTTAAAAGAAAACGTAAAAGCAAATCTTTGTGGCCTTGGATTAAACAATGATTTCTTAAATATGACACCAAAAGAACAAGTAACAAAAGAAAATACTAGATTAATTAAATCTTCATCAAAATTTAAAACTTTTGTGCCTCAAAGAATACCACCATGAAAGTGAAAAGACAGCCACAGAATGGGAGAAAATATTTGTAAATCATATCTGATAAGAGACTTATAGAATATATAAAGATATATAGGATGTGTGTGTATGTGTGTGTGTGTGTATATATATCTTTTTTTTTTTTTTTTTTTTTGGCCATGCCACATGGCATGCCTGATATTCCTGACCAGGGATCAAACCCATGCCCTCTGCATTGGAAGAGTGAAATCTTAACCACTGGACCATCAGGGAAGTCCCTACATATAGGATACATATTTTTTTAAATTCTTACGATCAAAAATAAAAAAGACAAATAACCCAGTTAAAAACAGGCAAAGAATTTGAAAAGACATTTCTCCAAAGTAGATATGCTAATGGACAATAAGCACATGAAAAGATGCTCAAGTCATTTAGTCACTAGGGAAATGCAAATCAAAATGACAACGAGATTATCACTTCACAACCCCTAGGATGGCTAGAATCCAAAAGACAAAACAATAGCAAGTGTTAATGAGATGGAGAAATTGGAACCCTGATACACTGGACAGGAAAGTAAAGTGGTGCAGCAGCTTTGTAAACCAGTTTGGCAGTTCCTCAAAAAGGTGAACATAGAGATAACCATACGACCCAACAATTTCACTCCTAGGTAAACACTCAAGAGAATATGCCTACATAAAAATTTATACACAACTGTTCATAGCAGCGCTGTGTACAATAACCAAAAAGTGTTAACAAGCCAAATGTCCATTAACTGATGAATGGATAAATAAAATGTGGTATATGCAATAAAGTATTATTCAGTAATAAAAAGAAATGAAGTATTGATACATGTTACAAACATGGATGAAACTTTAAAATATTTTGCTAAGTGAAAGAAGCCAGATGCCACTTATATGAAATATCCAGAATAGAGAAATCCATAGAGACAAAAATAGATTAGTGGTTACCAGGGACCGAGGAAGGGTGATGAAAGGAAACAGGGAATGGGTGCTAATCAGAAAGGAGTTTCTATGGGGGTGATGAAATTGCTCTAAAACTAGATAGTGGTGATAGTTGTACAACTCTCACCATTGAATTGTATACTTTAAACAGGTGAATTTTATGGTATGTGCATTATAACTCAATAAAGCTATTTTTTAAATAAAACTAGAAATAACTATTATTTCTAATCTGCCTGATCTTAACATGCATGCTCGGCCATGTCCATCAATCTAGCATATAAAAGCCATTGTAATGAATCTTCAATTATAAAATGGGAAAATTAACAACCAGTACTCTCACAACAAATTCATTTTAAGGGCTACAAAACTATTTTTGTACAAAACTACAAATCTATTATTTTTTTCTTCAAATCTATTATTTTTAATCAAATCATATTCTTCAAAACATTCATCAAATGCCAACTATGATAAATGCTGAAGAAACTACACAATTTTATTTTTAACAAAGGATTTTAAAGTGTTTAGCAAAGCTCTACATTAAAACTTCTAACTCAATAAATAGCATATTTTATTTGTTTGATTTATCAGGGACTAATATGAATTGTCTAACAAAGCTAAGCAAAGGAATTTTAGACATTCCTGAACAACATTTCCCAGCTTGTAATTTCATGAAAAGTACCTACACTAAGCATTGACAATTTTGTCAAAATAAGGCTCTCCATGTGAATTTACAATCTTTTAGCATAGTGTGACGTTATAAAAGTTGTTTAACTTCTTTTTACCTGTTTTTTAATTCCTCCTAAATGGGGATAATAAAATTATCTGCCCTAACCCTTTACTTGATTGCTATGAAAATCAAAAGAGAAAGCACTCTGTAAGGTACAATTATTACCTCCTAAATGAAAAGCCTGGACAAGTAGATGATTAAAATATCAAACACTTCTTAAGAAGAGGATAAATCTGGGAATGGGCATGTGATGCTGTCCTAGAGGGACAGACCTAAAAGGTTCTACTCCCCAAAACAAAAAATAGTATATCAATGGATTTACAAAGCTTTTTATCAATTCTTTTATACTGAACATTAGTAACTTTTTTTTTTTTTAATTTATTTATTTATGGCTGTGTTGGGTCTTCGTTTCTGTGCGAGGGCTTTCTCTAGTTGCGGCAAGCGGGGGCAACTCTTCATAGCGGTGCGCGGGCCTCTCACTATCGCGGCCTCTCGTGTTGCGGAGCACAGGCTCCAGACGCGCAGGCTCAGTAGTTGTGGCGCACGGGCTTAGTTGCTCCGCGGCATGTGGGATCTTCCCAGACCAGGGCTCGAACCCGTGTCCCCTGCATTGGCAGGCAGATTCTCAACCACTGCGCCACCAGGGAAGCCCTGAACATTACTAACTTTTTAAATCTAAAGGATCATTATCAGTCATAATCCTCCTAGACAGCAAAGAAAGAATTTTGGTTTTGAGCAGGACAAAAATAAATAAATAAATAAATCTGAAAAAGCTGACTTCAAAATTATTTTCCTTAAAGCTTTGAAAGTAGTTAAGCCACAAAAATGTCATGTTGACCTGTTTAATATTACTTTTAAAATACTATAAAAAAATATTTGAGCAAAAGTAACACTTTCTCCAACACCACCCTAAGCAATCTAAAATAAGAACCCCTAGGGAGGCATCCACACTTGTCATTAAAGAAACACCAAAAGGACAACCAGAAACATGAAATAACCTAATTTAAAGTTGCCAGCTAGAAAGGTATAGTCCCAAGGATAAAAACTGTATTAAGTTACCTAACAGTTGCATGAGTTTATAAAACTCCATGATGTCCTGCCTACAGCCCCATCCACCGCTACTTTATCTGTCTTTTAAAAATTATTTTTATAAAAGGAAAAGCTCTGACAAGCTTGTATTGAAGACAAAGCTGAAAGAATAACAGAAGACGGAAAGCACCTAACAATAAAGGAATTCTAGAAGTATGTTCACAATTTTCAAAAACTTAAACACATTTTCTGGCTAATCTTCACAATAAAAGACAACTCATAACTGGTAAGGAAGACACTGGTTTACATCAATTATATCTTTGAAACATCCAGTATTATAAATATGGAGGCTGAGGGCAGACAACTCAACAAATACATGTGATTATGAAGCTTCAAGCGGGTGGCAGGCAGGGAGACTACTACTACTACACCTAAACACTGAAAATAAAGCTCATAAATTCCAAGACTGCTGAAACTTATCCAGAGTGAGAGTGGTACCTCTGCAGGTTTAGGACATTTCCTTGCCTTGGACGCTGGCAAATTCATGCATGAACAGAAGGAAAGTCTATCTTTTTGTCCAGTCTATGAATTCATCCAAGCATATATCTACTCAAGAACATATTTAGGAATTCCCTGGCAGTCCAGTGGTTAGGGCTCCATGCTTTCAGCGCTAAGGCCCCGGTTCGATCCCTGGTCAGAGAACTAAGATTCCACAAGCTGCGTGGCATAGCCCCTGAAAAAAAAGAATATATTTACCGATCACCTACTATATATGCTCAAGAGCTATTCTAAGAGCTCTGAAAATAAGAAATTTCCAGCCCAATGGGGGGAGGGGCTGACAATACAATATAATCCATGACAGATGGGTATACAGAGACACAGCATTTAGTTCAGCTGACAGAAAGTAGGAAAGATCAAAAGAGATATTTGAGGTGAATGTGGAATCTGAGGCATGAGTCTCCTGCATAAGTCATTCTTTTTAAAGTACGCATGTTGACTTGTCTAGGCTGGTCTTTTGTTGTTGTTATTTTTTAAAGTCACATGTGTAATCAGAAAATCTTAAAAATTGGAAGTATTTCATCTAAACAAGCATATGTGTAACAAAAGACTGGTCCTGAAAAAGGAAATTCAAGTACATGAGCTTCTTAATTTAATTAATTTTAGATAAAATTAATAACTTAAAAGACTTAAATAACTTAAAAGTACTAACCTAGATCTCAATTCACTCATCTGTCCAATGAAGGAACTAGCCTAGAAAATCTCTAACTACTCTCTGACTTCTAAAATTGACTTTGAGTGTTCTATTTGTTGGTGGTTGCTACTCTAATAAATTTTAACAAAAATATATCCTAAACATTCATAATTAGTCTAGCTAACTGGAGATTAATTTATCTCCCAATACACACATCAATTAATTTTGAAACCAGTCTACATCCCAACAAGCACTGAGTGTCTATGCCCTCTGTCTTTTCAACTTCTTCCTCTAATGGTCTATAAATATCTTCAGATACCTTTTAATAACAGGAATCTTTTACTCTTTTAATAGCAAGCATTAAAACCTTTCCTTCAACTCTACATTCCCCTCTAGTTACTGCCTTTTCACCTTCCCTTCACAGTCAAGTGCTTTTTTAAAAAAAATTTACTGATCCACTCTCTCTTCAAGCCACTGAAACTGCTCTAAATGCTTTCTAATTGCCAAGCCCAATATACACTTTAAAGCCTCATCTTAGCCTATCCAGAGGAACCAACACAGCTGAACACTCCTTTTTAAAACTCTTCTTCTGGGGCTTCCCTGGTGGCGCAGTGGTTAAGAATCCGCCTGCCAATGCAGGGGACACGGGTTCAATCCCTGGTCCGGGAAGATCCCACATGCCATGGAGCAACTAAGCCCGTGCACCACAACTACTGAAGCCCCCTGTGGGCCTAGAGCCCATGCTCCGCAACAAGAGAAGCCAACCCAGGGAGAAGCCACCCCAGTGAGAAGCCCGTGCACCGCAACTAGAGAAAGCCCGTGCGCAGCAACGAAGACCCAACGCAGCCAAAACTAAAATTAATTAATTAAAAAAAAACACCTCTCTTTCCTTTCTCCTACAAAACTTGATAGTACTTTCTACTGACTTTCCTTCTCTGTCTCCTTCTGTGGGCTTTCCCCCTGTGTGTCTAGTAAGTATGATTTTTATCCAGTTATGTTCTCAGACCTCTTCTGTCTTCGCTCTACTTGTTCTCACTGGATGGTTTCATCCACTCTTGTGGCTTTAACTACTCCCTAAAACCTATTATACCTCCTGCATCCAGAAGTAAAGGTTTCACCATACATTCAATAATCCAAGGCCAGACACCTAGGAACCATTCTCCTCATCAACTATGTCCAAACAATCCTAACATTTCTAAGTCTTAAATACCTCCTGCAACCAACCTTTTTTCTTTATCTCAGATGTTATTACCCTAATTCATACTACCATCTCTGGCTTAGATTTCAATAGTTTCCCAAGTGGTATACCTGTATCCATTCTGGTCCTCCTCCAACCCATCTGCTATACTGACAACAAAATAATTGTTCTAAAAGCTCAATGACCAATTGGTCTACCATTTTTAAGTCTTCACTGGTTTCCCCATGCCCTACCTAAAATTAAAAAAATCTAACTCTTTTAAATAGTACATGAAGCTTTTCATCATCTGGCTCCATGCCTAGGTCTCTACCTCCTCTCCTGTCCTCACTTAAAACTGCCATACCACACTATTTGCAGTTCCCCAAATAAAACGTTGTTTCACATACTTCCACATGTTTGTGCCCAAGGTTTCCTTTGCTTAAATTGTCCCTCTCTTTTTTATCCTCCTGGCAAACTCCTACTAATTTTTCAATATTGAACACAAGCATCACCTTTTCAGTAAAGCCATGGTGGAACTGATCGTCCTCGCTGAACCTGGTGCATTTAATTATTTACATATTTGCCTTCCCAACTAGCCCTTTAATTCTTTGATAGCAAGGATGTCTTATTCCTCTTTCTATCTTCAACACTTAAGCACAGTCTTGCCAGAGTAAACGTGTCATTAACTGTTGTTAAATGAGCAAATAAATGAATGAATGTAAAGTACTTCACTGGGCACTACTAAGAAATATAATTTTCCTTTCTCAAAAAACTTATGAATATGTAGTGGAGAATTAGGAAGACATATACTCATGAAAAGTTAGGTAAAAATGCAAAATACAAGTCAGAATTCAGAAAAATTACATGACAAATGTAAAAGCGGGAATTCCCTGGCGGTCCAGTGGTTAGGACTCTGTGCTTTCACTACCAGGGCCTGGGTTCAATCCCTGGTTGGGGAACTAAGATCCTGCAAGCTGCACAGCAAAAAAAGAAAGAAAGAAAGAAACTTCAAAAAAGAATGCAAAAGATGTACAAATATTAATATATTATAAAAACTTAGAGGAAACAGAAATCATTACAGCTTAGAATAATCTGAAAAGGCTTCATGGAAAAGCATTGAACTGAGTATTAAAAGAGACGTGAGATTTGGGAGAATTGGAAAAAAAGAGGAAAGAAGTTTTTTTGTTTTTTGTTTTTTTTTTTTTGAAAGAAGTATTTTTTAAAAAATCTTCTTGGGCTTCCCAGGTGGCACACTGGTTGAGAATCTGCCTGCCAATGCAGGGGACACGGGTTTGAGCCCTGGTCTGGGAAGATCCCACATGCCGCGGAGCAACTAGGCCCGTGAGCCACAACTGCTGAGCCTGCGCGTCTGGAGCCTGTGCTCCGCAACAAGAGAGGCCGCGACAGTGAGAGGCCCGCGCACCGCGATGAGGAGTGGCCCCCACTCGCCGCAACTAGAGAAAGCCCTCCACAGAAACGAAGACCCAACACAGCCAAAAATAAATAAATAAATAAATAAATTTATTTAAAAAAAAAAAAATCTTCTTAAACAATATACATAGATATAGACACACATATAATTAAGAGCTTGCTAGAGGCTGAGATCAAAATGAGAACAAGAGGAGAGGGAGCTAGGATACAAAGACTTCATAAAAGCAAGATTTACAGTCAAATCTCATTACAACAAATATAATTACAATCAAAATCTACGTATAATTCATATTTATATGATATAAATATTCATTTAACCAACATTTGGGCACCTGCTATGTTCTTGGCACAAGTCTAAGCACTGGGGATAAAGCTGCAAGTAAACAGGCAAAACCTTGGCCCTTGTGGAGCTTACATTCTAATTAATGGGTGGAAATGGAGAATAAACAACATAAACATGTAAAATACCGTATATGGTAAACTAGATGATACATGTTAAGGAGAAAAATTTAAGAAGAAAAGGAAAGATTGGGGGTTACAATTTTATACATAGAGAAAGTCTCCCTGAGAAAATGAATTTTTGTCAAGACCTAAATGTCAGGAA
Source organism: Eubalaena glacialis (assembly GCF_028564815.1). NCBI lineage: Eukaryota > Metazoa > Chordata > Mammalia > Artiodactyla > Balaenidae > Eubalaena > Eubalaena glacialis. The sequence continues at coordinate 151,501,224 of NC_083718.1, forward strand.
GCAACTCTACAAATATCTAGGGGAAAAGAGTTCCAAGAAGAGGGAAGAGGAAGGACAAAGAGAAGATTAAGTGAGTGGAAGAGTAGTAGATGAGGTTTATGCAAGAATCAGATGAAGGCTGACCAACTGCCAATTATTTCCAATAAAAATCAATAAAATAAAATTTCAGTATACTAAAAGAATCCTAATAATCCATCTAGGATTTGCTATTCAGGAATCTAATATGTAACACAAGCTTAATTTGTTTCTATTTTCAAATTCCACTTATGAGAGATTTTAATAGTCCCCTTAAATAAGAACTATACTAAATGAAAGCAGTCCCATCTCACTCTTAAAACAGCCCCAAATTTCACAGAAACCACTGTATGATATGGTGACAAAATGCAAATACTACAATGCAACTAAACTTCTACTTGCTTTCATTTCAAGAGTCTGCTAAAAATATTTCACCAATCCTAAATTTATTTACCTTTTCCCACAGGAGCTAGAGAAACAAGGATTTTTGTTGCAAGAATCTCACAGGATTTAAATGTCAAAAGATCAACTGCTGCACTTTTTAAAGAGATTTGTTCAGAGTTAAGTATGGAGTGCAAACTTTAAAACTATTTTTTTTTTTAAATCATCAGGGTAGAGTTAATAGGTATGAGCAAGCAGTAAAGCATTCGGATTAAAAACAAGGAAGGGTGCAGACTAAGCAATATCAAAACATTTTTAATGATTAAGTCAGTTAAACACTCAATAGAGCTTATCTAACCAGGCTGTTATGAAAGTTTAAAAACAAGCTAGGTAATCTTATAAAGTAAAGTTCAGGCTGCTTGAAAGCATCCAAGCACAAAATGGAATGAGTTTAGACTACTCTAAGTGGTTCTTAAAGTGTGGTCCACAGACTCGAGGAGATCCCCAAGATTTTCCAGGAAGTATATGAGGTCAAAACTATTTTCATACATATATTGAGTCATTATGTTGTACACCTGAAACTGTTATATCTGAATTACATCTCAATTAAAAAAACACTTTTTCATAATAACACTAAGATATAACAGCTTAGTATGCCTTTTTCACTGTATTGACATTTGTACTGATGGACATATTTGCACAGTGCAAAAGCAGTGGTGGGTAGAACTGTCCACACTTTAGCACGAATCAAGGCGGCAACACCAAATTTTATTAGTAGTCATATTCTTCACTGCCATGCACTCTCAGTTTAAAAAAAATGCCAGTTTCACTTCATCGATGAAGCAATAAAAATTATTAATTTTGTTAAACCTGAACTCTTGAGTAAATGTCTTTTTAATGATCTGTGTGAAAAAATGGGAAGTACAAATAAGGCACTTCTGCTGCATGCCAAAGTGTGACGGTTGTCTTAAGAAGGCATTTGCACAATCATTGGTTATGCAAACTCAACTAGCCACTTTTTCCATGGAACGTACTTCAAAGAAAAGAGGGAATTAAAAAGAGCATGAATAGCACAAGAAGATTCAACGAGGATATAGGTTAAATACAAGATATGCTTCCAAGCCTCCAATAATTGATAGCATAGCCTAGAAGTCAGCTGGCAGCCTCCAGCTATAGTCTCTTCAGGATCCCTAGCTCTCAAGCTGAGACTACTACTCTCTTCCTGGGCAGCTGATCATATCATGGCACTAAGGCCTGGCCATTTCTGTCAAATACAGGACCCTCTAAATGAAGAATTTTTGCTCTGGAGCCCTCATTGAGTCTGAGACTCTGTCAGATCTGAATCACACTCTGAGGCTCTCCCTGCCAATTCTGTTTCCTCCCCTTTCCTTTCATAGGAATCCTCCCCCTCCCCCTTATACCTCTTGTATTCCTAACTCTGTCTTGACATCGGCTTCCAGAAGAACTCAAATTGGCACAGGGGGTACCAGAAATGGACTGAGAAAGCAGAAAGTAAGAATGGGGTTTGGAAACTAGATCACTTACTGTCCCACCGGCAATAGGATCTCATCCTGGGTGGTATGTGAGGAACAGACAGCCCCAGGCAACAAGATGGTGGCCCAAATGCTAAAACCTTCTTGGGAAAAGTGCTAAAACTTTCTTGGGATAATGCTTCCAAAGAGGAACACGCGGGCTTCCCTGGTGGCGCAGTGGTTAAGAATCCGCCTGCCAATGCAGGGGACACGGGTTTGAGTCCTGGTCCGGGAAGATCCCACATGTCGTGGAGCAACTAAGCCCGTTCGCCACAACTACTGAGCCTGCGCTCTAGAGCTCGCAAGCCACAACTACTGAAGCCCGCACGCTTAGAGCCCGTGCTCTGCAACAAGAGAAGCCACAGCAATGAGAAGCCCATGCACCGCAACGAAGAGTAGCCCCCCGCTCGCTGCAACTAGAGAAAGCCCATGCGCAGCAACAAAGACCCAACTCAGCCAATAATTAATTAATTAATTAATTTTTTTTAAAAAACGAAGCGTAACGTGCCATGTGGTGTAATGACTGTGATGTCTGAAAAGTGTAAGGGGAACAATACAAATAAGAACAATGGAATGGCTGGCTGTTAGTTGTACTGACTGCCTAGAAAGGGCAGCTAACAATTGGAAACTAAGTGTGAAAGCCAGAGGGCTCTCCGGTAGCTCACAAACAAGTCCTTATCACTTACAGTGAAAGCAGAAAAAGATAGTTAAAGGCAGAAATGCTTCAAAGATGACTGAATGCTCAGTCAGGGCAGGTTTGTTATACTAAGGTCAGGGTCCTGGTTTGGAAAACATGGAAGCCTGATAGATGGGGTAGGGACAACTAAGATGGTTGCCCCCAAAGATTTTGATTCTCCAGACTCCTCTGCACTCCCAGCGTCTGCAGAGATGATGCTGGCACTTCCCACTGTGCAGGAATACACTTCAGAGGTCTCTCACCTGCAAGGCAACAAGAGCTCCCCTCAAGATCTGCCCCCCACCTCCACTCCTGGTTCCATGATAATAATTAATGTTAATCCTGTTAAGGACATCTTGGGCCTGATAAGAGAGAAAAGAGACAACACCCCAAAGTTGCTGCAAGAATTAGCCAGCATATACCAGCCGGATCAGTGAGGATACCCACAGTGCTGGATTTTGAGAGTACTTAATCAAGGAGGCCAAAACATTACTGAATAAGGTAAAGTTTGCTTGGGAGGTGGAAGGCCACTGTCTCAGAACATGGGGATCACCACTGTGACAAGGACTTAGGGTTTCGTAACTCACTGCTAGGGTGACTTCCAGAAGCCTGGAAAAAACAGCCCACACTGAATGAAGTTGACATGCCTAAATTACCATGGCAGAGAATGGATAATGGGACTAAAGGCTCAGGAAAGGGGGAATGCTGGAGTGGATATATTATGTGAGGTCAGAAGACCCACCAGACAATTATGTTCCATAAGAGGGCCGATTAGACACACCACACACCAAGGCCATCAGGAATACACTGGTGAGACAGACCTTAGCATCACTAAGAATTTAAGTGGTGGCTCTCCTCTATAGTAGAGGCTGTCACAGAAATTGGTTCACTGATGATGGCAATGATGGGGCTCTGAAGCAACAGCAGCCAGGTGGTAGCATTTAAAACCGGAAACTAGGGACTTCCCTGGTGGTGCAGTAGTTAAGAATCTGCCTGCCAATGCAGGGGACATGGGTTCAATCCCTGGTCCGGGAAGATCCCACATGCCGCGGAGCAACTAAGCCCGTGCGCCACAACTACTGAGCCTGCGCTCTAGAGCCCACGAGCCACAACTACTAAGCCCGTCTGCCACAACTACTGAAGCCCGCGTGCCTGGAGCCCGTGCCCTGCAACAAGAGAAGCCACCGCAATGAGAAGCCCGTGCACTGCAACGAAGAGTAGCCCCCGCTCGCCGCAACTAGAGAAAGCCTGCACGCAGCAATGAAGACCCAATGCAGCCAAAAATAAAGTAAATAAGTTTATTACAAAAAACAAAATAACAGAAGCTAATGGACCACACTATCATCATGACTTGCAAGGTGGGAGACAGCCAATAAAGTTTGACCCACTGGGAGCCGGGGAGGGAGCTAACAGAACTCGGTGTCATTAGAGCAAAATAGACAAGCAATCAACAACAGTGCTGCTTATTAATATATACACAATCAAAGCAAGGCAAGAACAGATAAGCACAAGACTGAGAGTAGTTGCCTCAGTAAAAAGCTACTATCCCTTGCCTAATTCCTGGACCTGAGCCAGTTTTCAGATCCAGACTGACGGACTTAAAGAGATGGATGGGTCCCCAGGAGTAAGGACCCTGCAACAAATTTTTTATATATATATATATTTCTCCAAAGGGACCTATGACTATTTACTCAGGTGACTATATAGGTATAGTGGGGAAAGGAAAATACCCAGACATCTGAAGAACTACTGGTCACAGAGGCTGAGTTAATGTTGATATCCAGAAACGTGGAACATAATTATGGCCCAGTTACAGGGGAAGGAATATAGGAACTAAGTAAGAAATAGAGTTCTGGCCAAAGTCTAGCTTATGGTAGGTCCACAGTCCACTGACCTACCCAGCACTTATTTTCCCAGGCCCTGAATACATAAACGGGCTTGGCATACTTGCCAATTGAAAGGCCAAATGAGACCTAAAAATGTCTCCCCACTCCTTGGCCAAAACAGTAAATCAAAAAAATATTGTGTCGGGGGTGGAGGTAAGAGGAATGGCAGAGATTAGCGCCACCCTTAAGGATCTCAAAGATGTGGGGGTAGTGGTCCCTTTCATATGTTTGTTTAATCCACTAGTCTGTCCTCTGTAGAAACCAGCTGGATCCTAGAGAATGACTGAAGACTACCACAGTTCAACCAAGTAGCAGCCATGACCATAGCTACCATGTTGGATGTTAATATGTTTGCTACAGCAGATATATATAGCCTCAGGTACATGGCATGCAGCCATTGATTTGGCAAATGAGTTCTTTTCTATCCCAATCAGAAATAGTTCCTTTCACATGGAGTAAACAACAGTATACACTCAGTTTTGCCTCAGGGCTATATTAATTGTCCTACTCTGTCATAAGATAGTCTGAAGAGATCTGAACTCAGAATAGCACACTAATCTAGTAAATCAATGACATCATGTTGATCGTGCAAGATGATCAAGAGATGGTTAGCACGCTGAAGGATATATGTGCTCCAAAGGATGGGAGAAAAACTATGAATATTCAGGGATCTGCCATTTCAGTGAAGTTTTAGGAATCCAGTGGTTAAGGTTATGCCAACACACTCCCTCCAAAGCAAAAGACAAACTGCTGCATCTTGCATCCTTACTATTAAAAAAAAAAAAGGAAGCACAAGGTCTGCTAGGTTTCTTCAGATTCTAGAGTCAACACATTCTATACACTGCTGTGGCCCATGTACTGAGTAATATGAAAGGCTGCCAGCTTTGAGTGGAGTAAACAACTCTGCAGTAGGTCCAGGTTGTAGTGCAAGCAGTTCCTATGCTATTGGAGGTATAAATGGTGGGGAAAGACACAGTACAGACTTTATAGCAAGCCCAAGTGCGAGAATTACAATGCAGGCAGGCCCCTGGAGTTCTGCAGAAAAGTCATGCTATTAGAAAAACAACTCCTGCTGTGCTACTGGGCTCTGGAAGAGACAGAACGCTTGACCATTGGGCACCATATGTCCAGAACTGCCCATAATGAGCTGGGCTCAACAGGACTCTCCAAGTCATAAACTCAAGTGAGCTCAGTAACAATCCATTATGAGATGGAAATAGTACATCAAAAATCAAACCCAAGCAGAACCAAAGGGCACAAGTAAGCTACGTAAGTAGGCAGTCAAGACTTCCCTGACACCACAGTTGTGCCAGCACCCTTCCTCAGCTCACATCTATAGCTGTTTGGAGGATCCTATACAACCAAGTTAAGGAGGACATAAAAGCCAAAGCTTGGCTTATAAATAGGTCAGCTCAGTATGTGAATGCGAGCTGAAAAAAAACAACAGGTTCATTACAGCCACACTTAGGGGTGACCGTGACAGTGGAAAGGGAAAGTCTCCCTAAGATGGAGCTTCAAGTGATGTACTTTGTGTAGAAAGAAATGTGGCCTGAGATGAGAATATATACAGACTCATGGGCAATGGCAAATGGACTGAGTACCTACCTGGTTAGGGGTCTTTAAGGGAAAAGACTGTACAGTGGATGCAAGAAGATATGAGTGGAGGCAAATGAATGAACATATAGGAGCGAGCATAAAGTGTGAAAATCTTTTTCACGTGTTAATGCCCATCAGAAAGCATCCAATGCAGAAGAGACAATGAACAACCAAATAGACAAAATAACTCAGACAGCTGACATTAGCCACCCAGAACTGGCATGATGGGAACATGAACAGAGAACCCACTGTAACAGAAATGAAGATGGAAGCAGAGAAGGAGGCATGGACGCCCACTTACCAAGGCCCAAACAAGCTACTGTCAACTCTGAACATCCAACCAATGAGCGACACTGAGCCCCCAATACAGCACTATGCCTCAAGCTGACCAACTGGCTAGGGGATATGGGGATATACATATACATATAGCTGCTTTTCTTTGTTATACAGCAGAAACTAACACAACATTGTAAAGCAATTATACTCCAATAAAGATGTTTAAAAAAAAAAAGTTAAATGTTCTAGGCACACTTTTGCCAGGAGACATATCAAGGATCATACTGAACTATATAAATTACAGCTGCAGCCTGGGAATTTGGGACTCTGTGTATCCTGCGACCAGGAGACAAGAAGTAGAATCACCACAATGAGGCTAATTAAACCTCATCCTCAGGTGAAGCAGGGCTGCTGTTACATAATGGGATCAAGGAGTATATCTGGAATTCAGATGATCCATTTGGGTACCACTTGATACTCCCCTGCCCAATTGTGACTGTGAACAGACAAATGCAACCACTCCAGCCTGAGAAGAGCATGGTTCTCAGACCCCTCAGAAACGAGGGCTGGGGCTTCGCTGGTGGCGCAATGGTTAAGAATCCGCCTGCCAATGCAGGGGACATGGGTTCGAGCCCTGGTCCGGGAAGATCCCACATGCCGTGGAGCAACTAAGCCCGGACACCACAATTACTGAGCCTGTGCTCTAGAGCCCGCCTGACACAACTACTGAAGCCCACGTGCCTAGAGCCCATGCTCCGCAGCAAGAGAAGTCACCGCAACGAGAAGCCCATCACCGCAGCAAAGAGTAGCCCCCGCTCACGGCAACTAGAGAAAGCCCACATGCAGCAACAAAGACCCAACGCAGCCAAAAATAAAATTTTAAATAAAAAATGAAGGTTGGGTCATACCACTAGACAAACCACCAAGAACTTCAGAAATGATAGCTAATGGCAAGAATTCAGACTGGATAGTGGAGGAGACAAAGAGAACCACTGTGACCTGGAGACCAGCTACAGAGATGGAGGCTGAAGCCTGTCTCACTATCCTACTTTTAACTTTCCCATTAGGAACAGAGGTCCATGGAAATGGAGGAGCTGCTCTCAGAAAATGTTTAGAGACACAGATCCACACAGCGTAAGAAAGGGACTGTGGCAATCACTTGGATCTCCCTTCAAAAAAGAACCTGCATTCAGGTGCAAGGAATACAGTTAGCTAGTAGCCTCCAGCTGCAGCATATAAGAATTCATCTCAGCTTTCCAGGGGAGTCCACACTCTCCCTGGGCAGCTCCTAGCCAGTGACTAAACACAGTGGATTTTCTAGAACCTGGCCATTTCTTCCTAATGCAGGACTCCTCTAACAGGCAGTTTTTGCTCTGGAGCTTCTTATTGGGTTGTCCAAGATTTTTTTTCCAGATCTGCATCACAGACTGAGGTTCTCCTTGGTCAGTTCAGCTTCTCCCTTTCCCTTCACAGGCATTCTATTACCTACCCCCCCATAAAAATCCCTTGCACTAGTAACTCCAACTCAGTGCTTCCCAGGGGGGACTTCCCTGGTGGCACAGTGGTTGAGAATCTGCCTGCCAATGCAAGGGAGCCAGGTTCAGAGCCCTGGTCCAGGAAGATTCCGCATGGCGCGGAGCAACTAAGCCCACACGCCACAACTACTGAAGTCCGCGCGCCTAGAGCCCACGCTCCGCAACAAGAGAGGCCACCGCAATGAGAAGCCCGTGCACTGCAACGAGGAGTGGCCCCCACTCGCCGCAAGTAGAGAAAGCCCGCGCGCAGCAACGAAGACCAAACACAGCCAAAAAAAAAAAATCAATGCTTCCCAGAGGACCAAACCAACACACTTCGTAATTAACTCTTTATATGGATCATCTCATTTAGTCCACTAAAGTACTACTGTTATTCCCTTTTTACAGATGAGGAAACTGAGGCACAGAGACATTAATTAACTTGCCCAAGATCACAAGGCAAAAGCAGTGAAACTAAAATTTGAACCCAGGCAGTCTAACTCCAAAGTCTGAGCTTTTAATTACTGTGCCAGGGAAGACAAGATATTATCTTGTCAGCTTCAGATATTAAAATGAGAGTATTTATTCTGTATAATTTTAGAGAAGAAAACAACAAAAGGATAGACGTTAAAGAAAAGCAGATCTTTGGTTAAATACAAAAGAAATTTTCTAATAATCAGCAGTAACCAACAACAGAATGAAGTCCTTCAGGAAGTAATCAGGGCTGATCACCGGAGGGTTCAAATAGCCATGGATATTGTGAGGGTAAGGCTTTATAAAACAGATAAAAGTTGACCTAGATCAGTAAAAGCTGTACTACTAACTATTATGTGGATAAAAAGGGTTCCACGGCCAATTAGTCTGGGTAATACACTGCTAAATAAAGTGAAACAAATTTCTTTACTTTTACTCCTCAGTTTTTAAAATACTAATGTGCAGTTACAAATCTCTACCTGAGGGATCTAGTATGCTAAGAAAACCCAAATTTATTGTATTTGACTAAAGAACACTTCCTTGCTCCTGGTTGAGGATGATTTCTTTGCCAAGTCAAGATTCACTGATCCAAGGACTGCAGAAAAAGCTAACAAGGAAAAGTATGACAATTTTCTAGCTGGGTAACAATTTTCCAACCAGTCAAAACATCACCTGATTACCTACACGTCAATATTAGCATCTCTAATACCTCCAGGGTGGGTAGGCTATATAAAAGTTTTGTCACTAAAATGCATTTTATCCTTTTTGAATGCAAAACATGCCCTCCTTTGCTTTCTCAACAAATTCTCTTAAGATCTACAACAATGGGTCCACATTTTAATTACTGAATTCTCACTTTATGAGCAATATGAAAGCTTTAATTATTTCAAGTGTGCTACTGGTGATCTGGTTATTTTCATATAACACAGCTCTACATGCATTTTTCACAAACATAAAAACACATCACAAGAAAGGGCAGAAGAAAGGGAATAACAGGTAGAGAGGGAAAAGGCCTCAGTCACAAACTATTCATCCAGCTAATTTCCAGAGTTTTTGTGTTTTTATTCAGAAATGTATTCTCTTTATTCATTACAGGGAAAATTTTTATGTAAATTACAATCCCTTGGTCTTGATTCTCCTATCTTCCTCAGCCGCTACCCACAGCCCACTGCCCCCCCACGCTGTTACTTCATTAATGACATTTAGTCACCATTGCCTAGAGCTGTCCACATGCCATCTATCTTTTCATTGAGCTCTTCTTTAGAAATATTGAATAGAATATTAAATGTGGAAAGGGCCTTAACATCTAGCCCACCACTCATTTTCAGATCAGAAAAATGAGGTCCAGAGATCAGTTAGTATACTTATCTAATAATCACAAAGCAGGCATTTATCTACTTCAAAAATAAGTATATGAAAGCGGAAATTCCCCAAATACATGCACATACACATCTTTTTTTTTATACAAATTGCTACATGCCAATAGCATACTTCAAAGGCAAATCAACTAAAGTTGTGCTCTTCTAATTTGAATACTTCCTAAAGCACTATGGAAAATCTTATAATAAAACAAATACAGAACACATGGGGAAGTTCACATGATGAAAAAGAGTGTGGAGTTTGTTGTCAGAGTTATATGGTTTGAATCATGAATATGGACTTAGGAAAGTCAATAAAACTCTCCAAGCTTCAGTTCCTTCAGCTGTAAAACATCCATGATACCATGGGTATTATAGGATCATTTTAAGAATTATAAATAACAGACATGAAACACCTACCAGAAAGATAGCACACCGTTGACAAAACTTTTACATTACACAAATAAGTAATAAAAGGCAAAAGAAATCAAGGAAAATGTTGTAAACCTGGAATCTTGGGAGGACTGGATAATGGGGCATGCAGCTACATTTTATATTTTACTTCCCATTTTAGCCACACACATTTTATAAAACGCCCAGGCAAGCTAGAGGTTTATTATAGGCATAATATGATACAATACTCATTGGCCAATGAATAGTAGACCCCATGGATTAGGTTGGAACCAGACCATGAAGGGCTGTGCCAGAATAAAGAATCTTAATCTTGTTTTTTAACCATTGAGCAGAAATTTCCAAGAGTGACCTCACAACAATCTCAAAAATAATTTACTTTAGCTACTAATTTTTTAAAACAACAAAAACAAAAAACTTTGGCAGCTATTACATCACCAGAATTACAAAAAGGTCTAGATGATGTATTCTGAAGTTTTAAATTTTTTCTCAAACTGGCAGTGTTTTACTTCAATTACTTTTTAGAGGTTGTTTCTCTCATTCAATTGAAAATGAAAAATGGAGATTAAAAATTACATAAACCCTGACGGAATATTTTCACAAAATTTTGATACCGCTCATCCTTTATTTTAATAAACAGAATTCTGAGATAGGCTCTGTTGTGTTTTGAAATAATAATAATAACATATGATTTACTCTTTCTTCATTTTAATAAAACAAATTCTGGTAGATAAACTACCATGAGAGGTTAGAAGAGAACTGTTACAAACAGAAATGCTTACCTCTTCATTAATACCAGCAAAAAGACTCCAGAACTGCTGTTTTTTATAGCTTTATATAGAAATTACGGCATCCAAAGCAACTATAAGATTGTGTAACAAATCAGTTATACAATCTTGTATAACTTTCAGCCCACTCAGTTCACAATCAGTATTAAAAGATCTAAAAATGATCATAATCAAATGGGAAAACACTGTGGCTGATCCACTGTATGTAGAATGAAGGCCCCAAATGCACTGTTTACTCAAATAATGGTTCCCCGCAGAATTTCCTAACTAGTTTGAAAAAGCTTTAGAAACATTAGCAAGTCATTATTGCTGACTCTGAACTATGTCCTATAAAACCTCATAGAAAAAGCTTTAATACTTTGAATGGAAACAAACAACAGGGGACTATACTACATATAAGAAAAAAGAATTTTGGGACTTCCCTGGTGGCGCCATGGTTAAGAATCCGCCTGCCAATGCAGAGGACATGGGTTCAATCCCTGGTACGGGAAGATCCCACATGCCATGGAGCAACTAAGCCCATGCGGCACAACTACTGAGCCTGTGCTCCAGAGCCCGAGGGCCAGAACTACTGAAGCCCACGTGCTGCAACTACTGAAGCCCGCTCACCTAGAGCCCATGCTTTGCAACAAAGAGAAGCCATGGCAATAAGAAGCCCGTGCACTGCAACAAAGAGTAGCTCCCGCTCAAAGCAACTAGAGAAAGCCCGCGCGCAGCAACGAAGACCCAACGTAGCCAAAATAAAAAAGAATAAAGAATTTTTAACAAATTTCCATTTAAGTTTAATTTTTTTAATCTAAGGCATGAATTTACTACTTCTGTATTTTTAAAAATGCAACAGAACTACCATCATTGATATTAAGTCACATATCCTTGAGGATGTATTATCATAAACAACCAGAAAGTTGAAAAGATAAATCACTACAGAATTATCAACTAAAGAAACTATTATAGTCAAAAGCTAGGGCCGCAAAAGCATTTTTAAGCTTAAATAAACAAACGTAAGAAATTTAAACTAAAAGATAATTTACAGAAAAAAGTTCAGGATTTTTACGAAGAGTTCTGTAATATAAAATCCTGAACACCTCAACAGCCTCATCAACATGCATCAAGCCTCCCTTGCCCAATATGAATTCAATGCCTTCTTCTTGATTTCAGTGTGTCCAAAGAAATTTCCTCATCTTTACCTTATTTTATTAAAGGCTCTCAAAAAGTACTTCATAAATACAAAACAGTATATACTGTTTTAATTTTTCTAATAGTTCAGTTCTGTGAATGGGCTATTTATAATAATTCAAAATAAAAATTTTTAACAGGAAATATTTTATAAATAACATTTAAATTATTTTATTAAATAAAACTTACGGAGTATTATAAAGTGGAAGACATTCTACTAACTACACAATTAAAATACTAATACTGATACCTTGGTTTCTCCTTAATTTAGCAATCTCTAATACTGACAAATTGATCATACTGATTTTATATTCTTGGTAGTAAACTCCATAAATAATGACCTTTCAAGCTCTTTCAAACAGAAGTAAACAAGAAGTATATTTTCCACTTCAAGGGTAACACTGATTTACCAGGACTCATGGGACTGAATTACAGCTCTGACTTACACATTATATCATTTAATCCTCACAATAATCCTATAAGATGGGTATTATCAGTTTCGTTTTACAGGAGAATAAATTGAGGCTTAAAGGGGGTAAGAAACTTGTACAGGGTTATACAGGTTATAAGAAAAGACTGGACCCCATATCTGACAGGTTATAAAAATCTAGTTCTAATCTACTGCGGTTATGTAAGGAAAAGTCTATGTTTTGAAGATTCTTCAATTCTTAAATAATGTAAGTTTAATAAATTGATACTGCTTTTTGAAAACTAAGTATATGAACTATTTCTATTTGGTAACTGCAACTATGTACCTTTCACCGATTATTATATACTAAGAATGTTCTATATAATGCAATTCAGGTACACACAAGTAAAATCAAAGATCATGTAAAACTGAAAATGAATAATTGAAAAATGAATAAAACTCTGAAAATGTAACAAATATATTTTCACAGAGAATGGCTAATTTATTAGCTAGACACAGGGAAGAACTAATTTATTCGCTAAAAATGAAATGGAAAATATGTGTAATAGTTAAGATCAAAATTGTTTTCTATCAAAAATTTCAAAAAATTCCAAAAGTAAACTCATTCTCTAAAAAATTAAAGCTACCAAGTTTTAAGTCACACAGAAATTCCAACGCCTGGCTTTTGTTTTTGTTTTCTGCAAAAGGAGGAATGGAATTGAGCATTTATTGAGCACCTTCTATGTGACAGACACTGAGTTATTGCTTTTGATTACTTTTATCTCATGGAACCTGTTCTACTGCCCTGACTACTGAGGGGTACCATTACTCCAATAGCACATAAGAAGAAACTCAGGATCTAAATGTCACATTGCTATAAGAGTGCAGTAAGACTGCAGTAAGGATCTGTACTCACATCTGACTCCATATTCTGCACCACATCATGCAATTAACAACCACAAAACACATCACACACACCATCCCTTTAGCAACATGAGAATTTAAGTTAAAAATCCAAGCAGTTATCTTTTAAAGAAGCTTTGTGCCCTGCAACTAGTCTGCAGCCAGCACATAACAGGTGCCAAATAAAAGTTTACTGAATGGAATGTAACAGGAAGAAATGGGACCATCTCCACTCACACCGTCTTTCTCAAGGAGTTAACATAAAACTATTGCTCACCAGGCAACATATATAATTTTCTCCTTAAAGAATAAAACACTGAATCAGGAACTAGAAGAAAAAGGAATGACCATACATAAAAATTATTAATATTCTTAACGGGCAAGCTACTGGATTAAACATAGAAGCCTTAAATAGAGATCCAGCATGTTCCACTCAATTACAACACTTACCTGACTCTGCCTTATAACAGTTAATTAGGACTTCCCTAGTGGTGCAGTGGTTAAGAATCCGCCTGCCAATGCAAGGGACACGGGTTCGAGCCCTGGTCCGGGAAGATCCCACATGCCACGGAGCAATTAAGCCCGTGCACCACAACTACTGAGCCTGTGCTCTAGAGCCCGCGAGCCACAACTACTGAGCCTGTGTGCCACAACTACTGTAGCCCGTGCAGCTAGAGCCCGTGCTCCACAACAAGAGAAGTCACGACAATGAGAGGCCCGCACACCACAACAAAGAGTAGCCCCCGCTCGCCACAACTAGAGAAAGGCCATGCACAGCAACGAAGACCCAACGCAGCCAAAAATAAATAAATAAAATAAATAAATAAATTTATTTAAAAAAACAGTTAATTAAACATGTCCTGCTTCCACAATGAGCTACTTGCTAGCACAGACCTTGGTCATTTTTGTGTTTCTCAGAACACCAAAGACAGGACCTGGCACTTAATATTAACAGCTAAAATTTTATAAAGATCTTTCACAGATTACAAAGCTTTTTCAGATGTATTTATCCTAAAAGCCTTCAAGATAAGTATGATAACTATCTGCATTTTACAGACGGTGACATTGAAGTCCAAGATTAAGAGCCAAGGTAAGTGGTCAGGTATCCTTCTGTAACACCACAGCTACCAGAAAAGGCTCTCAATAAATGTTTGTTGGTTGAATCAGCTGTCCCTAGAAATTGTTGGTTGAATCAGCTGTCTCTAGAAATATGATTTTTCTAAGATTACCACCATTATCTGTCGCTATGAGAAATGACTGTATTGCCACTTAAGATTTATAGCTTTGCTAGAAAACAGATACTTTCACTCAGCTTGACAAGGTTAATTAACTTTAAACTTATTACCAGTGATTCTCAAACTTTAGTAGGACTAAGAACTGGGGAGCTTGATAAAAGTGAAGCTCCTTGGGCCACCACCATCTCTAGAAATTCTGATTCAAGTGGCCAGGAATCTGCATATTTTAATAAGCACTCTTAGCTGATTCTAATGTTGGTAGTGTTTAGGGACACACTAAGAACTGAATCAGATTTTTTTTAAACCTAAATTCATCTACCTCCCCCAAATTTTTTAATGGAGCCAATTTTTTACAGTTATAAATATTTAAGCAAAAATCTTACAAAAACAATACAAGGCTATGGCATCAAATAGGACAGGTCCCCCAAAAACGTTTAATACACAAAACCTCCCTAGACCTGGAGCTTCACATGCTGCACAGAAGGTAAATCAGGGGTCTTTTAGGTAGTACCCATGTTATTCTGTTTTAATTGATGAATTCAACTATGACTGCAATGTAATTTAGTAAAACATTTTTATAGGTCTCATACAAATGACTGGATGTTCAACAGTAAAATGGAACAGTTAACTTTCAACCTAATACAGAGATAATAATTTAATCACCAACAATACAAGCCCATTTTAAACTTTAAATGACCATCAAAATGTTCTGAGATTATGGGTGACTTTTCCCCCGTTATTAAGTATTTACTGAGGGCTGGCATAGTACCTCTCCGTACTTTCTGAACTTTCTACAATAAGCATTTTTTTTCAGAATTATAAAAGTTTTATAAGTATTTATTAATCCTACAACCTTCACATACATAATGGGAAACAAGAATAACCTGAACCACATTTATCATAAACTACAAACACCCAAATATCTGACTTATGGTACCAAACTGTAATCACTAACTTTTTTAAAATTAATACCAGAACAAATCACTTAACTACTAAAATTTAGAATATGTCCTATTTCTATCAGGTATCTGTTATTAGCATGACTTTTAAAAATCCTCCTGTCATCTATCCTATGGATCTATTATAGGGAGACAATTCTGTAACGAGGACTGAGGCATTAAAATATTTACACTCTCTCATGGCGGGGCGGGGGACCAGACCTTTGGTGTTTTGTTTTTTTCTTTTTAAGATATTTTTCTAATTGTATTTATCTAGGAAACTTAACATCGCAAAGCTGGGAGGGGGCTTTCTCCAAGGCAAACCACGCTTAGAAGCAAAATGTAACAGAAGAAGGCAAAGATGAGCTACCGGTAGGTGATGAAATTTCACCTCAAATAAGACGCAAACGGTTGTTTTCAGCCCAGTCAGGTGGGTGAATGACACTCCAGGAGTTCCTAGGGCTTTCAGGGCCCCGCACTTTCTGCGCTCTTTCTCTCTCCCTGCCCTCCCGCCCCTCCCCCCGGGACTCTGCGGGACTCGGCATGGGGCGCGGAAAAGCCCTGGCTGTTCGCAAACAGGCGTCCTCTGCCTCCCTCCGGGATGTACGTGCGGGGCCCAGGGTAAGAGGCTGCGCTCGGCCCGGCGCCGGGGCCAAACCGAAGGGTGCCAACGACCCTGCCAGTCCCCCGCTCCACACACCCGGCCGCCCCGGAGCCCAGGCCGGGGCGAGGGCTTCCCGGCGACGCGGGGCCTAGTCGCCCCCCACTCGCCTCCGGCCTCCCGGGGGACGCGAGAAAGAAGGGCTGAGGCCCCCCTAGCCGCGGGGTAGGGGAGGCGGCCGCAGCGGCAGGACGCCCCGTCCGCCCGGCCCGAGGGCTTACCCAGGACCCTCCCGGGCGGCCGAAGGCCAGCGAGCACGGGACCGCGCCGCGCCACACTCACCTCGAGCAGCGGCCGCCGCCGCCTCAGCATGGCCGTGGGGGTCGTCCCTGAGCAGACAGCCTCCTCCGGAGGGCACCGGCCCGGCCCCAGGCGCCGCCGCGAAGCCTCCCACTCCTGAAGGAGCTGTGGTTGCCGCTGCTGCTGAGGCCCAGCGCCCGCCGAGCCGCATCGGGCTCCCGGGCCGCCGCAGCCACGCGGATCCCGCAGGAGCGCCGCTGAGCCGGGCTGGGGGCGCAAGGCTGCGGCGGGACAACCGAGGTGCTGCAAGCGGGGTTCCTCCGCGAAGCCTCCAGCGTCGCCGTGGCCGCTCCCGCCGCCGGCGCCGCTGGGCCACAGCGCCCCCTGGACCCCACGCCCGGCTACGGCGCGGGGACTGCGGCGGCCGCCCGGGCACGAGCTGCAGGGAACGCGAGGGAGCGCGGCCTGGCGTTGGCGGGGCCCCGTGTTCCCTGCGCAGCCCTCGGGCCCCCGGCCCGCCCCCGACTACGCCTCCCGGGAGCCGGAAGCCCCTCGGTCCCCACCGACGCTGGTGGGTCCCCTCCCCTCTCCCCAGTCCTCAGGCCCTGAGCACCTTTGCACCTTTTCTTTCTCTCCAGAAGGTACGTGAACGTTCCCGTCACTCGGACCTTCACCCGAGAGCAGGAGTGTGAGGGAATCGCCTCGTTTTCATCTCTCATGATTCAAGGGGGATCCCTCCTAATCCTTTCAGGGTGTCTGGATGCAAGAAGAGTGACCCAGAACCAGCCTTCCCCCCCCTCCCCCAATCCTCGGCCGAAACAGATGAAGGAATTGTCTTTGACCTTAATTTTTTTTGGATCTTGTGGCAGAGCATTTGAGGAATTTATCCTACGGATACCAAACCCTTAACCCCCAACCTCCCCCAAAATAGAAAAATAATAATAATAATAACATGCTGAGCAAGAGAAGGGAATAGCCAACGAGTTGTCCTGAAATTCATAAATAACTTAAAGGTAAGAGAAGAACAACCATCTCTTCTAACTAACCCACTCTCCCACCCCCATCTCTACTCTTCCACCCCCAATCCCTGCCGAATCCCAGGTAAGGCTCTGAAGGAAGGAAATTGTTACATCGCTGGGGCTGTGGAATCGTTCTGTTTACAGATACCCCATATTCCATCCCACTCAAACTCTAGGCTGCAACATCAGAAGCAAAAACAAAAGAAGACTGTCAGAGGGAAAATAGGGAAAGAGAGAAACTCTTCAAATCCTGTGGTCCCATACTTTTCCAAATATTATACACTATTTTATCACAAAGTGGTATAGTAGAATGAGCAGGGACTTTGGTGGCAGACAGATCCTGATACAACCAATTCCAGCTCTGTGGTGTGTAACTTTATGACCCTGGGCAAGTTATATAATATTTCGGAACCTTGGTTTTCTGATGCCTACCTTGCTGGTTGTTGTGAAGATTGGAGATAATTTATGTAAAGGAACTGGCCCATGGAAGGTACTCAATAAATGTTAGTTCCTATTATCGTTGGTTCCAAAACACTTTCTCAGTATTTCTTAGATTCAAGGTTGTTCTCATCTTTTTCTTTCTCTCTCAATCTGTGTGTGTGTGTGTGTGTGTGTGTGTGTGTGTGTGTTCCTATCGAAAGATGGGTGCATCATTTGTCATCATTCTTGGTCTGGGTAAAATCTCCCTAAATTTCACCAATGGATTTATGTAACATCCCTCCACTGAAGAATAATACAGCCTAGTATACTGGATCCTATGATATTCTGTTGCATGGCAGATATCAGCATAGAACCAGTATAGTTTTCTGTATAAAAAAGAATTATAAGGCAATTTCACCTTACCTTAGGTTATGTCCTAATAATAATAAATCTTAATGAGAAAGTTATATAAGGTCTCTGGGAATTTTCAAATAATAATTGAGCAGCCACCTTAGAGAAAATATAACCTAACAGCTCTTTTCCAATCAATGAAAGCTTTCCTGCCTGTACCTTCACCACCTACTTCTGAGTCATATCGCAAAAAAGTCACTATCCCCTTTTTATAACAAGAGAAACTGGGGCTCAGAAGGAAACTGTGATTCATCCTCACAACAGCTCTATGAATTAAGTAGTATACTACCACCATTCTACATGTGAAATGCATCCAACGTAAGGAAAAGCTGGAAGTAGACCCTGAGATTCCTTCAGTCTCCCATCTGATGCCCTAACAGTCCTTTCTTCAATATTTAGAAAATACTATAAGACTAAGTTACTGTTGCTAAAAAAATTTCAGTCTAGAGAAATGGGCCCTTTAGTTGAGATTAGTTTGGCAACCTAACAGCACTGTGCTTTCCAAGCCTAGTTCACTATCACCGCAGGAAATCTGCACTTGTTTATGAATAATCATGCTGCCCAGGGTGTAGCTACTATGTGAAGATGATTCATTTGTTCCCAGGACCAGTTTCCTCTTGCTTCACGCTTTCCCTCCTTCTATTCAAATTAATGTTGCTCAAAGAGGCTGCCTTTATCATCACTACCACTTCCCTGATTATAGTAGTCCACTTTAAATCTTTTCATCCACGATTTTATTCCGTTGTTTTGACTCTTCCTACCCAATCTGCTCTCTGCTTCTGAAATGTCTTTCATCTGTTCTCTTCTCCCCTACTGTAAATCTCTTTCATTTTAATCTACCTTGACCTGCTGTCAATTGATTTGGTTACCCTACCCTCAGTTTTGCATTGATTTCCACTACTATTCAGTGACTCTAAAATATCTCCTTATTCCCAACCTGGTAAACCTACTTTTGCTTTTATACCATATACATACTAGAAAGCCAGTATTCTAAGAATGGTTTCTTCAAATGACTTTAAAGTGTAGCACCCCAAACAAAATTTTCTTTGCTCCTTAAAATTTGTTCTTTAAAATTCAAGCCTTTTATTTGTCAATTATAGCTGGGAGAAAAAATTCAGACCAAAATGATACTCATTTTCTGGCTTGGTGAATGGCATAGGAATCATCCTTAACTCTTGTGTCTCTGTCCTGGACAACTGGTCACTAAACCTGATAAATTCTACTTCTTGCTTTTATTGAATTTCTTTCCTTCTCTCCAACTCCACTTCTATAGATGCACTGAATGAAAAGAAAGAAGGGAGGGAGGAAGGAGGAACTAATGAATATTATCTTTGTGTACAAGAGTATATACTGTATAAAAGTTGGTTTAAAAGAAAGCACAAAACCTCTTCCATGCTCCCAATAATCCTTGTGCTTCCCAATTTATAAGTACTCATTACTACACTGTCAGTATGTGTTTGCTTATATGTCTCCCCTATCAGATTGTAAATGTTTGATTCATCTCTGTGTGCCCACAACCAGTCTCAGCACAGAGTACACCTCAGGGGATAAGCTGAACAAAGCTGTGGCTTAGCGTGATGTGCATCAGGCTAGTGCATCCCACCTGCTCAGTTACTTTATAGGCCTTACCTGTTAACTTCCAGGGTCCACCAAAGAGTAAGACACCCCTTCAACAGGCGATTGCCCTGCAGCCCAGAATTGACCCCAGCCTGCTGCTGCCAGCTATGGTCTCCCCCACCCCTCTGACCAATCATAGCCAGGAATCAAACCCAAAATTCACAGTTACCTGTTACCAAACAGGAGAGCCCTAGAGCAAGCCAGAAGTCAGTAAAGCAATACAAACTTAAAAAGGAAATTGGGGACGTTTGGGAGTTTGTTAGGTCACTTGAGTCATTTCAAAAGGAACAAAACAATTCCCATTTTAGGAATGGAGCATAAGGAAGTAATCAAATATATGAAGAAAGATATGTGCAAAAAGATGTTTATTATATATTTTACTGTAGATTTATAACGTAAAAATGTAAGGAAAGCCTTAAATGAATTACAGTACCTCCACACAAAGAAATATTGTGCATCTATTAATTGCATTTTTAAAGAATTTTAAAAGACATTGAATACTGCTCATGATTCAATATCAAATTGTGTTAAGTAAAAAAGATCATTGTATGATCCCAATTATGTTTTTATATATTTGTAAAATATATAAATATATTTATAAGGAAATAGTACAAAGTGTTATGTTTATGGGTTTTTTTTAACTTTTTATTTTGAAATAATTTCATATTTAAAGAAAAGTTGCAAAAATACTACAAAAAAATCCCATATATCTTTCACCCATATCTAACCACATTTGCTTTATTCTGTCTCTTTCTTGTGTGCACACGTGCTCTCATTCTCACTCTTTCTTCTGTCTCTACAGAGAGGTAGATATAAATATAGATATTTAAAGAAACTACTGTAATTATTTTCCGATCCATTTATCCCTAAATATTTTTCAGTATATTTCCTCAAAATAGTACAAATACCGGGACTTCCTTGGCGGTTCAATGGTTAAGACTCCGTGCCCCCAATGCAGGTCGCACAGCCCGATCCCTGGCTGGGGAACTAAGATCCCAAATGCCCCACAGTGGGGCAAAAAAAAAAAAAAAGTACAAATATCACAGTACAATTATCAAACTCAGAAACTAATATTGATACAGTACCGTGACTTAATCTATGACCTTATTCAAATTTTGCCAGTTGTCCCACTAATATTCTTTATAGAAAAAGAAAATCACTTTTTTTTTCTGGCCCAGGATTCAGTACAGGATCACACATTATAATTAGTGTCAAATCTCTTTAATATTCTTTAATCGGGAACCATTTCTCAGTCTTTGTTTCATATGACCTAGCCATTTTTATGGCATTTATTTTGTAAAATATCCCTCAATTTGAGATGTCTGATGTCTCGTCTTGATTAGATTCAAGTTATGCATATTTGGCAGGAGTACTACAGAATTGATGTTGTGTCCTTCTCAATGCATCACATCAGAAGACATGTGACACCTGTATAGGTGATAGCAGTTTTGTTCACTTGATTAATTAAGGTGGTATCTGCCAGGCTTATGCAGTGTCAGCAACCATTTTGCTCGTTGTAATTAATAAATATCTTGTGGAGAGATCACAAGTTTTAACATTCATTGATAATTCTTGCTTGAAACAGTTATTAGTATAGTAGTTGCCAAATTTCTAATTCCATCATTATCATTCCTAATACATTTTTTTATTTGCTTTCCTACTGTATGGGCAAACTTTTTGCTTCTCCCCCCTTTTATTCGTTTATCAATTTATTGATTTATATCAAGATAAACTCATAAATTTTTATTTTATTCTGTGAATTTTATAATCATTAACCATTTTTTTGAATTTTTAAATTTTATTTTATTTATTTTTTTATACAGCAGGTTCTTATTAGTTATCCATTTTATACATATTAGTATATATATATGTCAATCCTAATCTCCCAATTCATCCCACCACCACCACCCCGCCCCGCCACTTTCTCCCCTTGGTGTCCATACATTTGTTCTCTACATCTATGTCTCTTATTTCTGCCCTGCAAACCGGTTCATCTGTACCGTTTTTCTAGGTTCCACATATATGCGTTAATATATGATATTTGTTTTTCTCTTTCTGACTTACTTCACTCTGTATGACAGTCTCTAGGTCCATCCACATCTCTACAAATGACCCAATTTCATTCCTTTTTATGGCTGAGCAATATTCCATTGTATATATGTACCACATCTTCTTTATCCATTCATCTGTCGATGGGCATTTAGGTTGCTTCCATGACCTGGCTATTGTAAATAGTGCTGCAATGAACACCGGGGTGCATGTGTCTTTTTGAATTATGGTTTTCTCTGGGTATATGCCCAGTAGTGGGATTGCTGGGTCATATGGTAATTCTATTTTTAGTTTTTTAAGGAACCTCCATACTGTTCTCTGTAGTGGCTGTATCAATTTACATTCCCACCAACAGTGGAATTATTATTTACTTTAAAGAACAGATGGGGGACTTCCCTGGTGGTGCAGTGGTTGAGGGTCTGCCTGCCAATGCAGGGGACACGGGTTCGAGCCCTGGTCCGGGAGGATCCCACATGCCGCAGAGCAACTAAGCCCGTGCACCACAACTACTGAGCCTGTGCTCTGGAGCCCGCGAGCCACAACTACTGAAGCCCACGTGCCACAACTACTGAGCCCGTGTGCCTGGAGCCTGTGCGGCACAACAAGGGAGGCCACCGCAGTGAGAGGCCCGCGCACCGCGGCAGGGAGTGGCCCCCGCTCTCCGCAACTAGAGAGAGCCCGCGCGTATCAATGAAGACCCAACGCAGCCAAAAATAAATAAATTAATTAATTAATTAATTAATTTAAAAAAAGAACAGATGAACTCCAGTATTCAGACTTGGGAATTTGGCAGACATTTTCTAGAAAATGGCTGAAGTGAGCTTGTCACTTCAAGGAAAGCAACTAACAGGATTTGTTGCCAATGATAAAAATCAAGCTTTCAGGTAAATATTAGAATATTGAAAAACTTGTATTCACCAAGATAAACTTGACAGCTTCCCAAACTTTCTGAAGGAATGGGTGGTTATTAACAAATGTTATGGAATGTTGTGTTTTTTTTTTTTAATTGTGTAATGAAATATGTCAACATTGGGAAGGTCTGCATAACTCAGTGAACTAGTATTTTTTTCAAATGACCAACGCATAATGTTACAAATACGTAATTGGGTAAAATATCCCTTTAAAGTGTAATATAGACCAAAAGATTTTAATGGAACAGAGTGCAAAAAATTAATCAATATGGTTTCAGATTCCACATTGCAGCTAACCATTAAGAAATTACCACTTGTCAAGTTTGTTTTTTTTTTTTTTTTTTTTTTTTTTTGAAAAGCACTTATCATTTAATGAATCTCCCACCATGTGGCTTCAAGCTACCAGGACACAAGCCCCACCGACACCCTTAATCTTCTCCTCAGCTCTTCTGCTGAAGAATTTGGCCTTCACGATGACAGGCTGCTTTGGGAGCTTTCCCTTCCCCAGAACTTTGTAGTAACCCGATCGCACCACATCAATGATAGGAGCAGCTCCAGTCTTGTTCTTGGCGGCATTTACCCGTGTCTGCTCACTGACCAAGGTCCACAATTTATCAAGGTTGACAGTTGGGCAGAAGCTCTGGTTCCTCTTTAAGTGGTAATGCCTCATACCAACTTTCCCAAAGTATCCTGGGTGATATTTGTCGAAGTTGATCCTGTGGTGATGCATGCCACCAGCATTACCGCGGCCTCCCGGGTGCTTCCGGTGTTTGCCGATGCGGCCGTGGCCGTGGCTCACGTGGCCCCTAAGTTTCCGGGTCTTCCTTAGTCTGGATGGCATGTCAGCGACCGATACGAAAAAGGGACTTGTCAAGTTTTGATGTAGTATCAAAGAAAATATCCCTAATTATCTGAAATGTCTATTAAAATTCTCCTCACTTTTCTAACTACATATCTGTTAAGGACAGATTTTCTTCATATATTAATACATCAACCAAAACAACATATCCCAACAGATTGAATGCAGAAGCAGATACGATAGATAATCCATCTGTCTTCTAATAGACTGACTTTAAAGAGATTTACAGGGAATTCCCTGGCAGTCTAGCGGTTAGGACTCCGTGCTTCCACTGCAGGGGTCATGGGTACCCTGGTCAGGAACTAAGATCCCGCAAGCCAGGTGGCACGGCCAAAAAAAAAAAAAAAATTTACAAAAATATAAATAATGCCAGTCTTCATACTATGTTTTTGTTGTGGAAAATACAGTTATTTTTCATTAAAATAAGTTATTTATGTTAACATATAATGAGTTCACTATTATTTTAAATAAATGAACAAATAATGGTTTAAAATATTTTCTCAGCTTTAATTTCTAAGATGATAAATATCAGTAGATGTCCACACAGACAAAAGATCTCTGGAGTCCTCAGTAATTTTTTTTTTTTAAATACTTTTTTTTTTTTAAAGTCACCTACTTTATTTATTTAGTTATTCATCCTTGCCTGTGTTGGGTCCTCGTTTCTGTGCGAGGGCCTTCTCCAGTTGCGGCGAGCGGGGGCCACTCCTCATCGCGGTGCGTGGGCCTCTCACTGTCGTGGCCTCTCTCATTGCGGAGCACAGGCTCCAGACACGCAGGCTCAGTAGCTGTGGCTCATGGGCCCAGTTGCTCCGCGGCATGTGGGATCTTCCCAGACCAGGGCTCAAACCCGTGTCCCCTGCATTGGCAGGCAGACTCTCAACCACTGCGCCACCAGGGAAGCCCCTCAGTAATTTATAAAGGGATAAAGGGGGCCTGTTTTCAAAATGTTTGAGAACTATTTCTATAGTTTATTATCCCATAGATTATTCCACACATTCTCCTATATGTGGGTATTTAGGTTGTTTGCAGTATTTTGCATAACAATGTTGCAACAAATAATTTAGTGCATCTATATTTTTATAATGTTGTAGATATATGTTTAGGGTAAATTTTTAGAAGAAGTAAGATTTCTGGGTCAAAAGATAAATGCATATGTATTATTAGATAGCACCAAATTACCCTTCCAAAGGGTTGTGCCTCACTGGTACCATTGTCTATCTCCCCTACCAACACGTATATTTTCTGTCAAATCTGATACAATAAGAGATTACATAAGAGAATAACACTTTTAATACTCTGTAGTAGAAAAAGCTTTGGAACAAGACAGTCCTGGGTTCAAATCCTAAGTAACTACTGGACATGAACAGAGGACCTTTTTTCTTCATCAATAAAATGGGGCTAATGTCTGCTGTATATGCAAGGAATTGGTATATAGCAGGCACTCATTAAATGGTAACCGTTGTTATTATCTGAATTTCTGGGCAAGTGTGAGTTGGGGTCAGGGTTGACCAGCACAGTTACCCTGGATTCCTTGGACTATCCTAAATGGAACTGCAGAGGATGTTGACAATAAGAGAGAATATTCAGAGTTGAAAGTCGTGGGAGTGACCTAGATGCAAGAAGAGAACAGGTCACCTAAATCAGAAAAGAGGGCCAGAAACAGATGCTAAAATCTAGACTACAGAACCAGGGGTCTAGGCAATGAGCGCACAGAACAGTTCATTAATTCAGTCAGTTGGTCAGATATTTATTGAACACTGCTATGTATGAGACACTATGTTCTGTAGTAAGCAAGATACCATCTTTCCCCTTAAGTTTAGACTGTTGGTGGAGGCAGATGAGAAAATAGGCAATTAGAATTTTAGGGGGTAAGCACAGTGTGTTATATAGGAACAAAAATCAGGGCATCTTATCTAAACTTAGGGGGTGGGCAAGATTTTCTAGGGGAAATGTTACCTAAACAAAGACATGAAGAATGGCTAGAACTTAGCTAGGTAGATTGGGTGGAGGGGCAGGAAGGGAGTAGATAGAGAAAGAGTGTGTTCCAGGCAGAAGGAATAGAATGTGCAACAATGTAGGGGCAAGAGAAAATATGATGTGTCTGAAGAACTGAGAGACAGTTTTGGCTGAGGCAGAGAGAACAAGGTTGGGGAGGAATGACAGCCAAGGCAGAGGCCAAATCAGGAAAGGCCTTATAATCCATATCAAGGACTTTGCATTTTACCTTATGGGCGAGGGGAAGCCATTAGAGCTTTTAAGCTGGTCAACAGCATTAATAGGTCTGATTTTAGAAAAGATCGCTCTAACCACTGGGTAGAGAATAGATTAGAGGACACAAATTTGGAGACAGGGAAGCCATTTATAAGTGTCTATTGCAATAATCCAGGAAAAGCGATGGTGACCTGAATTACGGTAGAGTAGGGAGAACTATGATTTCACGAGGCGAAATCATCAAACTCATGATTGGATTGGTGTGTGAAAAAGAGGGAGAAGTCAACGGTGACTGGGGTTTCTGGCTTAGGCAACTGGGTAGTCCATGCTATCAGACTGGGAGACAGCAGTGGGGGAAGAGCAGGCTTGAGAGAAAAAATGATGAGTGCTGTTTCAACATGTTGACAGATTAGGAAACTGAGGTTACTTGTTCCAGGTGACTGACTGTAAGTGGTAGAGCTAAGATTCCAACCCAGGTCTCTCTGACTACAAGGTTCCTTGCTGCTTCAGCACCACCGCACCTCCTCCCAAACTCACAGTGGGAATGTGCACCAACCACCAGGGAGGGGAAAACGATTTATATTGTGAGTGAAATACCTTCATGTAAGTCAAATTTGACTGAATAATAACACAAGAGGGTGTTTCCATAAGCATAATTAGTATTATTAACACTCTGTCCATGATGACTCACACTGCCATTCTCTGGTCCTAGAAGGAAAGTATTGAGATACTTTGATACTGGAGAATGTTTGTGATATGTTTTTCATAACAATTACATATGAGGCAGCATGGCAGGTGTGGTGGAATGGAAAGACCCTGGGTTAGAGACTGGACACCTGGGTTCTAATGATGTAAACAGGGACTGGACTGAGGAAGAAAATTGTTATTTAGGCATTTGAATCTCTGGCCTTACCTCAGGGTGTCTAGTTCAATCAGGGCTCATTCGGCACACCAGCCTATGCCATACTACCGACTGTGTACAGAGATAGCACAATATAGTGGAAAGAGCCTGCATTTTTGGGGTTGGCAGATCCAAGTTTAAATCACAGCCCCACCAATTTCAGGCTGTTTGACTGAAGGTAGTCACTTATTCTCTCTGAGTCTTGTTTTTCTCATTTGTATGGTATGTGGTTGAAAGAGTTATCAAGAAAGTGCCAGGTACATGGTAGGCACTCAAAGTTAATTATCTTCCCTTGCCTTTTGTCATCTTTTGAACCCCAAACACTGTTTCCTATCTCTATCTCAACAACTCTGCAAGAGAGTTAACAGCTTCTTTATTCCTATTCTTTCCACTGTACATGTGTCCTCTCATAAACAGAAAACCAAATAAACAAAAAATATTTTGGAGCAGAGGAGACCAACCAAGTAGTTAGCATCCATTATAGCCTCATGACTCAAAGGTTTATTTCATTTGGGCATGCTACACCCCAGTTGTGCATATGAGTGAATAACTTATGTGTGTGTTCTTATGTGAATTCACCTCAGTCCTACAAACACTGATCTCTAACTATAATCCAGACACTATAGGGATACAGAGTTGAAAAAAAAAAAAGAATATTTTTGCTTAGTTTTAAATGCATTTTTATGTATGTGTTAATATGTGTTTTGGCTGAGGGAAGGAAGGGTTAGATTCATAGCATTGAGGAATATATAAGCTGAAAACAGTGATGGGCTGGAGCCAGCTCATATTGGCTTAGGAGAGCCAGTTGTTAAATTTTAAGAAATTTGTGAGCCAATTGTTAAATGTGGCTATTTTGAAAAACTATATAAACTCACAATTAATTATATTAAAAACAGAGTTAATAAATACAGGCAGCCCTTGCTTTGCAAAGTTCTGAAATATGCAAATTTTAGTTCCCACAGTTTAGTTAAATAACATCAGTCCAACAAGACAGTTCAAGTTTCATTTATCACAGTATATTAACTGCAAGTAATTGCACAAAGTATAAACTTTGCTGCTGTTTCTTCAGTCTACAAATCACTATGTAAATAACTGATGTACTTTATGACCTGTGATCAATCACATCACTTCTTTCGAAGTCTGTCAGTAGTTGGTCACTGTAAGTCTGTTGTTATTCAATTCTTGCACAGACAATAAAGTGTGTATTGTGTTGCCTCTTCTACTAGTGATAAAACCCACATGACATTTTACAGAAATGAATAATCAAAAAAGGGAATTGACCCCCCACCCAAAAAAAAAAAAGAAAGATGCAAAGAAACAAAAAGTGGTAAGGCTGGAAGTGGAACTTTCATTGAAAATAAATGGAATTATGGAAGAAATAGTTGAGCATGGGAATACTGATACTCCTTCCATTTGAAAGACACTAGATGCACAGCCAGAGGGACTTAGTGAAGGCAAACTTATTGATATAAATGAGGAAAGTGGTTGTGACCAAAAGAATGAAGATGTCTTAGAGAAAGTAACCCTGGCAAAAAACTTCACTTTAAAAATTTTAGAGATACTTCATAATGTTGAAAATGCAAAGAATAAAATGATGAAAGCTGATCCAAACTTACAAAGAAATAGGACCATGTTCCACTCATAGAAAAGCTGGTTATTCAGGACTTCCCTCGTGGTGCAGTGGTTAAGAATCCACCTGCCAAAGAAGGGGACGCAGGTTCGAGCCCTGGTCCGGGAAGATCCCACATGCTGCAGAGCAACTAAGCCTGTGTGCCACAACTACTGAGCCTGTGCCCTAGAGCCCGCGAGCCACAACTACTGAGCCCACGTGCCACAACTACTGAAGCCCGCGCACCTAAAGCCCATGCTCTGCAACAAGAGAAGCCACCGCAGTGAGAAGCCTGTGCACCACAACGAATAGTAGCCCCTGCTCATCGCAACTAGAGAACCCACGCGCAGCAACGAAGACCCAATG
This sequence comes from Eubalaena glacialis, assembly GCF_028564815.1. NCBI lineage: Eukaryota > Metazoa > Chordata > Mammalia > Artiodactyla > Balaenidae > Eubalaena > Eubalaena glacialis. The sequence continues at coordinate 151,530,066 of NC_083718.1, forward strand.
CAGCCAAAAATAAATAAATAAATTTACAAAAAAAAAAAAAAAGAAAAGTTGGTTATTTATATTGTAAGTTATATAACAAGAAGGCAAGCACTGTTTAAATTACTCTTGATAATTTTTTTGCCAGGAAATAAAACACTTTCATTCTCAGTGTTTTGAACATTATAAATCACAGTGTGCTAGGGACTTCGCTGGTGGTCCAGTGGTTAAGACTCTGCGCTTCCACTGCAGGGGGCGCAGGTTCGATCATCGGTCAGGGAACTAAGATCTCACATGCCACGTGGAGCAGCCAAAAATAAATAAATAAATAAATAAATTATAGGGGCTTCCCTGGTGGCGCAGTGGTTGAGAATCTGCCTGCCAATGCAGGGCACACGGGTTTGAGCCCTGGTCTGGGAAGATCCCACATGCCGCGGAGCAACTAGGCCCATGAGCCACAACTATTGAGCCTGCGCGTCTGGAGCCTGTGCTCCGCAACAAAAGAGGCCACGATAGTGAGAGGCCCGCGCACCGCGATGAAGAGTGGCCCCCCTTGCCACAACTAGAGAAAGCCCTCGCACAGAAACGAAGACCCAACACAGCCAAAAATTAATGTAAAAATAAATAAATTAATAAGAAATTGATTGACATTTAAAAAAAAAATTATAGTGTGCTATACCACTCAACGGGGAAAGAATAGTCTTTCAACAAATGGTGCTGGGACAACTGGATATCTACATGCAAAAATGAAGTTAGACCCCTACCTCACACCATATACAAAATGAACTCAAAATGGAAAAAAGACCTATATGTAAAACCTAAAACTGTAAAACTCTTAGAAGGAAACAGAGATATAAATCTTTGTGACCATGGTGATCTCTTAGTTATGACACCAAAGGTACAAGCAACCAAAAAAAAATAGATAAATTGGACTTCATCCAAATTTCAAATTTTCTGAAATTGGTCATGGTGGGACTATTTATACTATAGAAATTGGCAAACGCTACAAATCAGGGCTTGTTTTGTTAATTGTCTAGACTTAAGAAAGTGACAGAGTGAATGTTAATAATGCAGATTAAACTTAAAATTGTGTTGTATCTATAGCTGTTACGTTGTGAAAAACACAACAAAAATTGAGGAAATATTCTTCCAGCATTTGAAAACTATTACCTGATTCAGCAAATAAGTCACTCATATTATTGACAAATGAATGATGTTCCAATAGATGTCTTTGTTGTTTCACTTTCATCTTACTTGTTAACATAAAAATGTTAACAACATTCATGTCGGAACTGCACTCAGAGAGCTGGTTATTAAACATGTACCAGCACACCATAGGCTGGAAAGGACATCAATGATCCTATAATCCAGCATCTCTTATCATTTTACATGTTAGGGGCATGAAGCCCAGGACCTGCCCAAGGTCACAAACAAGTGAATGGATGGATGATCAACCTTCGAATCATGTACTATTCTTTTACACTTTAACACCACCTCCTTGGGTATCCAGGAAAATATGTTTTCCATGACATGCCAGAGTGAGGATGGGCAGTGAAGATGTGTGAAACAGTTGTCATCAGTTTAGCTAATAAAAAGCCCTTCTCTCCAGAGTTCTAATGATGCTGTGTACCTCCCATGGGGGAACGAGGAGCCAGAAAAATCAGGACACAAGAAGAGACCTGCCAGGTGCCTCTCCCTATCCTGGCAGACAGCAATAGGGCAGGTAAACAAGCCATGCCTTATTTTTGGACTTTTCTCTCCTTACACCCTGAAGCATTAAAGAGATTGGGGAGATATTCAGGCTTCTCTCTTCAATAAGGGATTAAACAGAGGCCTGGCCCCATGGAAGAGGATCATGTTCAAACTTGGCCTCCAGACCAAAGTTCTCTCCTTGGCCTCAATCACTTGGAACATCACTTCAGTATTATTTACCCAGAGTCTCCTTGGGAGGCAAGCCAAGGATTATTAATAATAATAGAAATTTACTTTTACATATATCCCTTTACAGTTTATAAGGCCTTTGTACATGCACCATCCTGCTTGAGCCCCATCATAGCCCTGTATGGTGAGTAGGGTAGGAGTTAGTAAACCTATTTTATAGATGGGGAAATGAGGCTCAAAGAGACAGGGTGCCCAACTTCGTGGAACAAATTTTAGGACTGGAACCCAGATATACTGACACAAAGTTTAGTTGTCTTCCATGGCACAAAAGTACTACAGCACAGGCCTAGAAGTATTCAGAGAATTATTATTAGTGATAGTCATTAATAATAAAAAGTAGGTTGTTAGGAGAGAGAATAATTGAGCCAGAAAGGTCTTTGAGAAGCAGTTATTCAGGAGGGTCCAGGAAGTTCTTACTAAGGAAGTGACATGTAAGTTGGGACCTAAAGGCCAAGTAGCAGTTAGCCAGGAGACAGCGTGTGCAATGGCCTGGGAAACTGACAGTCAGCCAGTGTGGCCAGAGTGGCCTGAGCAAGTAGTGAGTAGCAAGAGATGAGACCAGAGAGAGAGAGGCAAAAGTCAGGTCACAAAGGACGTGTAGCCCATGGCAAGCAGTTGGGATTTTATCTCAAAGACAGTGGGAAGCCTTGGAGGGTTTTTAACCAGGGGAAGAATGTGATCCAATTTATGTTTAAAATATCACTGGCTGCTGAGAGGCAATGGAATTATAGAAACAATATTTGAAACAGGGAACAGGAGGCTCAGAAATCCAAGCAAGATAGTGGCTTGGACTAATCTCAAGTAATAGCAGTGGAGATGGATAACTCTGAGTGGATGAATTTGAAATATATGCCAGATATTGTCAAATAAGTTTTCTTATTTAAGCCTCACAACAACCCAGTGATGTAGGTATTCTACAGGTTTTACAGATTTTTTATTTTATAGATGAGGAAGCTGAGATTCAGAGAGGTTCAGCTTCCATATCATGCTTCCCTCTGTATAACAATGATCATCTCATGCCAAGTAAGGAAACTGAAGTTCAGAACCCAGAGTAGGTGTCAGGGTGATTAGCATGATAAAGCTCCTGTCAAAAGGCTTTGTCTTTCTCCAGATGAAAAAAATCAGTCTAAGTCAGGGAACTCCTATGTTTAGAGGAGGTTATATCAACTAGAGAACTGTATGTGACTCAGCACAAGATCAGGTCATCAGCACGCCTAGAGTCCAGTAGTGTGGACTATTTGGCAACATGAAAAATTTAAGCCCTAGAAAGGTGTAATTGTAGATTGATAGAATTTGAAAGACTTCTTACAGATAGTTGGGTACAAACGTCCCACTACACTGATGAGAAAACGAAAAACTAGAGTTCAGAGAGGGGGGAGAGGCTTACAAGGGTTGCCTGGAATGATAGTGGCAGAGTTGGGGCTAGAACCGGGTCTTCTGACTCCCAGCCTACAGTTCCCACAGAACTGAGCTCTGCTATTTCTTTGATTGGCCCAACGATCCTTTTACACTGAAATATTCCATATCAAATGAATTCCATGGGGGAAAAGTATGCTTTTGAGTAGAGGAAGGGGGGCAAATCTCACTTCTGCTCCTAGGAGTTCCCTGCCAGAATCACAAGTCATTATCTTCCCACATAACAACCTCTTAAATCCCCAAACAAAGCCTGCTCCCAGGAAAGCTGGAGAGAGGGCCAGATTGTCCCCAGGATTCGAGGCTCCTATTCCTCCCTCTCTATCCCCTTCCTTCTTCAGGTTCTCTCTTTACTCTTAAAAGCATGCTCTGGGGAAAGGATCTTCTATCAGACACTTACTTTGGCATGAATTGAGGAGAAGCAAATCCCAATAAGCCAGGGCCTCTAAATTCTGCCTCCCACTGCTATGTGACTCTTGGGCAAATCACTGCTTCTCTCTGGGCCTGTTTCCTTATCTGTACAATGAGGATACTGGACATAATTTCTGAGGGACCTGCTAGTTCTGATCGTATGGGATCAGAACTTATCAGTTCCCACAACTCCAGATTCCTGCTACAGAGTAGGTTCGCCGGAACTCTTGGTTACCTGGTGAAGGGATGCTCATCAGGTGGAATGTCATCAACGGCTGGGCCCTCCCTGCTTTCCCCCAGCATCCTCATCTGGTCCGCCACAGCCGATGACTGGAAGCTCCTAGGATTCAGATTCTTTTTCTTCTCCGCATTCAAGGGAGGAAGGATCCCCAGCCTTCACCCTTGGTCCTTACACTCATACCCTGAGTATAATTTGAGGGAGGCATCTTCCTGCCTTAAAATATCTCCTCCCCCCACCCCGCTGGGAGGAAGTGAGATGCTGATGAAATCACGAGAGTTGTGGAGTAAGTAGTCTTGGGTTTGAATCTAGCCCCGCCATTTTACCAGGTCTGTGACCTTGGGCAGGTTATCCCTTCATCCTCAAATCCCCAAGCTCTGCATGCTCTGAAGATTAGGGTAACATCTGTGAAATACCTGTTGAAGGAAAGCATATGGTAATCTCCTTTTCACTTAAGGAAAAAATATCACATTAGAAATAGAGAATATTAAGAGAGCCGTCTCTCTCTTTTCTTCCTACAAGTTTTTAAAAAATGAGGTGATACCATCTAACTGCTTATTTTCTAAAAACCAAAATGCAATGAAAAGTCTTTTTTTCTTCCAAGTGTCCAATATATAATTCGTGTTCAATACATTTTTATTATCATTATAATTATGATTGTTGATTTTAAGTCCATTGACTCCACTCATAAGGTTCTGAATTCTCTCTTCAACAGAAATCTATTCAAAACTCTCTCCTGCTTAAAAATCTTCAGTGGCTCCCCATACCCTACACGACATAAAGCCCAAACTTTATACTGTCATTCAGAGTTCTTAACACTCTGGTCGAACCTGCTTTTGCTGACTGGAACTTCTGGTATATTAAAAATAAGTGTAAGTTTTGGCATCCCACCTTAGCCGCTTAGCCTTTTTCCTTCTCTGTGGTGCTGGGATAGTAATTTCTACCTTATCCATTAAATAATAGTAGCTTACGATAGCTACTAATTATTGCAGTTATTAAGTGCTGGCTAGTGCACAAAAATTTGACAAATTCATTTAATCCTGACAAGAGCCCAATAAAGTAGGTGCTTTTATTTTCAGATGAGAAAATTGAAACTTAGGTTAAATAATTATCAAATATAACACAGGCTTAAGCCCAGGTCTAGCTGCCATCCCAGTTCATGGTATAAGCCATTGTGCTAGAGTCTCCCTGAGGGCATATGTTTGAAAGGGCTTTGTACACAGTAAGGCTGTGAAAATTGGCTATTTATCACTATCACCATCTTCTTCTTCCTTAGATCCAATGCTCTGATTACACAGAGCAACTTATCATTCTCAAAGTCACCTTTACAGCTTTGTGCCTTTGCTCATATTGTTCTCTCTGCCTGAAGTACTCTTATTTTCCTCTCAAAAATTCCTTTCATGAGACCCAGGTAGGAGATCACCTACTTTGTGAAGTCTTCCCTAACACACTGGCATATCCCTCATCCCTTCAGTAGTAGGCACTGAGACTTCTCCATCTTTGTGTCCTTGGCCCTGTCCACCTGGTAAATGTTCAATAGATATTTGTTGAACTCATTAATCTTAAATCATTTGTTATAAATTCAGTGAAACCAATCAAGGGAGTTTTTTATCTTAAGGGTCTTCAAGTATGCCGGAGAAAATCTAAAATGATTGCTGAGTGACACTTAGAAGATAGCAGTGTAATTCAAGCTATGTCCAACAGGTGGCACAGTAATCATGGTCAAAGCAGCCAAGGAAAAGCTCTTTTGAAAAGGGAGAGGGATAACAACAATAATTAATATTTGCATAATGTTCACAAAGCTCTTTTACATATATTATCTACATGAATTTTTAATCCTCACTTTACAAATGAGGAGGGAAATAAGGGAACTTTTCCAAATCCCAGAATCTTTTCAGAACACAATATCAATCAATTAGGTAAGGTGATTTCAAGGGTCCACCAGAGACCCTGTGATTTTCCTTCCAAATTACCTCCCTCCTTTTTTGAAAATGTGTGAAATGTTACTTTAGGACCGTCAACTCTTTGGCTGAGGCTTTAAATTTTAAATATTTAAATGGAGGGTAGGGATAGGGGAATGTATGAAATACTTTAATTCATTTGCATTTTCGTGTAAAAAGTTTAAAATATATTCTTGAGAACCACTTGACCTAAGTGGGTTGGGTGGATGCAATAAGTGTTTATAAGGGCACTGGGGACGTGAAGAAGAGCCACAAAGATGAGATGGCAGGTAGGGGAAGGATGGGGAACTATAGGAAGTGACATTAACTTAATTTTGCCATAGGCTAACCTGTCATTAACTTAATTTTGCCATTGCCAGAGGACTCCATTCATCAGGGGGTTTGTCACCCCAGGAATTGGAGAGTACAGCTCAGGACAGTGTAGACTCAAGTAAGAATGCCTGGGAAATTCTCAAGAAACCTTTCTGGCATCCTCTAGAGAGAAGGTAGAAAATCAAGAGTCAAATCTGGGGTTATAGGAATGAAATCTGGAGTAAAATAGTAACGTCTGAAATTCCAAGTTTGGCACCTGGAATTCAGTGTTAGAATCTCAGACTCTGATAGAACTTGGAGGTCAAAAGTAAAATACAAAAGTCACAGATTAGAACTTGTGTTCCATATAGCATCTTGTGTTGCTATTATTGAAATTCCAGAAGTAGAATTTCTTTTTTTTTTGGCTGCACTGTGTGGCTTGTGGGATCTTAGTTCCCCAACCAGGGATTAAACCCTGGTTCTAAGTCCTTTATATGTATTATTATTATTATTATTACATGTAGTGCTCACAGAAAAAACCTGTCAGGTGAGTACTATTATTATCATCCCAATTTTACAAATGAGGAAACCAAGGCATAGAGAGGTTAAATAATTTTCCAAAGGTCATACCTGGGAAGCACAGAGATGGTATCTGACCATAAGCAAGTATGCCTCCAGAGTTCATGCGTTTAAGCACTATGATAAGTACCTCTAGATTCTAGAGTTTAGAAGAACGTTAAATTTCATTAGTAAAACTTGAGGTGTAATAAATAGAACCTTGAGTTACTGTAATAGAAACTATAATGCCAATAGCAGCATCTTGAGTAATCTTTATGTCCAATGGTAGAATGTGGGACTCACACAATAGAAACTGAATAAAACATAAATTATTCAATTCTGAAATTAGAGCCCCAAATGAAGACATTGATTTAATCTCAGTAATTGGAGTCCAAAATTCTACTACCAGAACTTCAGACTCAGCTCTGAACCTTCAGGTCTAATCCCAATAATGGAATCTGTGTTCTGAGAGTAAAGTCTAAGTTTCTATAGTATAATTTTAGTTTCTGAGAGTAGCACCTTGAGGGTTTTTTTGTTTTTGTTTCTTTTTATTGTTTATTTTTGGCTGTGTTGAGTCTTCGTTGCTGTGCACGGGCTTTCTCTAGTTGTGGCGAGCGGGGGCTACTCTTCATTGTGGTGTGCGGGCTTCTCATTGCAGTGGCTTCTCTTGTTGCGGAGCACAGGCTCTAGGCGCTTGGGCTTCAGTAGTTGCAGCACTCAGGCTCAGTAGTTGTAGTGCATGGGCTTAGTTGCTCTATGGCATGTTGGATCTTCCCGGACCAGGGATTGAACCCCATGTCCCCTGCATTGGCAGGCGGATTCTCAACCACTGCACCACCAGAGAAGTCCCAGAACCTTGAGTTTTAAAGGTAGAATTTTCTGGGGAGACCTAGGGTTTTAATAGCAGAATCTAGAATTAGTGGATCCTTTAGTTCTGAGATTGGAAATTGGGATTCCAATAAGGAAATCTTAAATTGAAGTAGTAGAATGTAAGGAATATTAAGATCTTGGGTTCAGAGAGTACAATACCATGTTCCAAAAGTAGGATATGTGATTCAAATAATAGAACCTGGAGTTCTAATATTAGAATCTTGGGTTTTGACAAGAGAATCTGGGATTATTGGAATATTAGAATCTGGAATTTAGGGAATAGAATCTGGAGTTGCCAAAATAGAAGCTATAATTCCAAAAGCAGCATCTTTGGCTTTAGTAGTGGAATCTGTTTGCCCAGTGGGAAAATATGGGGCTCACAGAATACAACCTGGAATTCCAAACGTAAATTATTGGGTTCCCAGAGTAGAATCTGTAGTTCAATAGATTAATTTTATGGAATGATAGTAGAATATGGACTTGTATTAGTAGAATCAGGTATGCTCAGAGTAGACCAGGAGGTCCACTATTTGAATCTGGAGTTCACAAAATAGAACTTGGGAGTTTCAGTAGAACAATCTAGAGGTGCAATTGAAGGATTCTGGGACTTAAAGTAGAACTTGGACTTATAATGGTGAACTCGATATAGTTAGTTTTCATCTCAGTTTTCAACCCTTATCCTGTGTTAATAGTAGGATCGTGCCTCAGCAAAAATCACTGTTTCCTGTTTAATGAAGGAAGGTTCTTAGAGAGTAGGATTTCAACTGCCACTTTGAGAAGTGTGTAGAATTGGATGTAACCTCCCAGTGTTACTGAAGGCTATTTGGCTCTAGATGAAAGAAGTCTTCTAATCAATGAGCCAGGTGATTAGGCCTGTGTTATGCGCTCCGAGGCATTCCAAATGGAAGATTCTATCCTTGTCCTGAGAAGCTAGACATGAATGAGACAATACAAGCCCAATGTAGGGTAGAATGTAATTCGGGCGAAAATGTATAGGCCGGCATTATTGAAACGGGGGAAAGAGATAAGTGAAGGCTTCAGCAGTCAAGGAGGATCCACAGAGGAAGCATTTCAAAGGACAGGTAGAATTTAAATAGGCAAAGAGGAGGCAGGGCATTTCAGGTGGGAAAATACTAATCATTTATGGAAGTAGGATCTAACATGGTGTGCACTAGCAATTTTTCCACAAAGAAGTATTATGGAGTGTCCACAACTCACTAGGTACAATGTAGGCCCTGGGGAAATAAAAAGAAATCACAAGTAGTTTCCTCTGAGGAAATTATGTGGAAAAAACAATTACAATGACTTAGGCATTAGATATACCTGGGTTTGAAAAGCACGCTCATTAACTTACTAGCTATGTAACTAAGCAAGCCCCTTTGTATCTTTGAGCAAAGAGGATAACGATACCTCCCTCAAGGGTTGTTGTGAGGATTCAGAATATTCATGATGGTGTGTGTTTGTGTGTGTGTGTGTGTGTGTGTGTGTGTGTGTATAAAGAGGCACATGGGGGATGCTAGTTGATGATGATGATGATAGTGATGATATGCTGAGTCACATACAAAGTGTTAAGAAAATACAGAGCAGGTGACATTAGAACTGAGTCCTGATGGTAGGATGCATCTGACAATCAGAAAAGGGAAAGGGCATTTCAGGCAGAGGAAGCAAAATTTATAAAAGTACAGAGGCATGAGAGGGAACAGTATTTTGGAAGACCTGGTCATTGATGAGGCTGGAGTAGAGGGTTTTTAGTGCCAAGCTAATTGCCTTTAGGTGATGGTGAAGCATTGAAGTGTCATTAGTAGGGGATTCGCTCAACAGAAATATATTGAACAGGCTTAGGGCCTAACTGAATACTAACTAGACCAGTGTAGGAGAGATGGTCTCTGCTTGCATATACCTTACAAAAGTTCAGCTGGGAAGAAAGATAAATAACAACATGAGCATAGAAAGAAAAGGTTGGGCTTCAGAGTTAGGAATCTCTCCCTATGTTTCACCCATCAGGTTTACTAACATTTACTGACCCCTCCTTCAGGGAGTCTGTGAGCTCCCTGAGAATAGAGACTATGTCTTTTTCCCCAAAACTTCTTTCTGTGGAAAAACTCATACATACAGAAAAGTTTAAATAAATATCCATGAACTCAACTTCCTAGGTTTAATAATCAACATTTTGATTTATTGTATACTTTTTAACTATAAGGAAGTTGCAGACACCATGACACTTTACCACTACATAATTCAGCATAAATCTCCTAAGAATTAGGATATTCACCTGCAGAACCACAATACCATTATCACACCTAATAAATTAATTCCCTAAAATCATCTATAATTCAGCCCATGTTCAAATTTTTCCAATTGTCCCTAAATGTCTTTTATAGTTAGTTTTGTTTGAATCAATTTTCAATCAAGATTCAGGCAGCTCATTGGATCATTGTGTACCTTAATATTCTTTTCATTTAAAATAGTCACCCCATTTTTTTCAATTACAATGACTTTTTAGAAAAAGGAGGCCTATTTTCTTAAAGAGTGTCCCACATTCTTGATTGTCTGGATTCTTATAAAGTAGAAGTTAAATCTAAAGGCTTGATTAAATATAGGTTAAACATTTTTGGCAAGACTACTTCATAGGTAATACTGTGAACTTCATGTTGAATTGCTTTGAGAGGTACATAATGTCAAGTTGGCCTACTCTTGGTGATGCTATGATCATTTGGTTAAAGGCGGCCAATCACCACACTCCCCCACCCCCACCTTTGCAATAAACAAGTAATCTATGGTGATATACTTTGGTACCATGTAACAACCTCTCACCTAATAGTTTTAGGATCTATTGAAAGACCTTGCGTGAATTAGTTATTTCACTGATGGTTGAAATGTGATTTTCTAATTCTATCATTCCTTCTATATCTATGGCTGGCATTCTTTTGAAAAGAACTTTTTGCTTCCAACATGGGATGAACTAAAGTTCTTTCTTAAATTGCATGATAAAATGTTTAATTCTTTTACTTTTTACTACCAATTTTTAGAGTAAGAGTCGGTGAAATAGTCACCTCTAATTGTGGCAATGGATTTTTTTCTTTTACTTTTTTTTTAGCTAGTATCACTTTGGGTTTGTAGAGTTTTACTTATTCAGTATTCTACAAACAATGACAATTGCATTTAGTTTGTCATTATCTATTTTAATGCTTAAATTGTCCCAAATTTGGCCAGTGCAAACTCCTTCAAGCTGCCTCCTGTATAATTTTGATATGGCTCCATCATTCTTTGAGCATTTCCTTACTTTCTGGAACAAAAAGATATTCCATATTCACTTCATACTTTCTCTGCCCTAGACCTGGGATCAGCCATTTTTCTGGAGGGACCCCTGTTTCCTTTTAATGGGGAATGATACCTAGAAGCCCTGATCTAGGCATTAGATGTGCTTATTGCTACTGGGGTGTCACTGATTCTGGGCTTATTCAGTGGACGGAGCTAGAAAACTTATATTTTAAAAATCATGAGATAATATTGATATTTCCAATTAAAGCTTAAGTTTTTCTTAACTGCTATTATATCTATTTTTCTTAACATGAAAATCATGGTTTCTAATAACATTAACACATTTATTTATTTGTTTTATCCTATAATATACATGAAATAGTTTAGAAATTATAATACCAATGTACTAACAATAAGACTAGAATCAAATTTAAGATTTCTTTGCAGATCTTGTCCTTAGACACTCTCCCACATCCTACTTAGCACCACGTTCAAAAGAAACTTGAAATAATCTTTTCTTTCTAGTAATTATAGTAATTTGATGTACAGTTAGGTCCATATGCTTTAATTTATCTTCAATTTTAGTGTTTATTTAAAAAATTTTTATTTTATTGGAGTATAGTTGATTTACAATGTTGTGTTAGTTTCAGGTGTAGCGCAAAGTCATTCAGTTACACCTATGCATGTATTCATTTTTTTTAAGACTCTTTTCTCGTATAGGGTCATCACAGAATATTGAGTAGAGTTCCCTGTGCTATACAGTAGGTCTTTGTTGGTTATCTATCTTATATACAGTACTATGTGTGTGTTCATCTGAAGCTTCTGATTTATCCCTCCCCCCCCCCCACAGTGTTTACTTTTAAAATAACATCTTGAATATGTAACATTTTACATGGCCTAAAGTCAAAATATTTTAAATACTATATTTGGAGAAATCTTCATTTCATATTCTCCACCACATTTTTCCCTCTCTTGATAGGCAGAAATTTTTAGTAGCTTCTAAAATACTTCCAGTGTTTGTGTTTATTTCCTCTTTCTTTTAAAAAGTCCTTTACTTCATGGGCATATATCCAGAGAAAACCGTAATTTGAAATGATACATGCACCCCCGTGTTTATTGCAGCACTATTTACTATCACCAGGACATGGAAGCAACCTAAATGTCCATCTACAGAGTAATGGATAAAGAAGATGTGGTACATATATGCAATGGAATATTACTCAGCCATAAAAAAGAATGAAATAATGCCATTTGCAGCAACATGGATGGACCTAGAGACTGTCGTACTGAGTGAAGTAAGTCAGACAGAGAAAGACAAATATCATATGATATCACTTATATGTGGAATCTAAAAAAAATGATACAAATGAACTTATTTACTAAGTAGAAATAGAGTCGCAGATGTAGAAAACAAACTTATGGTTACCGGGGGAAAGAGGGGTTGAGGGGAAGGATAAATTGAGAGATTGGGATTGACATGTACACACTACTATATATAAAGTAGATAACTAATAAGGACCTACTGTATAGCACAGGGAACTCTTCTCAATACTCTGTAATGACCTATATGGGAAAAGAACCTAAAAAAGAATGAGTATATGTATATGTATAACGGATTTACTTTGTTGTACAGTAGAAACTAACACAACATTGTAAATCAACTATACTCCAATAAAAATTTTAAAAAGTCTTTACTTAAAAAAATTGAAATCTACAGAAAAGATGCAAGAATAGTTTAATGAACTATCCTTCACCTAATTCATCCGTTATTAACATGCCTCCATTTGATTTCTCTCTCTTTCTTCAAAGTATTGATGGTGTTATTTTTATTATTTGCTGAACCATTTTAGAGCAATCTGCAGACATCATGACCCTTTACTCCTAAGAGAAAGGACATTTAAAAATATGTCATAATACGATTATCAATTTCAGGAAATTTAACATTCATTCCATATTTTTGTCTAATACATAGTCCATATGCAAATTTCACTCATTGTCCCACTAATGTCCCTTAGGTCAAGAAACAACCTCTCCACAAATACTTTCGCATTTCTGCATGGTTAGGTCTTTCTGAGAAAACAAATTCTGGCAACCTGGGTTAAAGGGTGATTGAACAGCAACCCTAAAGATAAAGACTTCTGGAGACATAAAAAGTCTTCTCCCTCCCCATAGCTATTTTCTCCAGGAAGGTAAAGTAGAGATCTCTCCAACCTCTCCCTAAATAGGATTTGTTGCATTCCAGAGCAAAGATCTCTCTTCACCTCTAGAGGGAACGATGGGCAGCTGTGAAGGCCGTGCTAGATAGGCTCTGGGATTCATAATTTTGGAGTTTCTCTTATGTAGTACAAACTCCACGGTATGTGCCCTCTTTCTGTCACCCCATGGGAAAATAGGGCATAAAAAACTGATGCTAAGATTAGGTCAGTAGAAACAGTTCTATCTCTGATCCAGATCCAGAGGTTTCATGTTCCTCTGTGTATGTGTGTGTGTGTGTGTGTGTGTGCGCGTATAAAACTGTGGAAGTGAGATAACATCTCAGACCATTTATAGTTCAGGACTTAACACTTTATAGCGTTTTCCTCCCCAGATCCAGGATCCTATTGGGAAATGACATGTTGCATTTAGTTTGTCAAGTTTCTTTAGTGTCTTTTAATATTTACCTTTTAACCTTTTTTGGTTGCTCATCACACTGACATTTTTGAAGAGTTCAGACCATTTGTTTCATAGTTCCCTTCTTTCTTACACATTCGCAGATAGGGAGGGCCAACTGTACTCTTCTGCACCTTGCTTTTTCACTTAACAATATATCCCAGGGAATTCCCTGGCTGTCCAGTGGTTAAGACTCCATGCTTTCACTGCTGTGGGCCCAGGTTCGATCCCTGGTCCAGGAACTAAGATCCCACAAGCCGTGCAGCGCAGCCAAAGGGGGGGAAAAATATATATATATCTCCCAGAGATTATGCTGTATATTAAGGCTTTCCTTTCTTTTCTATGGATGCATAATCCTTCTTTGTTTGGATATCCTGTTTCCCTAGTGTGTATCATATACAGTAGGTACTCAGTGAGTGAGTGTTGAGAAAGTGGATGTTCCAAAAAAAAAAAAAAAAGGCTAAATGAATGGGGAACAATTGAGCAGAAGAGCAATATATAGCCTGGACAGAGAATAATTTGGAGTCAGACAGACTAGGGATGCAAATCCAGCTCTCCTGGCATTGGGCAGTTTAGTATAGTGGTTAAGTAAGCAAGCTCTTAAACCAGAGTACCTGGGTTTGACTCCACCACTCACTTAGCTGTGTTCCCTTGGGAAGGCTATTAAACCAACTGTGCTTCAATTCAGTTTCCTCATCTGTGAAATGGAAATAATAAGAGCAACTACTTCATAAGGTTATTGTGAGAGCTCAATAAATATTAGCTATACTTTATAGCTATAATTTTTCTAAACCTCAGTTTCTTCATATGTAAAATAGGGCTAGTAATACCCATTCAGCAGGGAGAGTGTTGAGGACTAAGTGAGCTAATATCTTAGTATAGTGACTAGCACAGAGAAGTAATCAATAAATTATAGCTATCAAGACTAGGGGATAGAGGATTATCGGTACTGTAAACTCCTGTGAAGGTTGGACTTTATCTTGTTCACTAACGCAGGCCCAAGCACAATACTTTTCACATTGGCTTTGGAGTTAGACAAATCTATTTGTGTTTAAATTCCAGCCAGGACACCTGCAAACTGTGTGATCTTGGACAAATTACTCAACCTTTCTGATCCATATTATCCTCATTGATAAAACAAGGATAACATTAGTTTCCATCTCAAAGTTATTGTTGGAATTAAATAGAATGATTGGTGTAAAGCTCTCTGATCTCACCTTAGATGATGATTAAAAAAAAGTAAAGCAGATTGCTGCCCATGTATGTATGCATTACAAAATATATTTTCATGATTATTTCTCTGTGGTAGCCATGAGAATGTGACTTGGGAGACCTCCAACCAGGGAGGGTAATTGACCAAGGCTCCAGCTGCTGAACGGTGAAATCCATCACTGCATTTGTACTGAGGCCATGCCTCCCATGGGCTGGCCCATCAATTACTGAGTGTGGCAGAATACTAAGGCAGACCTGTTTCTGGGAGACATGGGACTTCCCTGATCATTGACTTTGGCTTGGGGATTCCATATGGCTTTGCCAAACATTCCTCTGACTGCAAGGAAGCCTAGGGTGCTTTCACCCAATCTGTTCTCCCTCTCTCCTTCACTTAGGGTCAGACTTACATGGTAGTCTGACAGCTCTCTCAGCCTGTTCCAGAAATTTCCCATAATAAAACCTTTGCATGATTAATCCCATCTTGGATTCTTTGAGGGCCCAGACTAATAACCCCCTTGGAAAAGTATCACTTAAACATAATGAATATGTGCCTTTTTAAATGCTAGAGTTCATGATGAGTATATTTAAATCCAGATATTAGCCAAATTTTATTTTGGAAGGAACAATGACTCAGAGAGGAAAGGAAACACTGTAAAATGTCTGACCCTCAGTCACTTACTATTCCTGCTCCTTCTCTCCTTCATCTTCTACAGATGTTACACCCAATAGATTTATTGCATTTTATCTCTGTCTTGGTGTCTGCTCTCTGGAGGACTCTAACTGACACAGCCATCCAGAGGGCGAGAACTCCTGGCTCTCAAAAAATGTTTTATACAGAATTAAAAAGAAAAGCTGGAGTCAGGGTGGATGAGGGTGTGTGTGCAGATGGGCTATCAGTGCCACTTCCCATTTTGCCTCCAAAACAGTACCTGGAGATCAGTATATGCAAACTTGAGAGTTGAAATTAGCCAAAATTAAATTCTTCTAACCCACTGAACAAGGTCATCAGTGATATAAAAAGTGATTATGTAGTTTAGTAAATTAGAGGTCATGATTGGATGATGGTCTGGGGAATAGAGCACGATCAAAGCTGTGGAAAACTTCACATTCTTATGCCTTGGATTTTAGTTCTGTTTTATTAGGCCCAGGCAATAAGGTTAAGGAAATGAGTCTCACAACCAATTGCCAAATGAGTTTCACTGTTCTGCTTTATTGCCCAAAATATACCTCAAGCCTCTGAGGGAAAGAAGAAAAGTCAGATAAAAGGTAAAATAATACCAGTGGCAACGTAAGAATACTCTTGCACCCTTTATGGATGTCAGGGCTGGGTAGCCCCTGGTGCAGGAAACCATTGCCTCTGGCAGATAGCACAGAGCCTTATTGAGGAAGCCATGCAACACAGAGCCATCTCTGTGTCCTATTTGCTGTCCCATTTGCTCCAGGAGCTGTGAGTGGGGAAGATATCCCAATACCACTGTAAGAATTAATTAGATAAAATGAGCATTGGGAAATTAATCATTGGCCTAGATTCTGGCTCCCTGGATACAGTCATCGTCAGGATAACCTGAACTTGGTGGTCAATCATTCCACAACGGATATACAAGATATGAATGTTCTTATACTCATTTTGTGAAAGGAAAAAGTCACACCTTCACAAACATTTTTTGTTATCTGCATAAAGGAACTTTGATTTATTACTTGGTACATATTTTGCAAAAATTAAGAAGACATATATTAAAATCTACCATATGGTATCCAGTCATAATAGAAGTCTGGCAGTCAAAATAGAAGCCCAAATGAATGAATAAATGAAGTGGCAAAAACTAGATTTGATTTTATATCTGACTCCCAAACCCATTTTCTTTTCACTTGACCATGATGTACTTATAAGCAGTCATTTCCTAATCCCATGCAAATTATTCTGTGAGAGGAATAAATGCTAGTAAGTAAAATAGAAAACTGCCATTTTGGTGCAAAGCTAAATCACAGATTCTCCATAAATGTTAAATAACAATGGTAGGGGACTTCCCTGGTGGTCCAGTGGTTAAGACCCCGTGCTCCCAATGCAGGGGGCACGGGTTTGATCCCTGGTCGGGGAACTACGATCCTGCATGCCGCCTGGCGTGGCCAAAAAAATAATAAAATAAAATAAAAATGGTAGAAATCCATCGGTGGCAGTGTGCTTAGAATTTATAGAATCACACAGAATCCCAGGGGGGAGAAAAGACCATTAAAGTTATCAAATCTAGGGGTTTTCAAATATGTTCAGGTAGTAGAGTTCCTGGAACTCACAGTGTTCTTTGCAAAACTTCACAGATTACTGACAGCTAGTATTATATAAACTGGAAATGATTTCACTAGCAGATGCCATGATATAATGGGAAGGAGCAGGCTTTGAAGTCTCACAGATTGGACTTTTCCATTCACTAGCTTGTGACCTTGAGTAGGTTAGTTAACATTTCTGTGCCTCTGATCCCTCATCTGAAAAATGGGGACGTCTCCATTTCAGGATTGTTAAGGATTACTTTTGACAGATGTAATGCTAATACCTTGACAAATGGTAGCTACAGGTCCATAATTCCGTATGTAAAATGCTTGGAGCCAGATTTTTTCAGAATTAAGAATTTTTTTTGGATTAAAAAAATGTAATATGGGACATATGTCTTATAAGTAACACCCCAGCAGAGTCTGAGGCAGTACCCTATAATCCAACACTTTTATATTTCTGCAGCATTTGCACCAAGTTTATTAAAAATATAAACTTTTTCTCAAACCATCTTGAATTTAATTGGGGTTTTGGACTTGTGGATAAGGGATTGTAAACAGGTATTAGTATTATTTGAAGATAATATGAGTGCTATATGTATGCAGGTCTCCATAGCTTAAGAAAATATGTATTTTTATGAGGGATGCTGTTGGTATCAACCCAAATCCTTTTTGCCAGTTGATGTACCCATCCTCCAGCTGCTGCCAGTGGTGGCTGATAACTCACAGTTGTCCCCTTCCTGGAACTAGCCCTCAACCAAACAGGAGCCACCTCTCTCGGCGGTGACGGAAGTGGGGAGAAGAACTGTCAATGACTGTCTGACATAATCCCTTGCCTCAAAAGACTAATTTGGGGACACAGTTCTTGTTTTAGAGTTTCCCTGTGGGATTAGACCAATGCCGGTCTTCGAAACCACATTCTTCTTTAGTTTTTCTCCCCTCTTCTATTTTCTCCCCTCTCCTATGCTGCTTCTATCTCTCCTCTTTTCCTAAGAGCAAATCCCTCAGGCTCTGCTTCTAGGGAACCTAACCTAAGACATTTGGTGCCAAGAGTAGTCCTAGAAAGCAGATTCTAGGAATGGGATTCTGAAGTTGGATCACGCAAGGACTGGATGGCAATGTGGTAGATGGAGTACGAGATTCCCTGGCATACTGTAAATGTAATTCCAAAGACTTTCACCTATAGCGAATTGGGGTGGAATACAGGCGGAAGGAAGGGGATGCTCAGTCTAACTGGCGCAATGTCTAAGACGTGAAAGATATATGGGAGCCGTCGGGACCCCGGAGACCGGGACGACCGTCACCGCCCCCTCCCGCCCCTGTCGCCCGTCTGCGCCGCGCAGGGATGCCCCGGGCTCCACCCGGCTGGTCGGCGCCCAGCGGCTGCGAGATCCCGGCTCCGCGTCCCACGCGCCCCTCTCTCTTCTGACCCCGGGCGGGCGAGGGAGGTGCAGCCTTATGGGTGGTGAGGTAAACCCGAGGACTTCCTGGGGAGAGGGTGCACGGGGGACTTCCACAGTCTTCCCCGCGGTCCCCTCACTGGGGCGGTGTTGGGAGTGCACTGGAATGTTCCGAGACCGCGGAGGGGGAGGGGGGGTGTTAGGGGACTCCTTTTCCTCCACTTCCCACTACCCCCTTGCACGCCCCGAGGCGTCCCAGGTCCCTTGCTGGCCAACCGCCCCCACCCCCGCCGCCTCCTCGGGTTTGAGGTGGGTGGGTGGCTTTGCGTGAGCCAAGGATTTCAGGGTTTGGGGGCTCCCCCATTCTAGGTCTTGCCGCCTGCCCTCTTCCTTGGCCTGCGTTGGCTGAGGTGTTCCCGTAGTGGGCGAAATCGGTACGTTGGCTAGTGGCCTTGGTCCTTAACCCTTTGGGTTTGTTTTAAGATTAATTAAAAGAAGAATGAACAGTAATCCTTGAAGATAACTGGGCAATTTTTCTTTAGGTTTCATTTTTAATTGTACAAGTTCAAGTGCAGTCAGAAGCTCTTCTTACTGGTGTGAGGACTTATACAAGCCTTCATTTTGTCCACACAGACCAACAGATCATTTTTAGAGAAGATACTTTTTTCCCTCCTTTTTTGGTGTACTTGGTACCAAATACTAAATTCGGGTGCATAATTCTGACACAAGTAATTGCATAAACTTTTCACATGTTGTGCTTAAAACCAAACCAAACTGTTGCGTTGAACTTGGACATCTTGAATTGAGAGAACTGGTAACTTTATTTTAATACATATATATGAAGAATTTAAGAAAATAAAGGCTTCCTCGGAGGTGTGCCTCTTAAAATTATTTTCTTTGTTATTAGACATAAAATAAGAAATTTTATAGCACTTGCAGTGAAATTATACTAGAGTACAAGCAGAACCAAAACAAAGTTGCAAAATCTATTGACTAATTTAGGGGGATGTCTCTTTGGAAATTTAAATTTTCTGTGAGAGTTAAGTTACCATAAGTATTGGTATACATTGCTTCTCTCTCTTCAAATAAGTAACTAAATACCAACGCAAATCTCAGACTTATTTAACACAACAGTTTTTAGCAATGGAAAACCTACAAATTTTTCCTTGGTTCAGGGCTCAAATACAAAACTGAACGGGATGGGAGATGATGGCAGCCCTCCAGTGAAAAAAATGATGATAGACATTCACGCAAACGGAAAAATGATGATAAACAAGATGCCAACAGTAAAGAAGGAACACTTGGATGACTATGAAGCGCCAATGGAAACTGATGAAGAGCATGCCAAGAGAACCTGTGCCTCTGTGCCTGAACCTTTACATTTAAATCCCAGTTTGAAACACACTTTGGCACAATTCCATTTCAGTAGCCAGAGATCTCTGGGTGGACCAGCAGCATTTTCCGCTCGGTATTCCCAAGAAAGCATGTCACCTACTGTATTTCTGCCTCTTCCATCTCCTCAGGTTCTTCCTGGTCCACTGCTCATCCCTTCTGATAGCTCCACAGAACTCACCCAGACTGTGTTGGAAGGGGAGTCTATTTCTTGTTTTCAGGTTGGAGAAGAAAAGAGACTGTTTGCCCCAAGTCCTAAAGTCTGTTCTCCGAGAATTTTCACTCCAACAAATAAATACAGTATGTGATGAATTGTACATCTATTGTTCAAGGTGTACATCAGACCATCTTCATATCTTAAAGGTCCTGGGAATACTTCCATTCAATGCCCCATCCTGTGGGCTGATCACATTAACTGATGCACAAAGACTGTGTAATGCTTTATTGCGGCCACATACTTTTCCTCAAAATGGTAGTACACTTCCTGCTAAAAACTCATTGGCTCAGTTGAAGGTAACTGGCAGTGCCTTTGAAGTGGAACATGAATGCTTAGGCAAATGTCAGGATTTATTTGCACCCCAGTTTTATGTTCAGCCAGATGCTCCGTGTATTTCAGCGTCTGGAGTGCTGTGGAATGTTTGCACCCCAGACATTTGTGATGCATTCTCACAGATCACCCGACAAAAGGACTTGCCACTGGGGCTTTGAATCAGCCAAATGGCATTGCTATCTTCACGTGAACCAAAAATACTTAGGGACACCTGAAGAAAAGAAACTGAAGATAATTTTAGAAGAAATGAAGGAGAAATTTAGCATGAGAAATGGGAAGAGGACTCAATCCAAGATAGATACACCACCAGGAGTGGAATTACAGTCACGGTATCCAGTTATAAAGCAAGAAGGTGACCATGTTTCTCAGACACATTCATTTCTACACCCCAGCTATTACTTATACATGTGTGATAAAGCGGTTGCCCCAAATGTGTGGCTTACTTCGGCTGTATCCTAGCCTAAAGAGGTCACAAAGACAGAGGCAAGTAGATCTATACTAAGACATTCGGAGAAGCCTCACAGCAGTGGGAAACATCAAAAAACAGTGTCTTATCCAGATGTCTCACTAGAGGAACAGGAGAAAATGGATCTAAAAACAAGTAGAGAATTATATAGCCACTTAGATCCATCAGTCTCAAATAATTCTACAAGCAAAAAGAAACCTGAGTCTACCACTTGCAACTTAGCCAGAGACACAAGTAAGGTGGGAATTGACCGTGATGCTGCAGCTTCATCTCCACTTCTTGTCAAAGATGTCATTTGTGAGGATGATAATGGAAAAATCATGGAAGAAGTAATGAGAACTTATGTAAAACAACAGGAAAAACTGAACTCAATTTTGCAGAAGAAGCAACAACTTCAGATGGAAGTTGAAATGTTGAGTAGCTCAAAAGCTGTGAAGGAACTCCCTGAAGAATAGCAGAATTTACAGAAAGAGCTTGAATCTTTGCAGAATGAACATGCTCAAAGAGTGGAAGAATTTTATGTTGAACAGATTTAGACATAAAATTAGAGCAGGCAATGAAACAAAAATGTACCTGTGACTCAAATTTAGAAAAAGATAAAGAAGCTGAATATGCAGCACAGCTGGCAGAACTGAGACAGAGATTGGACTATGCTGAGGCTGATAGGCAAGAACTCCAAGATGAACTCAGACAGGAACGGGAGGCAAGACAGAAGTTAGAGATGATGATAAAAGAGCTAAAGCTGCAAATTTTGAAATCATCAAAAACTGCTAAAGAATAGAAACCTTTAAAGAGATTCATCTGTGTGTTCCCAACAGGGTTTATTTTTGTTTGTTTGTTTGCTTTGGTAATAGAATTCTGAACAATTTATCTGCATGAAAATAACTAGGCATTGTATCCATTTGTAGAGCAGAGAAAGTGAAGAGATTATATATTAGTATATAAATTTTTACATTTTCCAAATGAATGAAAATGTGTGTTTCTTTGTACTTTTTTTTCAACCAGCTCAGTAACAGTACTTTATGGTTTCAACTATTAGATAATCTGCCTATATTTCCAATGCAATTTAGCAGTTGCATACTTTTTAAAAGCTGCATTGTGTGATGGAAAATAGTTTTGATCAATTTTGTTATCCATATTTCAGATTCAACTTTAGATACAATGGTGGCTTCATATTTCATATATAGAGCTACTCAAGGAGTTGAATCTCCATTTTTTTTCATGAACACAATCTCCTTTCTAAGTTAATATAGTATACTCATTATTATAATCAAAATTTGTTTAATTTTGTTCATATTGTGGAATGAATTTCCACCAGTTCTCTTCTATTTAATGTCTCCTAAGAGACATTTTGTCAATAGAGGAATTTCATTGATGAGGTTATAGCACACCCCATGGGGAAGGATAACATGCTTTCTTATACACAGCTGCTAAACACTATTATAATTAATTTTGTTTAAATGTGGTTATATTTAGAAAAAAATTTTTATGTAGCAACTTTAGAAGAGGGAATAAAATGTAATAATTTTTGAACTTTTATGTTGTTAATAGTGGTGTGAAAATATTAATGTACTTGAGAAAAACTGATACCACTGATGTACATCAGTTTCTATGCAACCCATAATCCTCCTGTACAGTTTCTGTATGTAGTTGTGGGTCTTACTGATATTTATATAATGGATTTGTTTTCCTTAATGGATTTGTTTTCCTTTAAATTGTAAAACATTAAACACTTTGAAGGTTAAAAAAAGAAAAATATTTGGGAAACAGCAACTATAAGGATTGTGGAAGTGGGTGACTGATGCTGAGTCTGATGAAAGACTGATAAAAGAAAATGACCTAAGATCTATTAATCAACAATTTAAAACAAAGGACCTCACTGTTAGTATTTAAAGAGACCCTCATCTCTTGCAGCCAGTATTCAGAGATAATTATCAAACAGAATTTTAAGAATGGGAGAATTTTAGAAAAGGCTGAATTCTCAGTGTAGGAAAGTTTCCTCATAAGAGTTGGGTCCTGATGGGGAAGAAGTAGGACCTTGAGATTTGGGGTGAAGATATCTAGGTAGATTCATTTGAAACACTTGAATCCCAAGACTCCTCTGAATCCTCTGAGCCTATAGAAGTGCCCCTCTGGCCTAGGTGGGAAGATAAAGGCCCATCCCTCCCCACTTTGTAGGTACCTTATAAGACAATGTAAGTCCTCCTCAGTATCTGCTCTGATTTCTCCTCGTGGCCACCAGACTCATAACTAGGATCAAATGGCCCAAGTAGGCAATATTATATCCCCAAATAGCTATAGCACCTGACTTACATGTAATGGCAAGTACCAGGAAAGCATGCCTGAGGGCTGGATAAATGGGGGTGGGCATTTAAAGCTGGATAAGGGAGAGTTCATCAATATCAGGGCTCTCTGCTGTGACACAGGATTTAACACTCAGCAAGGACCCCTAAGAGATGGTTCTATACACTACTGGAATGGCTCTTTAAAACTTGAAAAAAGTGATAGCCACACATTAAATAAATAGAGATGCCAGAACTGCCATGGTAAAAGGAATCAAAAGGCTTAATGAAGTGGGCCTGCAATAATGGGTTTATTATCTAAGACTGAAAAATCCACTAGTCAATCGTGTTTTTTGGAAAGCTTGGAGGACACTCCATTTACCAGGACAACGAAAAATGCACTAGGTAGGGAAATTACCGGCATATTGAGAATCTTGCAGCAGCTGTGGTCTCTAAGTCAGGACTGATGGTAGGAGATGGGCTCCCTAGTAGCAATGAGGATAAGAACTCAGATTAGCAGAGACCAGGTGGCTGTACTTCACCATCAGAAGAACGGTGGGGCTTAATGTTAGAATAGTAGCCAGGAGGGTCTGGCCAGCAGGGATTTTGGTGATGGCTCAGAGAACATGGTGTTCGGGAATTCCGTGGTGATCCAGTGGTTAGGACTCCACACTTCCCGGAGTGCAATCCCTGGGCAGGGAACCAAGACCCTGAAAGCTGGGTGGCGCAAGAAAAAAAAAAAAAAAGAACATGGTGTTCTTAGGGCCAAGATAGATGGACGGCCATTGTATATAATGAAAAGGGAGGGGAAAATGAGGAGTTGTTTAATGGACATAGTTTCAGTTTTGCAAGATGTAAAAGTTCTGGAGATCCGTTGCACAACAATGTGAATACACTGAACACTACTGAACTGTACCCTTAAAAATGGTTAAGATGGTATATTTTATGTTGTGTGCTTTTTACCACAATTTAAAAAATTTTAAATTGTTTACCAAAAAAATGGATGAGAAGGCTGAGATCAGCTGCTCTACTGGAAAGTCACAAATCTTTGCCTGTTGTCAGACCCAGAAGCTATCAATTGTAGGAGACCAGTTTCCCATGAGGAAGCCCCCTATAAAACCACAGCAAGTATACATAGTAGTGATTCCTGCAGTCCTTCCCCAATCTATGGCCATTTATTCAGATAACTCTACAATGGAGTAAGAAAAATACCCAGATCTTTCTAAGGTTGTTGGAGACAGGGTCCAAGTTAACACTGATACCTGGGGACCTAAAGCATTAGCATGGTCTCCTCATTGGAATAGGAGCATATATGAGTTAGGTAAAATGAAGGCTTGGGCCAGGTTTGTACCACAGTTGTTCCACTAGGTGTATGGACCTACCCAGTTATTTCCCATTCCTGACTGTATAATTGGAATGGGTGTACATAGAAACAACAGAACTCTCACATTAGTTTCTTGACCTGTAGAATAAGAGCTACTAAATAGTAATAAGAAAGGCCAAGTGGAAGCCCCTGAAACTGTTCCTGGACAATGGTCAAAATAATAAATTAAAAACCTGTCACATTTTAGGGGAATGGCAGAGTTTAGTACCTCCCTCAAAACTTTAAAGAATGAAATAATGATGGTCCCTGTCATATTCCTATTTAATTCACCAGTCTGGCCTCTGCAAAAACTGATGGATCATGGCAGATGACAAACTTAATGCAAATTTAGTCAAGCAGTGGCTCCAACTACACCTGCTATGCCAGATGTGATATCTTTCTAGAGGAGATTAACAAAGCCTCCAGTACATCATGTACAGCCATCGATGTAGAAAATGTGTTCTTTTCCACACCCATCTGGAAAGAGGATCACACAGGATGGGCAACTATACATTCATGGTCTTGCCCCAGTGTCATATTCTCTGTCTTATTATAGTCCAAAGGTATCTGAACCGTTTGAAAATTCTAACATGATATTAGTCTAGTATATCAATACCATCAGATGTGATAGGAAGTAAGTGGCAAGTATTCTGGATACCTTAGTAAGGCATATATACTCCAGAATGTGGGGGAGAAACTATACAAATATTTAGAGGCCTACCACATCAGTGAAGTTTTTACAGGTTGAATGATCTGGAGCATTCCAGTACATTGCTTCCAACATTAAAAAAAAAACAAAAAAACAAAAAAACATTGCACAATGCACCTCTTACCACCAAGAAACACATTTGGTAGGCCTCTTTGAGTTTTGGAGGCAGCATATTCTACACTTGGAAATACTGCTAAGACCCATTTATCAGCAGATACAGGTTTGTTGGTTTGCACTCCACAGGCCTATAAGCCCTGTACTTGCCCAGCTTCAAGACCAAAGAAAGAGCCCAGAGTCAGCAACAGAGACATCAATGGTTTAATGGATAGGGGGACCTCACATGTCTGCAGCAAGGTACCGGAGCAACACCCCACCATGTGTGGCAGGTGGCAGGCAGGACATGGCGGCAGTCTTCGTTCCCAGTGGGAGGGGGAGGTTACCAGTTATAGGGCGAATTGATGTCAGGTTGGCTCTTCAGTTACCAGGAAAAGCAGCAGAGGGGCACACCACCACCTTTCACTACCCCTTTGATAAGCTATCATAGTGGAGATGTTCTGATCTAAAGCAAGAACAATCCTTAGCTGGGGCCTGGGGCAAGTAGGTAGGAAGGTCAGTCATGTGAATAGGGTATTGGTGAAGCAGGCACTGGTTGAGCAGGGCATTACAGAGAACAAGAGAACAGCCATCTTGAGTGGCCTGACCATACAGGTTGGAACCTTTGATTGGGGCCCAGAGGAAGAAAGGACTGAAAGATTAAAACTGAGATATGATCAACACTGCTGCTTGGGCTCTCTGACTCGACAGATCCCATGATACTTGAGCTATCTGGGAACAGAGAATGACACTGTATGAAATCTCTGGCCACCACTTGGCTCAAATATTTGGACATTCATGCATTTCTAAATTTAGTTGATTCATGTTTACTTAATATGTGCTTACCATATGCCAGGCCCTGTCCTGGACACTGAAAACACAAAGATGTAATAAAACCTATTCTCTGTTCCCAAGTAGCTCAGTCTAATTTTACTCTTACTATTTGCCTGCCATTTGACTCATCTATTTCCTCCACCCTGGCATTTGCTAGGATTCAGATAGTAACAAAGTGGGGCCAAATGGGGAAAAACTTGAGAACAATTCTATTAACTAAAAATCGACCACAAATCGGGCCAAGGCCATCATGATTTGATTTGAACAAGCCACATCAGTCATGCTTTAACAATAAAAACTCAATTACTGAGACCTACTGTGTATATGCCACACACTTCATATACATTTATTTTCCCCCCAAATTCTGCAAGGTGTTATCTCTCTCCACATGAGAAAACTGAGGTTTAGGAAGTTAAGGCATCTAAGACACATATGAAGTGTTACAGCTAAGATTTGAATGTAGGGCTACTTCTGGCACCTCAAATCCTCTTTTACCACACATCATACTACCTTCATGCTACTTCCAGTGATCCATAATAGTCTGAAAATACCTTGATGTATTCCAATTCCTTCATTAAACATTAAATTCCTATTTGAAGCCCGCCAGTGACAACAAGCTCTTCAAAGTGGTCCTTTTCATCTATGATCAGGAGATTCTTGCAGAGGAAATTCAAATGTCCTCTCTTTAGGATCATTTAGTTGCAAAGAACACTCAAGCTAGGCAGAGGGAGGCGTTTTGTTTTGTTATTTTGGCTGCGTTGGGTCTTCGTTGCTGCGCACGGACTTTTCTCTAGTTGCGGCGAGCGGGGGCTACTCTTTGTTGGGGTGCGCGACCTTCTCATTGCAGTGGCTTCTCTTGTTGTGGAGCACGGGCTCTAGGCACGCGGGCTTCAGTAGTTGTGGTGCACGAGCTTAGTTGCTCTGCGACATGTGGGATCTTCCTGGACCAGGGATTGAACCCATGTCCCCTGCATTGGCAGGTGGATTCTTAACCACCGCGCCACCAGGGAAGTCCCAAGGGAGGTGTTTTAAGAACACAAAAATCTCACTGGAAAGTTAGCAACCCAGGGACAGAAAAAGGACAGCCAGGCATCACGGGGACAGGAATTTTGAAGCCGTTTTCTGAAGCTGTCATTTCTGCTTCATTCATTTTTCATTCCATATCATTCTTACCAGCTTCCACTGCTTGCTCACGGCCTGGCATTAGTGCTCTAGCCCCATCCTACTTGACCTTTCAGTTCAAGATTCCATTATCATCTGACTCGGTCTTTTTTTTTTAGTACAAAATCCTTAGAAATAAATAGATTGACCCAGTTTAACCTATGGGTTGGATCTTGGATCATGTTCTAACCTTGGTCTGACCACCTATGACTATGGTGGAGTCACCCTGAAAACATGGCTGTCTGAGTTTAAGTAGGATCTGTGGATGTAAAACAACTTCAGAAGGGGTGTGAACTGGGCTTGATACACTGTGTTAACAACCTTGTTCAGAAAAACATAAAGATGAGATGAATATCCTCTTTTTCTGTGACACTTAAACAGAGTCTGTAGCAACCAAGTATGATCTTTTATTTTTTGTTTGCTATTTTCTAACTTAACTAAGTACCAAGGAGGCAGGGATTGGCTCCTATCCATCTCTGACCCCTCAAAGCACATATCCTAGGGCTCTCAACACCGTGCCCTGGAACAACTTGATGCTGAGGTAAACAGTATTTGTGATGGGGTACACTTACCTACTGTTGGCTGATCTCTTAAACATAGGGTACCAAGAGGCATACTGACAGTTTGATTTTGTGTGTGTGTGGTAAAATATACACAACATAAAATTTACCATTTTAGCCACTTTTCAGTGGCATTAAGTACATTCATGCTGTGCAACCCCCACCACTATCCATCTCCAGAACTTTTTCATCATCTTGAGCTGAAACTCTGTACTCACTAAACAGTAACTCCTTATTTCCCCCTCCTTCCTGTGCTTAGTAACCACTGCTCTGTCTCTATGAATTTGACTATTCCAAGATACCTCACGTAAATGGAATCATACAATATTTGTATTTTTGTGTCTGGTTTATTTCATTAAGCATGTTTTCCAGGTTCACCTTTGTTTTAACACATATCAGAATTTCATTCCTTTTTAAGGCTGAATAATATTCTATTTTATATATACTAGGTCCCCTACATATGAACAAGTTCTATTCTGAGAGCTTGTCTGTAAGTCCAATTTCTTCGTAAGTCCAACAAAGTTAGCCTAGGTACCCAACTAACACAACTGGCTACATAGTACTGTATTGTAATGGGTTTATAATACTTTTCACACAAATAATACATAAAAAACACAAAAACTGAAGAAAATATTTTTAATCTTACAGTACAGTACCTTGAAAAGTACAGTAGTACAGTACAGCAGCTGGCATCCAGGGGCTGGCATTGAGTGAACAGGCAAGAAGAGTTACTCACCGGAGGAGGGAGAGGAGGTGGGAGATGGTAGAACTGAAGGATCGTCAGCAATAGGAGATGGAGGGCAAACTGCAATTTCACTCATGCCTGACGCTGATGGCACAGGTTCTGGTTCCTTGCTGGATTCAATTCTATCTACCCTCTTGAAAAAATGATCCAGTGATGTCTGGGTAGTAGCTCTTTTTTTGTCATAGATGACACGGTAGCACTGGATTGCATTCTGAACGGCTGCTGCAACCTTCGTGCACTGT
The DNA here is from genome assembly GCF_028564815.1 of Eubalaena glacialis. Classification (NCBI taxonomy): domain Eukaryota; kingdom Metazoa; phylum Chordata; class Mammalia; order Artiodactyla; family Balaenidae; genus Eubalaena; species Eubalaena glacialis. Next base: position 151,558,909 of record NC_083718.1, read on the forward strand.
TCTTTGTTTGGGTCCTATGCCTCAAAAACTAACAGTGCCTCCTCAAATAAAGAAAATCCCTTTGCCATTTCCTGCATCATGACTCTCTTTGGTTCTTCAGTTACTTCTTCTTCCTCTTTTCTCTCTTCATCCTTTCTCTGGGCCTCCAATTCCATCAGGTCTTCATTAGTAAGCTCTTTGTGTTGCACAGCAAGGAGTTCAGTGAAGTAGTCTTCTTGCAGATCTAGCTCCAGTTTCTCACTGAGGGTCACTAAGTTGCTGAAGACCTCTTTGGACTCCTCATCCACCTTCCAAATCCATGAAAATCGTGAACAAATTGCAGGCAAATGTTCTTCCAAACCCCATTCATGGTGACAGCCATAACCTCACACCAAGCAAAGTCAATGTTTTTTAAGGCCTTGTAGATGGTAGTCCTTCCAAAATTGTCGCAAGGTTGTTCCTGATTTGTCACTCGTCTTTACTGCCTGATGAAAAGTGTGATGTAAATATTTCTTGAAAGTCGCTATAACTCCCTGGTCCATAGGTTGGATGAGCAACATAATATTCGGTTGCAGATGCACTACTTTGATGCTGGGATGAAAGTCGTCCATGAATGGGGGGTGGCCCAGAGCATTGTTGAGCAGCAAAAGAATGTTGAATGGGACATCCTTCTCCAAGCAGTATTTCTCTACCTCAGGGATAAAGTGGTGGAAAAACCAGTCCTGGAAAATGGCCTGTGTAACACAGGCTTTGGGGTTACTCTTCCACACAACAGGATGAGAGCCCTTGGCTATGGTTTTAAGGGCTCTTGGGTTCTCTGAATGATAAACTAAGAGAGGCTTCAGCTTCATATTGCCGGAAGCATTGTCACCAAACAACAGAGTTAGCCTATCCTTTGCTGCTTTATAGCCTGGCATCAACTTTTCCTCCTTACTGATGTACCTTCGGTCTGGCATCCTCTTCCAGTACAGCCCTGTTTCATCCACATTAAAAACCTGCTTGAGTCAATATGTGCCTTCATAAATAATTTCTCAAAGTGTTTCATGAAACTCTCGGGCAGCTACCATATCTGCACTTGCTGCCTCACCGCTTACTTTTACATTGTGAAGGTCAGCTCTAGCCTTGAACCCTTGAAACCAGCCACGGCTGGCATTAAAAGATGCGCCCTCTGATTCTTCACTGTGTTTCTTCTTCAAGTCTTCATAAAGTCTTTTGGTTTTCTCTTGAATCAGCATTAAGCTTAGTGGGACTCAGTGCTGAAGCTGATCCTGCATCCACACACTGAGAAGTTCCTCCATCTCCTCCATCACTTTTACACGCTTCTTTGATATTGTTGTCGACATCATCGGCACAGCCGACTTCACATGTTCCATGATCTTGTCCTTGTTCTTTAGAATCGTGCCAATGGTTGAACAATTCACATTTTAAGAATGAGCAACATCTACCATATTTTCGCCTTGCTCCACTCTCAATTATTTTCACTTTTGTTTCCATCGTTATTGCTTGGCGTTTCTTAGCAGTACTGGCTACATCACTGCTGCTTTTACGCTTGCTTCCGGACATCCTGGGCTTGAAATAAAGATACTGTACTACTGTACTCTATAAAGTACACAAAAGCACAACCACTTGTAGAGGATGCACGCACATGACAATGTATGCCAGACACATGAACTAACTTATGTGATTAGACATGCAAATGCATGTTCGCATCTTTGAAAGTTCACCACTTGAAGGTTCATATGTAGGGGACTTACTGTATAGACATTCTGTTGATTCCTTCATCTGTTGATAGACATTTGGGTTGTTTCTACTTTTTGGTTATTGTAAATGCTGCTGCTATGGGGACTTCCCTGGCGGTCCAGTGGTTAGGACTCTGAACTTCCACTGCAGGGGGCACGGGTTTGATCCCTGGTGGGGGAACTAAGATCCTGCATACTGCACAGAGCAGCCACCAAAAAAAAAAAAAAATTGCTGCTATGAACATGGGTGGACAAATATCTGTTTGAGTCTCTGTTTTCAGTATCTCTCTGCTTTGGGGTATATATCTAGAAGTGGAATTGCTGGACAATCTGTGTTTAATGTTTTGAGGAGCCACTATATTGTCTTCCTCAGTGGCTGCACCATTTTACATTCTCACCAACAATGCACAAGTGTTCCAATTTCTCCACATCCTTGCCAACATTTGTTTTTTGTTTTGTTTTTAATAGCAATCCTAATAGGTGTGGAGTGGTAGCTTATTGTGGTTTTGATTTGCATTTCCCTAATGATTAGTGATGTTGAACATCTTCTCATAAGCTTATTGTATATCTTCTTTGGAGAAATGTCTATTCTTTTGCTCATTTTTCAATTAGGCTGTTTTTTGTTATCGTTGAGTTGTGGTTACTTATATATTGTGTATATTAATCCTTTATCAGATATATGATTTCCAAATATTGTCTCCCAGTCTGTGAGTTGCTTTTTCATTCTCTTGATAGTATCCTTTGATACACAAGTTTTTAATTTCGATACACTCCAATTTACCTATTTTTTTCTTTTTTGGCTGTGCTTTTGGTGTCACATCAAAGCAATCATTGCCAAATTCAAAGTCATGAAGCTTCCCTCTGTGTCTTCTTCTGAGGATTTTACAGTTTTAGTCTTATGTTTAGGTCTTTGATCCATTTTGAGTTAATTTTTGTCTGTGGTGTAAAGTACAGGTCTAACTTTATTCTTTTGCATGTGGATATCCAGTTTCTTCAACACCATTTGTTGAAAAGACCATCCTTTCCCCATTGAATGGTCTTGGTACACTTGTCAAAAATCATTTGACCATACATATAAAGGTTTATTTCTGGGGTCTCTACTCTATTCCACTGCTCTGTATGTCTGTCTTATGCCAGTACATTGTTTTGCTTGCTGTAAATTTGTAGTAAGTCTTGAAATCAGGAAATGAGTCCTCCAACTTTCTTTTTTTCAACTGTTTTGGATATTTGGGACCCCTTAAGATTCCATATGAATTTCAGAATGAGTTTCCTTTTTCTTTTTCTTTGTTTTCCTTAGCATACTTTATGTTCTTTTTATAACTTTTAAAAAATACTGAAGTATATTTGATTTACAATATTGTGTTAGCTGTATAACATAGACTTTTTTTTCAGAGTATATTCTAAGTTATTACAAGATATTGGGTATAATACCCTGTGCTATACAGTAAATCCTTGTTGCTTATCTATTTTATGTATAGTAGTTTGTATCTATTAATCCCATACTCCTAATTTGTCCCTCTCCCAACTCCCCTTTGGTAACCTAAGTTTGTCTTCCATGTCTGAGTCTGTTTCTGTTTTGTATATAGATTCACTTGTATTATTTTTTAGATTCCATATATAAGTGATATCATATAGTATTTATCTTTTTCTGTCTGACTTATTTCACTAGGCATAATATTCTCTAGGTCCATCCATGTTGCTGCAAATGCCAATATTTTATTCTTTTTTATGACTAATATTCCATTGTATATGTATCACATCTTAAGCCAATCATATGTTGATGGGCACTTGGGTTGCTTCCATGTATTGGCTATGGTAAATAGTGCTATGAACATTGGGGTACGTGTATCTTTTTGAATTAGTTTTTATTTTTTCCGGATATATACCTAGGAGTGGAATTGCTAGATCATATGGTAGTTATAGTTTTAGTTTTTTAAGGAAACTCCATACTGTTTTCCATAGTGGCTGCACCAATTTACATTCCCACCAACAGTTAGAATGGGTTTTTCGATTTCTGCCAAAAACTTTATTAGGGTTTTCATAGGGATTGCATTGACTCAGTAGATCTCTCTGGGTAGTATTTACATCTTAACAACATTGTCTTCCAATCCATGAATATGGGATGTCAGTTCATTTATTTATATCCTAATTTCTTTTAACAATATTTTGTAGTTTTCAATGTACAAGTCTCTTGCTTCCTTGGTAAAGTTTATTTCTAAGTATTTTATTCTTTTTGATGCTATTGTGAATGGAATTATTTTCTTAATCTACTTTTTGGATTGTTCATTGTCAGTGTATAGAAACGCAGCTGCTTTTTTTTTTTTTTTAAGATTTATTTATTGATTGATTGCTATGTTGGGTCTTCGTTTCTGTGCTAGGGCTTTCTCTAGTTGTGGCAAGCGGGGGCCACTCTTCATCGCGGTGTGCGGGCCTCTCACTATTGTGGCCTCTCTTGTTGCGGAGCACAGGCTCCAGACGTGCAGGCTCAGTAGTTGTGGCTCACGGGCCCAGCTGCTCCGCGGCATGTGGGATCCTCCCAGACCAGGGCTCGAACCCGTGTCCCCTGCATTAGCAGGCAGATTCTCAACCACTGCGCCACCAGGGAAGCCCCTGCAGCTGCTTTTGGGTATTGGTTTTGTATCCTGCAGCTTTGCTAAATTCATTTATTAGTTCTACTTTTTTTGTGGGCTAGTTTGATTTAAACACATTAAAAAAAAGTGTGGCTGCAGGATAAATTCATCACCACCTTGTTCAAGTGTATATTTTTCTTTAACAAGGTAACCCTAAAAGGATGCAAAATTTTGAGAAGAAACACCAGTGCCAAGAAGATCAACATATGTAACCTAAGAATTTTTGCCCATATATCACCATCAAAGATCCCGTCCCAGGTTTGCAAAATATCCAATTATTAAGTTCATAAAACTCAACTCTTGAATATATACAAAAATTACAAATCCTACTTGTAAAAAAACCCTCAAACTTACTGAGTAATCCTTAAGATTTGACTTTCAGGCTAACATTGAGTGATATTTGATGAGGATATCCATCTAGAGGCCACAAAAACATAATTTTCATTTCAATAAATATTTGTTGAATGGTGTGGGGTGATGTTTAGAATTTAAACTCTGGAATTTGATAGATCTAGATTAGAATTCTGGTTCTCTCACCTGTTAGTTGTGTTGGTACTTCCCTAAACCATTTTTGCTCCACTTTAAAAGTGAGACCATAATATCTGCCCCACTGAACTGAGAGTTAAATGAGATAACTCTATTCAGTAAATGTTAGTTATTATGATTGTAAGTAGACTACATGTTGTCACTATGCTAGATATTGGGAATAAAAGATGTGTGACACACACTATCTGCCATCAAGGTGCTCACAATCTAGATGGGAAAACTATAAAGAAAATCAAATAATCTCAATATTGTACTACAGTAAAAAATATGTGCAAAAGAATGAAAGCTTGAAACAGAGTGGTATGTTGGAGATAAATGTAAGGCTATGACACGCTCAGATATGAAATTTCGGTTGTTTGGCTCCTATGTAAAGGATGGATTGGAGCAAGTGAATCATAAGCAAGCCCAGTAAGGGGGCTATGATAATCTAGGCAAACTCTGTGTGGCAGAACAATACAGGTTGAACAGGAGGGTGGCAGCGTAGAATGGAGCTTTGCTGTGCCTAGAACCATAAGCTCCTTTCTGCCATGGCTTGGGAGATAACACACTTTAATCATCTTTCATCTTCACCTTAATCATTTAGGGAGTTCTAAGGAACCCTGTTTGATTCAGGGACCATTTACAGTGGAGGAAACAGGCTCAGATAGCAAGGCTATCATTACACTAATATAGGGGCATTAGTCACATTATACTCTATGAAAATGGCAACCCCTGGGACACAACAAATATGAATGGTGAACCGAGTTGTGCATTACAGTAGCCCTATTGGAAAGATTATAACATAGTAGGTAATGGAACTAACCTCTATCTAAAAACCTGTGCATTTCCTACTATTCCATACTGTCTTTTTAACTAAATTAACTAATTTTTGGCTGCATTGGTTCTTCATTGCTGCGTGTGCCCTTTCTCTAGTTGTGGCGAGCAGGGGTTACTCTTCGTTGCAGTGCACAGGCTTCTGGTTGCGGTGGCTTCTCTTGTTGCAGAGCATGGGCTCTAGGCGCATGGGCTTCAGTAGTTGCAGCACATAGGCTTAGTAGTTGCGGCACGCAGGCCCTAGAGCACACGGGTTTCAATAGTTGCGGCATGTGGGCTCTAGGGTGTGAGGGCTTCAGTAGTTGTGGCTCACGGGCTCTAGAGCGCAGGCTCCGTAGTTGTGGCACATAGGCTTAGTTGCTCCGTGGCATGTGGGATCTTCCCAGACCAGGGATCGAACCCATGTCCCCTGCATTGGCAGATGGATTCTTAACCACTGCACCACCAGAGAAGTTCCTATCCCACACTATGTCTTCTCATAATATTGTATTTATGGATATATAACACCCTTAGGGTTAAACACTGAATTAAAACAAAGAAACAAATCAAACACATCCCAATATGGGTTTTCACAAGAACCTGGTAGGCTTATTAAAATTAATTTAATGGAATCCCATAAATACTAGTTACTTAACAACAAATCAAGATGCTTGATGTATTCTTAAACCATTACTTAATGGGAAAAATAAGGGTAAAACAAATATAAGGTCCCAACTACTTACTTTGGGCTTCCCCAAAACAGATAAATGAGGAGCTTTATAAAAACTGAAAGGACTAACCATAAAAATTAAGATTATCAATCAACTTTCTGTAGACATTTCTTGAATTACCCCAAAATTTTAAGGTGAATTTCCCCAGAAAATTCTTCTATAGTTATCTTGGCAATAAATACATAACCTTAGTAAAAAGTAAATATTTAGTAACTACTTCATATATTAAAAAAACTATATAATTCATATTTATGCCAAGAACACTACAATTTATAGAAGTTTCATCCACATTCTTACCTATGCCTACTCACTCTGAAGGCAGGAACATTTCTTTGGGTTGAGTCAGGATCTCGATATGCTTTGTCCAGGAAAAGGGAAGGTATGAAAATATAAAACAAAAAAGAGTATTGGCTCATTGTATACAAGAGAGGCTAGCCATTAAGAGTTATTGTCAACAGGATAAAAGGAAATACTGACCACAGCTCCTCTGGGTGAGCAGTTAAAATATGATCAAAATGTAAAAGAGGAAGAAGTATATACACACAAAGAACTTTTATGAGTATTGATAAAAAGACATTTCTGAAAAAATGATAAATTACCTCCTTGAGGATTTTCAGAAATGAGATTCACAGAACTACAGGAGCAGAAGAAATGTTGATTTGGAAACATCTCATTTGACTGATGATGAATTTCAAAGTCATTAGGTTAGGTAACCTGCCCAAGGTCATACGGTTAATGCCAGAGTTTGGACTAGGATCCAATTCTCCTGAATTCCACATGAGTGCTTCTTCCCCCCATTTGGTATACTACCTCTTAGCTTTCCCTAACCACTTGAAGTCCCCTTAACTCTCTCTGCCCCACAATGTGCCCTTTGGGGACAGTCAGAGGAACAGCATTCTGGACTATGTAGACCATGTAGAGCTACTGATCTAACAATGGATGAAGCATAATTTCAAAAAAAGACTAGGTTGAAATTCATTTGGGGGTGAGGAGCAGAGGGAAAATACAAAAGAAGTAAATTCTGTAGACAACAAAAAGAGAAGCACAAGAGGAAATATTATCCTCTTTTGTTATTTTATTACTGTTATTTTATTTTGTAGTTAACTCCATATATTATATAAAACATAACAGGAAAAATCAACAAATGTATAAAATAAATTGAGGTGTCTGGATGGAAAAAAACACAAGACCTTTGCCTTCGTGTCTATAGATCTCTTGATATGTTGGTCTTGCACTAGAGATATCAAATAAAGATATCTAGCTTGAAACAAAAGTTGATATGCTGCAAGGTTAAGCCATAGTTTGATGATGGGCCATGATAGACTTTCTAAATCTTATCCTTAAATATTGGCTATAACAAATGCTGATATAACAAAGTGCAAGCTTTTATCATCGGACGGCAAGAGGGAAGCGTCAATGAATGAATGCAACTTACCTCCAAGTCTTCTGAAAGGAGGTGAAAAAATAAATACTGTGTTTTACCAGTGTTCCCCCAAAGCATTACTCTAAGCATGCAGGAGGATGCTATGAGCAGCTACAATAGTAAGATCCAATCCAGAGGTAGGTTCAAGGCCAAGAGTAGAGGAGTGGTTGAAGAAATCCTCCTGGGGCCAGTACCATTTCATAGAATGCCCATTTGTGCTGGGGAATGAGTCTATGGCCCATTTTTTCTGATTCAAAAGGACATTCCCAATTTCAACCTTGCTGAAAAAGAGGCATTTTTGCACCTGCTATTAAGAACAGCTAGGATACAGGATAAGGCTGGCATAAAATTATTTAGCAAGCACATGCTAGCTATTCCAGTTTGAAATCTACCAAACTGTAAAATCAAAGGAATAAGAAGTTGAAGATGGAGCTGTTGTTCCTCAAGACGTGGGAACAATCTTACAAAAAGAGGGATTAGGCACTCGCTTAACTCTATATGGAGAACATTCTTCTCAGGCTAGATGGAAGATGAGGAAGAGCATTACTAAAGGCTAACCAGGCCATTTAGAGACCAAAAGGGGAGAAAACAAGGCATTTAGGACAAAATCTAGTAGAAGAAATTCCTCTGGGTCTAACTAGGTAAGTGAATCTAAGGCAACTGCACCAAAGATATGCTACCCATTATGCCAGCATGAAGCTGGTGACAAAATATCTCAAGACATTTTAAACCCAGAAAAATGTATGAGAAATATGTTAACGAAGCAAATTAAAACCAAACCTCCAAGGGTAAAATCTCCTCAGATTTGAAATCCAAGATACTCACTTTTCATTAATTCTGTGCATCATTAGAAAAAATAAAAAGTAACAAATGTAAAGATTTGTTTTATTTCTACTGGGGTAAGGAGGAGGATAAATAAAACTGTTTTCCAATTTGCTCTCCACTGTATACACACATACCCACACGCATACATACACATACACACACTAAAAATACCCCAACAAAAAACAAAACAAAAAAACCAAGAATCAAAACCCAAAACACCCTCAAACTGCACCAACACTTCGTATTTTGACCAAAAGAATAGATCCTGGGAGGAAGTGCAAAATGCAAAATCAAATGATTGAAAAATGCTGAACAAACAGCATTATTAATATACAAAATATTTATATTACTGAACTAGTAACAGCTGATGTTCTCCATGTCTGTAAAACTTTGGAACCACATAGCTGATTTGTTAAATCTAGTCCATGCCAGCTTCCAAAAACCAGAAAAAATTTTAGTTAGCTTCATTCTTTGATGCCTCATCAAAATTTTCTACGAGATCTGAAAAAAAAAAGTAAATAAGTTAAAGATACAAAAAAAGACGAAGAGGTAAATGCAATTCCTAACTTCTAGCCTAACAAAAACAAAATTGTTGCTACTAGAATTAGCCTGAAAACATATGAAAACATATAAGAGGCAGAAATGCATTGGTGGCATTTCACTAATAATGCTTCATTTATCTGCTTAAAACAGAAACCCTAAGGAAATGTTAGTCTTCTTTTGCCTATGCAAACTACTAAGGTGAATAGCATTTTCATATGTCAATCATAATTCCTACAGAAATGTTGTAACAATAACTATGCAAATTTATAATCACAATGATTCCAATTTAATAAAGGCAGATTCCAATTTAATAAATGCAGCAGAGCTTTATGTGACAATTTCTAAGTTCTGAACGGGAGGGCTTTTATCCTGTTTCATTAGATCGTATGCACATCGTTGTGAATCCATTTACATTCACAAGGTCACCATTAACAAAAAACTGAAAAATGATCATGCAATGGATTAAATGAGATAAACAGGACGCTAAAAATCTTAAAACTAAAGAAAGGTCACCTACCTGGAACATCATCATCCTCCTCATCAATGTCTTCTGGTTTTGGTGTTTTGCTATCCAACACTACAAAAAGTTTATTTTAAAATTAGCCATTGAGAACAAAGACCTTCACCAAACACTTGTAATGTTTATCCTTTTTTCCTGTCTACATAGTTCTAGAAACAAATCTTACATAGTTGTTCAGAAAAAGCTAAATATTGCCTAATCTAAATGCCATATTTTTTTTCTTGATACTAAAATTAATAAAAGTTTAACTTCATTAGATATACACTAAATACGGTTGGCAATTTCAATGGGTAGTGAAGGTAAAACTTACATGCAACGTGGAATAATTTAGGTGAGTTTAAATAAAGACATTATAGTTAATTAATGCTCCAAATTCCATACTCTCCAAATAAAAAATCAACATTCAAGATTTTTTCCATCTCTTTTGGTGTAAAACTATCTAGCTTTGTAGTATTAGCACTGAACTAATAGGCTCTGATTTTTTAGGGATGACAAGACACATTTGAAATCAGAACTATCTTGGACACTCAGAACTTATGGTTGCTGCATATATAGTACAATCAACTATATTAAATGAAAATATAGTTCTGTGATAACACTATCTTCTTGTTGTCATTAGTCAGAAGTGAATACCAAATCAACTGTTTATAAAATGTGGCCTGCAGATCCTGGCACTTTCCTTTTAGGTAATTACCTCCCAACACTCTATATTACTACCAAAATGTATCTGAATATTCTACATGCTACACTGCATAATTATTAAAAGAACAAACTCAAAAATTTATGAAGCATACAAGTAATATTATAAAAAGTAAAATTTATGTACAGGCAAATCCTTCTAGCATAAAATGGACACCTCTTAAATCATTAGGTTCTTTAAGTAAGGTGAGGAGGGAAAGAGGTACTAAATTGAAATACCTACCTTGCCGAGGGAACTGTTCAGCTAACTTCCTAAGACTTGTTAAGCTGTCAGCACCAAGCTGACTTAATATTCCAGGAAGCATTTCTGTGATTGGTTTGGCTTCTGCATGGCCAGTAATCGCAAAGGTGTTAGCAGAAAGGGAAGCTTGGACTTTGGGATTGTTGAAATGAATAACTGTCCCATCATCTTTAATCATGTTCACCTGTGTCATCACAGAAAAAAATGTATTTCACATATTTGGTACAACTTTAAAAATGTTTAAAAAAACATTTTATCCAATTACTGTTTTTTACTTGGTAGTTAGTTATGCAATCCCAATGTAGTAATTATGTAAGCCGTGGATTTGGGTGGAAAAAGACCCTAGTGACAAAGTAAAATAATGTACATGGCATAAACTACTAGGATGGTCAAGAAAGTCATTTTATTATAGAATCTAAATTTATTATTATTATTATTATTATTATTATTACTGGCCACGCCACACGGCTTGTGGGATCTTAGGTCCCCGACCAGGGATCAAACCTAGGCACATGGCAGTGAAAGCGCTGAGTCCTAACCACTGGACCAGGGAATTCCCTAGCATCTAGATTTTAAATTCAAAGATTTCTACTGCGAGGAAGAAGTTCATGCCCACATTTTAAAAATATGGAGTTATCAGCCACGAATTGGCTTCATAATGAAATTACCCATTATCTTACTCAATTTATACTGGCAAACTAAATCAATAGATACTATTGTATCCATACAATAGTCAGCATCTTACTTATGGGACAGGTTGTAAGGGGGTAATAGTGTATGGTAAAAATAACCACTGAAAACCCATAAAGAACACTCAGAAGTTTAATCAATCAGGTGTTTCACTCCTTTGAATACTTAGTAAATTTACAAAAGTTTCAACTTGTTCTCTTCATGTCTTTCTTTGTAGAGGATTTTGTCAGTTTCTCTGATTTTTAAGTGTAGCTTCTCAATAACCTTCAAAAACCCTTGTAAATGACAAGGAAGTTCTCCCACCCAGTTGCCTGGCCATCTGAACATTTATCAATTACTAGACCTTTAAAACCATCCTCACATTCTCTCTATAGCTTTCACCAATATGAACTGACTGTTTCAGATTTAATTTCATTCATTGCCTGGGACTCACTGAAAAGGAAGGTTGAATGTGCGTGCACTATGTAAAATGTTATTTTTCTCTCTCACTCTTTCTGTGTTTTAGTAGAGTTGTATTTGCATAAAAGTTAAATGTGTAAATAATGTGATTCCACTATGTAGTTGATTTCACTGGGTAAGTTACCTTGGTGGTAACATGCTTATTATATAAAAAGGTTACGAAAGTTAACTCTTGGCTACTTTAGAAGCATTTCATGATCCATCCAAAAACTGCCCTTGTCACAATCAAGCAGAGATGCTGAGTGTTCTCCATGGTCAGGGCAAGTGGGCTTTTTCTTCCTCAGAGGTGATCACCACCACTGATAGACAGCACCAGAAAGGAAGGGGAAGAAAGGGGCTTCTAAATTTCAGGCAAGACCTGGAACACAGAGAAAATAAAGGCAAATCCCCTAGAAAATTGTAACTAAACCCCACAAATATTACACAGAGTAAGCATTCAATCTAGCTGTCCTGAACAAAAATCATCACGAGTTAAAAATAATTTACATTAACTTTAGAAAAAGATAAACTATGTACTTCTGAAGATAATTACTGTTTAAGTAGAAAAGTTAATGGAAAAATGGCTGAAAATATAGGAGAGGAATGGCTTGAGAAAGCAGTGGCATAGTAGATATGAAATGGGATGCTGCTCTGGATCTATCCTAGAATCACATAATTTTAATATGGGAAAAGAATAAAGATATGGTAGGACTATATTTTCCAAACCAAGCCCAAATCACTTAATTTAAAAAGGATTTCTACAATACTTCCAGGTGTGAAAAGAGCCTCAAACATTGTAATATGAGATATTTTTAATTTACAAACATTGAAGTCACAAGAGATTTGAAATCAATATTGTTCCAAAAAAGTCAGGCCATATATTTGTTGAATTTAGAGGTCTTCTAGTTCAAATCTCTTGTTAAAGAAATAAATACTAAAGACAAGAGCTCTTGGTTAAGCAACATACCCAAGGACAAATAGCTGGTTATGTGCAAACCCAGAACTTGAACCTGGATTTCCCAACTTTGTTTAGTTTCCTTCCTATGATGTCATTCTCATTCTTAAAACACTTATTTGTCTATAAAAATTCAATTCTGTGATACCATAAAAGCTTGTCAGAGAAATATTTATCTCAGAATGTAAGCTAAATAACAGCTGATATATGGATAATATATATCTTACTGGCAGCAAAATAAGAGGCTAACATGGGGCAAAAAACAATAAATAAATTCATGAATTTTCCTTCTGGTTCAACCTTCTTTTCCAAAGGCTAAATGTTAAGTCATATTTTACAGCCTGATGTAGGTCTTTGTAGTTTAAAATTTGTTTGAGTTTAGTGTGAAAAGCAATATGAATGCCATCCCAGACTGTGAAATACAAATAAATTTATTAATGGTTGTTTTAAATGGGGTTGTATAAAAGATGTAGCTTCATGAACAGAAAGGTCCAGAAACGGGTGGAGAGTTTAATTTTAGAATAGAGAGAATGAAATACTAGAAGTTAAAAAGGCCAGAATATTTTATTTCTATCTCACATTCCTTCCCCTCTACTGAGCAAATGACATGGTTATATAAGGCTCCTTGATACAGGCTATTAGAACTATCAAAGGATTAATTGTTGGGCTGAGCAAGATAAGTTAGATACTTCCCAACTCTTTTAGAGGCAAAAGGAGGCATAAGGAATTTGTTAAATTCACAAAGCAAACTGTATGCATTTCATATGAAGACTTCACTTCCCCCAGTGATTTTACTGCTGTTTGGTCTACGTAAATCATACAATCTATATACAGTATAATAACAAGGAGCAGACAAATAAACAAAGACTATTATATTAAACTAGCTACTGCAACAGCACTCAGGCCCCTTTTTCAATCGATCAAGCATCCCATTTATGTCTGTGTTTTTTCCACTTAACAGGTAGCTGAGGTAATGCTACTTGAGTTATGGAGGAAGAGGCATTTAAAAATATTTTAATTTTTTATTTTTGGCTGCGTTGGGTCTTCATTGCCACGCGAGCTTTCTCTGGTTGCGGCGAGCAGGGGCTACTCTTCGTTGCAGAGCACGGGCTCTAGGCACATGGGCTTCAGTAGTTGTGGCTCAAGGGCTCTAGACTCAGGCTCAGTAGTTGTGGCACACGGGCTTAGTTGCTCCACGGCATGTGGGATCTTCCTGGCCCAGGGCTCGAACCCGTATCCCCTGCATTGGCAGTCAGATTCTTAACCACTGCGCCATCAGGGAAGTCCCGAAGAGGCATTTTTTTGACCCCAGTCCAAAACTCCAGATGCCCTTGCTCTTATTTTTTGCTCTAATTAATACTGACATGTCTTGTAGTTACCAGAAAATACTTTGTCCTCTCATGCATAGTGCATTTACATATGCTGTTTTCACTGTTTAGAAGAACCCTTTCCTGCTTCTCCACATTGTAAGTTCCCATTTATCCAAGACTTGGGTCAGATGCTTCTTTCTCTGTGAAAACTTAAGGTGGTTTATTCACCTTCTGCACTTCATGGAAACTGATATTATATAGAATTATCTTGTAGTATAATTGTGTTTGTAATCTTTGACCTTACTAGAAGGTGAACTCCTTGAGATCAGAGACCATTGCCTTACGAGATACAGTATCCCAATTGTCAGCACCTAATAGTCACTCAAATTTGCTGAATGGACACCTCCTATAAAACTTATTCTAAAATGATGGATGCTGTCAGATCTCACTTCCCCAAATGCTAGATGAGGGGTCATATTAAGGTTTAGAAATAGCACCAGTAGTGCCCCCAATGAAGACACCCAGAACCTCCTGGGCCGTATTTTTGGCCTGACTTTTCCTATTGCTCTGCCCTTTCAGAATCAGCCCAACTGCTCTATAGAATTGAGAGCTATTTTAAGTCATTCCGGGCAACTGCTAGGTGGCCCAATTATGCTACTATCAAAACCTTAACAACCCCTGCCCTTGCTGGCCTTTGAGTAGGGCACATATATTAACTATAGTAGCCTTCTAGCTGGTAAATCTGATGCTCGCTTTATTCCTACACAGCAATAAGTTTTCATGGCTATAAGGAGGCTTACAAAGTTATGATTGACTCCACAGCTCTTGCCGGTAACTAACTGCCCTCTCAGTTCAGAGAGGGGGTTTAAATTCTTATGCTATGTGATTTTTGTTTGTTTGTTTGTTTCCAAGTCCCCACTAGGCCAGTTAGCTGCAGTTCATAATTGACAGTTGTCTTAAAATCAAGTTTTTATTGCTACTCCTTCCTGTATGTAGTGGCACTTAAATGTTTATTAGGAAATTAATCTTTTATTGCCTTCCTGCTATATTTTAATGGGGTGAAATACCAGACATTTTAAGAATAAGACACGTAAGTGTCTGGATTGTGTAAGGCTAAGGGATGTCAGATTTTGAGGATTATGGCCTTTGCACACACTCCCATAAGTCAGTATCTTTCACATTCAATCCTTTTAAACTCAGCACCTGCTTATATCTACAGGCTAGTATGAAGCATAACCTATTATTACTGATATGAGTGAAAGCTAACAGACATCATTAGACTATATGATACGCTGGGATCATTTTCTCTTATGCTCTGGTGGCAGGAGTCTGATGAGATGGATTCTCTGTAGCTATGCTGTAGATAGCATAAAATGGCATATCCTTTCTGAAAATCAATTTGGCAATATGGATGAAGAGTTCTAAAAATGTTCATGATCTTTCAGTCAGCAACTGTATTTCCAAGAATCTGTCTTAAGGAACTCGGAGATGAAGATAAATATTTATGTATATAAAAGTCCAACATGTGAGTCTTTACTATCAAAGCATTATAATGCATAATAAATAAAGAAATGTTAAACTATGGTATGTTCATATATTGGAATACATGTAGACATTTAGACTGACGATTAAGAAGAGTTTTTTAATGACATGAAACAATTTTTATAATATAATACTATTTGGAAAAGGAAGGATCCCAAATTGTACATCTAACTGTAGTCTCAGATATATTAAATATATATGCATATAAAGATAGGAAAGAAATATAAGACTAATAGTAGTTAATTCTGGGTAGTAATGACTGAATGCGAGTATCTTTTTCATATTTTCTGCATACCCTTAACTTTCTATGATGACAATGTATTTTTATAGTGGGGGGTGGTGGAAGCTATTTTAAAAACAAAAGATGTTCATCAATAAACAAATGGATAAAATGTGGTATTACCCATAGAATGGAATATTAGTCAGCTATAAAAGGAGTGAAGTTCTGATACATGCTAAACATGGATGAACCTTGAAAACATGCTAAGTGAAGTAAGCCAGACATGAAAGGACAACTATTACGTGATTCCACTTACATGAAATATCTACAACAGGCAAATCCACAGAGACAGAAAGTAGGTTAGAGATTATCAGAGGCTGGGGGAAAGGGGAATGGGGAGTTATTGCTTAATGGGTACAGAGTTTCTATTTGGGATGATGAAAAGTTTGGAAATAGATAATGGTGGTGGTTGCATAACATTGTGAGTGTAATTAATGCCACTCAATTGTACACTTAAAATTGGTTAAAACGGGAATCTAATTCTGGTGCTCTCTGGTGGATCAATGAGTCTGAACTTTTAAAAGCAACCTATATGGTTCTGAAAAAAAGTGGTCCCAAGACCAATTTTGAGAACTATTAATGGAGCAAATAAAGAATGCTAGTGACAAAATTTTGAGAAAATAATAGTTTTAGTGGGATGGAAAACAAAAGGAGACAGCAGAGGAAATAAGGATACAATGAAGTAGGAGAAAGGACAAGAAGCAAAGCATAGAATTTTAAGGAAAGTCTTGGCAAATGCTGCAGAGTATCAGTGAAATGATGATGGAGAGGAAGCAGAATAACAGGTGAAATCATCTCTAAAAGAAAGAAGGGGAGGGACTTCCCTGGTGGTCCAGCGGTAAAGAATCTGCCTTCCAACGCAGGGGACATGGGTTCGATCCCTGGTTGGGGAACTAAGATTCCACATGCCGTGGGCAACTAAGCCCGCATGCCACAACTATGGAGCCTGTGTACCACAAACTACAGAGCCCACGCGCTCTGGAGCCCATGCGCCACAACTATAGAGTCCACACACCACAATTAGAGAGAGAAAACCCACACACTACAACTAGAGAGAAGCCCGTGAGCCACAATGAAGAACCCATGTGCCACAACGAAAGATCCTGCGTGCCGCAATGAAGATCCCACATGCCGCAACAAAGACCCGATGCAGCCAAAAATAAAAGACAAATAAATAAATATTAAAAAAAAGAGAATTCTAGGGAAAAAAAAAGAAAGAAGGGGAAATCGAGAACTGAGAGAGGCCAAGATGGCGGAGTAGAAAGACCCCTAAGCTCATCTCCTCTCACAAGCAACATCACAACTAACTACAGAACAACCATTGATAAAAAAGACTGGAACCCACCAGAAAAGATCTTCTGTAACTAAAGACATAAAGAAGGAACCACAACGAGACATGTAGGAGGGGCACACTTGAGATATAATCAAATCCCATACCCCCTGGGTGGGCGACTGGAGAGTAATTATATTATAGAGGTTCTCCTACAGGAGTGAGAGTTCTGAGCCCCACATTGGGCCCCCCAGCCCAGGGGTCCGGTACCAGGAAGAAGAGCCCCTAGACTATTTGGCTTTGAAGGCCAGCGGGGCTTTATTGCAGGAGCTCCACAGGACTGGGGGGAACAGAGACTTCACTCTTAAAAGGTGCACACAAAATCTCATGTGCATCACGACTAAGGGCAAAAGCAGTAATCTGATAGGCGCCTGGGTCAGACCAACCTGCTGGTCTGAGATAGTCTCCTGGGTAGGCGGGGTAGGGGTTGGGGAGCAGCTATGGCTCACCCTGGGGACACAGACACTGGTAGTGGGCATATCAGGGAGCATTCATCTGCATGAGCTCTCCTGGAGGCTGACATCTTGGCACCAAGACCTGGCCCCACCCAACAGCCTGTAGGCTCCAGGGCTGGGAGGCCTCAGGCCAAACAACTAACTAGGCATGAACACAGCCCCATCCACCAGCAGACACGCTGCCTAAAGACTTCCTAAGCCCACAGCCACCTCTAGACATGTCCCTGCCCACCAGAGGGCCAAGACCCCACTCCACGCACAAGTGGGCAGGCATTGGCCCCTCCTGCCAGGAAGCCTGCATAAGCCTCTTGACCAGCCTCGCCCACCTGTGGGCAGACATCAGAAGCAAGAACACTACAATTCTGTAGCCTGCAGACCAAGTCTGCAAACACAGGCCAGATACTACCCTGGGACCAGCTGGCCTCTGGCCCTTGGGTGATGAGAGGAGAGTGCACTGCTGGGACGCACATGACGTCTCCTACAGAGGGCCACTTCTCCAAAGTCGAGAAACATAATTAACCTACTACATACATAAAAACACAAATAGCAATTTAGATAAAATGAGACATCAGAGGAATATGTTTCAGACAATGAAGAACTGATGTAAAATTCCAGAAGAACTAAGCGATGTAAAATCCCAGAAGAACTAAGTGACGTGGAGATAAGCAATCTACCCAAAAAAAGAGTTCAGAGTAATGGTTGTAAAAATGATCAAAGAACTCAGGAGGAGAAGGGATGCACAAAGCAAGAAATGAGAAGTTTTTAATAAAGAATTAGAAAATATAAAGAACCACCAAACAGAATCGAAGAATACAATAACTGAAATGAAAACACACTAGAAGAAATCAATAGCAGACTAAATGAGGCAGAAGAATGGATCAGTGAGTTGGAAGACAGACTAGTGGAAATCACTGCCATTGAACAGAAAAAAGAATGAGGAGAAATGAAGACAGTTTAAGAGATCTCTGGGACAACATTAAGTACACTAATAATAAGATTATAGGGGTCCCAGAAGGAGAAGAGAGAAAGAAAGGTCCTGACAAAATATCTGAAGAGATAATAGCTGAAACCTTCCCTAACCTGGGAAAGGAAAGTCACCTGAGTCCAGGAAGTACAGACAGTCCCATACAGGATTAACCAGAGAGGAACAGACTAAGACATATTGTAATCAAAATGACAAAAATTAAAGATGAAGAGAGAGTATTAAAAGCAACAAGAGGGAACTTCCCTGGTGGCGCAGTGGTTAAGAATCCGCCTGCCAATGCAGGGGACACGGGTTCAAGTCCTGTTCTGGGAAGATCCTACATGCCACAGAGCAACTAAGCCCGTGTGCCACAACTACTGAGGCTGCACTCTAGAGCCCATGAGCCACAACTACTGAAGCCTGCGCGCCTAGAGCCTGTGCTCCACAACAAGAGAAGCCACCACACTGAGAAGCCCGCACCACAATGAAGAGTAGCCCCCGCTCACTGTGACTAGAGAAAGCCCGCAGGCAGCAACAAAGACCCAACACAGCCAAAAATAAATAAATAAATAAATAAATATATATATATATATATATATGTAAAAAGCAACAAGAGAATAGCATCAAATAACATACGAGGGAACTCCCATAAGGCTATCAGCTGAATTTTCGGAAGAAACTCTGCATGCCAGAAGGGAGAGATGATATACTCAAAACAATGAAAGAGAAAAACCTACAACCAAGAATACTCTACTCAGCAAGGCTCTTGAGGTTCAGATGTGATGGAGAAATCAAAAGCTTTACAGACAAGCAAAAGCTAAAAGAATTCAGCCCCACCAAACCAGCTTTAAAACAAATGTTGAAGGAACTTCTCTAGGCAGAGAAGAAAAGGTCACAACTAGAAACAAGAAAATTACAAAATGGAAAAGCTTGCTGGTAAAGGCAAACATACAATAAAGCACGATATCATCCACACACAAAGCCAGTAGGGAGTTCAAAAGACAAAAGTAGTAAAATCATCTGTATATACAATAAGCAGTTAAAGGATACACAAAAAATTAGATATAAAATATAATACCAAAAACAGCAATCATGAGGGTAGGAGAATACAAATGCAGGGCATCTAAAATGCATTTGAAATTAAGAGATGAGCAACTTAAAACAAGCATGCATACACAGACTGTTATACAAAAAGCTCATGGTAACCATAAAACAAAAATCTATAAAAGATATACACACAAAAAAGAAAAAGGAATCCAAGCATAACACTAAAGATAGCCATCAAATCACAAGAGAAGAGAACAAAAGAAGGGGAAGAAAAGACCTGCAAAAACAAATCCAAAACAATTAACAAAATGGCAATAGGAACATGCATATTGATAATTACCTTAAATGTAAATGGACTGAATGCTCCAACCAAAAGACACAGACTGGCTGAATGAATACAAAAATAGGACCCATATATACGCTGCCTACAAGAGACTCCCTTCAGATCAAGAGACCCATACAGACTGAAAGTGAGGTACTCCACACCAATGAAAATCAAAAGAAAGCTGAAGTAGCAATACTTATGTCAGAAAAAATAGACTCTAAAATAAAGACTGTTACAAGAGACAACAAGGACACTACATAACAATCAAAGGATCAATCCAAGAAGATATAACAATTGTAAATATATCTGTACCCAACATAAGAGCACCTCAATATACAAGGCAAATGTTAACAGACATAAAAGAGAAACCGACAGTAACACAATAATAGTAGGGGACTTTAACAACCCACTTACATCAATGGACAGATCATCCAGACATAAAGTCAATAAGGAAACACAGGCCTTAAGTGACACATTAGAGCAGATGGACTTAATTGATATTTATAGAGCATTCTATCTGAAAGCAGCAGAATACACATTCTTTTCAAGTGTACATGGAACATTCTCCAGGACAGATCACATGCTGGGCTACAAAGCAAGCCTCGGTAAATTTAAGAAAACTGAAATCATATCAAGCATCTTTTCCAACCACAACAGTATGAGGTTAGAAATCAACTACAAGGAAAAAAACTGCAAAAAACACAAACACATGGCGGCTAAACAATATGCTACTAAACAATCAATGGATCCCTGAAGAAATCAAAGAGGAAATCAAAAAATACCTTGATACATGTGAAAACGAAAACATGACAATCCAAAACCTATGGGATGCAGCAAAAGCAGTTCTAAGAGGGAAGTTCATAGAGATACAAGCTAAGAGGGAAGTTCATAGAGATACAAGCTTACCTCAGGAAACAAGAAAAACCTCAAATAAATGACCTAACATTACACCTAAAGCAACTAGAGAAAGAAGAACAAACAAAACCCAAAGGCAGCAGAAGGAAAGAAATCATCAAGATCTAAGCAGAAATAAATGAAATAGAGACTAAGAAAACAATAAAAAACATCAATAAAACTAAAAGCTGGTTCTTTGAAAAGGTAAACAAAATTGACAAACCTTTAGCCAGACTCAGCAAGAAAAAAAGGAAGAGGGCTCACATCAATAAAATCAGAAATGAAAAAGGAGAAGTTACAACCAATACCACAGAGATACAAAGGGCCATAAGAGGCAACAAGCAACTATATGCCAATAAAATGGACAACCTAGAAGAAATGGACAAATTCTTAGAAAGGTACAATCTCCCAAGACTGAACCAGGAAGAAATAGACAATATGAAGAGACCAATTACCAGTACTGAAATTGAATCAGTAATTTAAGAACTCCCAGTAAACAGAAGTCCAGGACCAGATGGCTTCACAGGTGAATTCTATCAAACATTTAGAGAAGAGTTAAAACATATCCTTCTGAAACTATTCCAAAAAACTGCATAGGAAGGAAAACTTCTGAACTCATTCTATGAGGCCACCATCACCCTGACACCAAAACCAGACAAAGACACCACAAAAAAAGGAAATTACAGGCCAATATTGCTATGATGAACCCAGATGCAAAAATCGTCAACAAAATACTAGCACCTGAATCCAACAATACATTAAAAGGCTCATACACCATGATCAAGTAGGATTTATCGCAGGGATGAAAGGATTTTTCAGTATCCACAAATCAATCAGTGTGATACACCACATTAACAAATTGAAGAGTAAAAAGCATATGATCATCTCAATAGATGTCAAAAAAGCTTCTGATAAAATTCAACATCCATTTATGATGAAAACTCTCCAGAATGTGGGCATAGAGGGGACTTACCACAACATAATAAAGGCCACATATGACAAACCCACAGCTAACATCATACTCAATGGAGAAAAGCTGAAAGCATTTCCTCTAAGATCAGGAACAAGACAGGGATGCTCACTATCACCATTTTTATTCAGCATAGTTTTGGAAGTCCTAGCCACAGCAATCAGAGAAGAAAAAGAAATAAAAAGAATCCAAATTGGAAAAGAAGTAGTAAAACTGTCACTGTTTTCAGATGACATGATACTATACACAGAAAATCCTAAACATGCCACCAAAAAATTACTAGAGCTCATCAATGAATTTGGTAAAGTTGCAGAATACAAAATTAATGCACAGAAATCTGCTGTATTTCTATACACTAACAACAAAATAGCAGAAAGAGAAATTAAGGAAACAATCCCACTTACCTTTGTATCAAAAAGAATAAAATACCTAGGAATAGAGACCTCCCTAGGGAGGCAAAAGGCCTGTACTCCGAAAATTATTAAGACGCTGATGAAAGAAATTGAAGATGACAAAACAGATAGAAAGACATACCATGTTCTTGGATTGGAAGAATCATAATTGTTAAAATGACCATACCACCCAAGGCAATCTACAGATTCAATGCAATCTCTATCAAATTACCAATAGCATTTTTCATGGAACTGGAACAAAAAATTTTAAAATTCGTGTGGAAACACAAAAGATCCTGAAAAGCCAAAACGATCTTGAGAAAGAAGAATGGAGCTGGAGGAATCATGCGCCTTGATTTCAGACTATATTACAAAGCTACAGCAATAAAACAGTAGGATACTGGCATGAAAACAGACACATAGATCAATGGAACAGAACAGAAAGCCCAGAAATAAAGACACGCATTTATGGTCAATTAATCTATGACAAAGGAGGCAAGATACAACGGAGAAAAGACAGTCTCTTCAATACCTGGTGCACGGAAAACTGGACAGCTACATGTAAAAGAATGAAATAAAAACATTCTCTAACACCATATATAAAAATAAACTCAAAATGGATTAAAGACCTAAATGTAAGACCAAATACTATAAAACTCTTAGAGGAAAACAGAGGCAGAACACTCCTTGTATTTTTTTTTTTTTGGCCATGCCACGTGGCTTGTGGGATCTTAGTTCCCCGACCAGGGATTGAAACTGTGCCCCTGCAGTGGAAGCACAGAGTCCTAACCACTGGACCGCCAGGGAAGTCCCAAATATACTTCAATTTTTAAAAATCGTTAAAAAAAAAAAAAAGATCTGGGACTTCCCTGGTGGTGCAGTGTTTAAGAATCCGCCTGCCAATGCAGGGGACATGGGTCCGATTCCTGGTCTGGGAAGATCCCACAAGCTGCAGAGCAACTAAGCCTGTGTGCCACAACTACTAAGCCTGTGCTCTAGATCCTGCGAGCCATAACTACTGAAGCCCATGTGCCTGGAGCCCGTGCTGTGCAACAAGAGAAGCCACCGTACTGAGAAGCCCGCACACCACAATGAAGAAGAGCCCCTGCTCGCTGCAACTAGAGAAAGCCCACGTGCAGCAACGAAGACCCAACGCAGCCAAAAATAAAAAAAAAGCTCTGCACATAGGGAAAAAAAGGGCAAATTTTATGTTATGTTTATTTTACCACACACACAAAAAACAGGAAAAAAAAAAAAACAACCAAAAAAGCAGGATATTTAAAGAATGTAAGACTGCTGTGTAATAGTAAGTTGAATGGTACACAGTGTTTCTCTTTTACTCTCCTGTACTCAGAGCTGTACATCCATTGACACCTGAGGCTCTAGCTGGAGGAAGAAGGAACTGCAGTAAGGGTCAACAAATAACTTTAGGTTCTCCTTCTGTATAACTGGTTCAAGAAAAATAAGAGCCAAGAAGAGGAAAATATAAACAGTAAAACTTATGTGTACAATTACAAAATTTCAATTCCCAGCCCTAAGCTTTCTCCTGAGTGCCAGCTCTCTATGGCTAACTTCTTGCAAAACAATTCCACCTAGAATAATCAGTATCGCTTAAACTTAACAGGCCCCAAACAAACGCATCATGGGAGTCAGCATGCTACAGACTATAAATGAAGAATAAACACAGTTCCTACTGTCAAGACTCTTACAATCTACTGCAAACAGACTACTTGGTTAATAAATAATCATATCCTATAATATGAGGCTGTAATAATAAACACATTATAGCAGAGCAATTTAAGCTAAGGGCAGTGGAAGTACAGATAAAGTGTTGATGAATTATGCCTGGAAAGATAGGGAAGGTTTCATGGAGACAGAATCATACCTTAGTTAAGATAGAAGCTGTCCTCTGAATATAATAGTAAAACTCTGTGAAACAACTAGACCATCTGAACCAGAGAAGCAGATTTTTGGTGACATTTCTTACTAAATACATCTGATGAAATCAATTATCTCTGAGAAATGAAACAGATCCTACTTTTGATAGATGCATGTTATCATCAGGAGAAGAAAGGTGACAACACGGTCACTATAGTCAACTAGATTACCAAGTAAGAAGCACATCCAAATATCTTCAAATGTCATAGAACATAAAACATTTTCAGAAATTTAGTTCTGGATTATACTCTCAGAGTTCACATAGGAATTTCTTCCTAAAACCTGGTATTTACTTGGCTTTTTTGTATGAAACAGTCTCTGACACTCCCCTGCCCCTTTTTGACAGCTTTGGATTTCTCTGTCTTTGGTAACAGGTAAAAGAAATCTACATATGATTGAATTTATTACCCCAAATTAACAAAATAAGGAATACATAAAAGACCAGAGAAGCCTCTCTTAATTCAAACAGTCCTTTAGTTTTTAAGTATTTGAAGAGGACATAAATTAAGCTTTAGGAGGGGAAAAAAATTACTGATACTGGCAGCCTAGAAAGTAAGATTAAAATTTTACTTGGCAAAAGTGCATTCAATAAGTTTTTGAAACCCAACTCTGATCTCTCTGTTCCAACCCACCAAACCAAGTACTTTCTATTGGTTTGATGTTTTGAAGGTCAAAGTACAGAAAACATAGTAATATTATTTTTGCTTTACAACAATGGTAATGGTATCTTCTCTTTTCAAATGTTTTTATCTGCTTTCCTTAAACTGCCAAAAACCAAAAAGATAGTATCTTCCAGAGTTCAGCACTTTGAAAAAAGCTGAAAACATCCCAAGTTAAAAATAACGAAATTGTAAAATAATTGTTTCTTCTATTCTAAGACATATATATTTTTTCATATCTTAATGTTTCTGAAAACTGCACATTTTCATGTATACATTTAATGTAGTAGTTTCTTTTTTCCTCCAAGAAGCTGTTTTTAAACCAAGCGTGTGTCATAATTTTCTTAAAAAAAAAAAAAAATGAAAAAAATTCTGCTTTAATTATAGTAACACAAAACATAATGTTTGAGGCAAGCCAGATTATACAGTACACTAGATATGCCTAAACAAAATTATTTTAGATCTGCAAAGTGTTATATAAAGTACAAATATCTTGGTTCTCAAAAAATCAATTTTAGAAAGAGGGAAAGGAAGAAAGCAAACCTTCCCATTTTAGTTTCAAACATTCAGAATGTTACAGCTGTTACCTTACAGTGTTAATTTTCTTTATGCATATTTTCTCTGTACAACTAGTCTGTGAGGGTTGGAAGACATCACACACACACACACACACACGGGGGTGGGAGTGCAACAAGAGCATGTACATGCCTATTATGTACCATTAATTTTCTGTGTGACGTTTTGGAGATATGTGTCCCCAAACAGAACTGCACTGGCAATACCAACAAAAAAGAATTAATAATATAGTTTAACACATGCTATAATAAAATTAAATACAGGGCATTATGGAGGCACATAGGAAAGGCGTCTAACCCTTCTTTGCATAAATGTGTATGTGTGCTACCAGGAAGGCTTCTGGGAGGAAATAACACCTACATTAATACCTGAAAAAGGAGAAAAAGCAATGTCCTTGGAAATACTGATGGGGATTTCTTTTATCTATAATGTTAAGTAATGAATTGTACATGGCAGGTGCTCAATAATACAGGATATAAGGCAGGTACTGTCCCTTTCTTTGGGGGGAGTTTGGAAGAATAGAGAGGAAGGAGGGGCAGGAGGAGAGGAAAAGGCCAATAGTGGGTATAAGAAAGTATAACTAAAAAGACCAAAGCAGGATAAATCAATGAATAAAATGAACTCTGGTTTTGACATACTTAGTTCAAATCTGGAATTCAGCACTTATTAGCTATGTGATCTTGGGCAGATACCTGGCTCTCTAAGTCTCAGCTTTCTTATCTGTAACCAGTAACAACCAACCATGAGACACTGTGAAGCTGAAATGGATAATACATATTTGTTTATCTGTCTAGCTGTCTAATTAGTTTCCCTACTAGATTTTAAGCTCTAAACGACAGAGACTATGAATAATATCTTATGAATCACTGCCTAGCAAAATGCTTGGCATACAGCAGATGTTCACTACCATTAAAAACTTATTATGATAATTTTGACTACAAATAAACCATGACCTCAGCACACCATTATAACTAGTTTGATTATATTCTGAAGAGAGCAAAGACTGATAACCGACTGGTTCTTTATTTCAGTATAAAACACTAAAAGTTTTATTAATTATAAGAACCATAAAGTCTTCCAAATTTGAACAAAACCAAACATTTAGACAAGCATGCCCCTGGAAATATTATGCAGTTAAAATCTATACTTCAAGGAGGTGTAAATATAATCTTTTCCTCTCTCTAAAGAAGTGTTTTCAACCAAGCGTGATTTGCCCCCCCAG
This sequence comes from Eubalaena glacialis, assembly GCF_028564815.1. Classification (NCBI taxonomy): domain Eukaryota; kingdom Metazoa; phylum Chordata; class Mammalia; order Artiodactyla; family Balaenidae; genus Eubalaena; species Eubalaena glacialis. The sequence goes on from NC_083718.1 coordinate 151,585,564, forward strand.
AGAACATGCAATAACGTCTGGAGACGTTTTTGGTTGTTGTAACTGGGGATCTAGTGGGTAGAGTCCAGGGATGTTGCCAAACATCCTACAATGCACAGGATAGTTCCCACAGTAAAGAATTATCTGGTTCAAAATGTCAACAGTGTTGAGGTGAGGAGGGGTGGGCATGGAGTCACAGAGTAGAAAGGTAGGCAAAGATATAAGATTGCCTGAACACTTATAAGTAGGTTAGGTTTAACATTATCAGAATTCATGTCCATTATTATAACTTATTCTTTTTTTTAATCAAGCTGTAATTTTTTTTTAAACATCTTTATTGGAGTATAATTGCTTTACAGTGTTGTGTTAGTTTCTGCTGTATAACAAAGTGAATCAGCTATACTATACATATATCCCCATATCCCCTCCCTCTTGCGTCTCCCTCCCTCCCACCCTCCCTATCCCACCCCTCTAGGTGGTCACAAAGCACCTAGCTGATCTCCCTGTGCTATGCAGCTGTCAAGCTGTGATTTTTAAAGAGAGGCTTAGATTTGCTTTTTCTCAAATATACCTCAGATAGAGAATGATCTCTCTGAAAATTATTTTAGGTCAATGAAAATATATAAAAGCTTTCAATAGCTCAGAAAAAAAAAAAAGCATTTTAAATGCTTAATTTCAAGACTTGCAAATGAAGTTCTAATATTTATCAGAGTAAGAATGCACAGCCACATCAAGCTGAATGGAAAAAAGATACATGTGGCTTACATTTCCTACTATTTTATCAGTATATTGACTTTGAAAGTACAAAGCAGATTTAAACGATGTGTTCATTCATTCATATATGCATGGTTGAAGGAATACGTAGCACTTTGCCATTTCACTGCCTTTTTTTTTGGGTACTCTGCTATTTCTTTAATAGTAATCCCCATCACCACATTGTTTCTGATCTATGTTTCACAGCACGTGTCCATTAATAATCTACTAAAAATTGTGAGGTGGTGCCACACAAAGTAATGACATAATGAAACCTAACTGATGGCAGTGAAAATTTTAACATTGGTTACTATCAGAAATGGAATCATTAGGTAGAAGTAGGTCTAGATGGTAACAAATCACAAACAGTTGATGTTATTATAATTTTTCTTGAGTATCTTTTGAAATAACATCAATCTTTGGCTTCAGATTTGAGAAAAGTAGTATCATCAAAATATAATAAAATAATTTAAAAATTTAATGAATAATTTTTGAAAGAGGTCTAATAAGAAATCCAATTCATGTAAAGCTATTGCTAGAGCTTGGCTGAGGTAATGCTTTGAGAGACTGTGTATGGGAAAAAAGTCCACCCTACTGGAAGAAATCTTTGGGTTTCTTTATTTCTGTATCATTAGAAAAAAATCTTATTTTACATTAAAATTCAAGAGCGGTTCCATAATTCTGACATATATGCAAATACTTTGAGTCTGAAAAGTATAATGAATCCCTTAGCTGTCTACTAAAATCATTTTTTTTGACAATCATCCAATTTATACAATAAGCAAATTCAATAGCTATAGTCCTTCAAAAAGATAATACCAGATTCATCTAAGCTGATATTTTACATTTGAAAGTGTGGATAATTATTTGTGAATGTGCGACTTGTCCACATAACAATTTACAAAGTGATCATACCTCTTCAATACCAGCTATATTATTCACAGCCAGTTTTTTTAGAGAACTCTGAAGTTTTTTGTCATCAGCTGTAGCTGTTCTATGTACCACCTTCTTCTTTCTGCGAGCTGTACCCTGAAAGATAACCAAACAGAAGTGTTAGCATGCCACGCGTTTGACAACTGCAATCACTTGTCTTCCTCTACATAATATTCTAACTAATATTCTAACATAATATTCACTCAAGAAACTGCCAACTTAGACTTAATAGTGAGGTGGTGCCACACACAATAATGACATAATGAAATCTAATGAATGATTAGATGATTAATAAGACTGCTCAGAGTTGTGACTGTCAGCCTAACCCAGATTTTTGAAGGTCAGTTTCTAGCCAATTTTTCTTATTCTTTCCAATATCCAGCGTTTATCATTTTAACATTGTATTTCAAGAAAATATGTTTCTAATAAAAAAATTGTTTCCAATAAAAAATAATTTATAATTTCAAGATAATTTAGTGTGCTTTATATCAACTTTCAAACATTATAAGGAATGCTTTTTTTAACAGTGCCTACCACCCCCTGACAATAAAGTCTAAAGATATTCTGCAACTTTGGAGATTATGACATAATTAAGAGTCAAATGCCTATTATGTGAGTGTTCTAGAGTCCTAGAACCCAGGAATGAAAAAGATCAAGTTCTTACTTCAAGGAGCACACATTACAGTGTGAAGGAAAAGTCAATAAATATATAAACAAATTAGATCATTTCAAACAGGACAAGGGTATTAAGAAAAAAAATAACATAGTGACAAGAATATCAGATGGGGGTAAAGCATTACTTTATTACAATGTTCAGGGAAGGCCCCTCTGAAGAGGTGACGTATGAGCTGAGACCTACGGGAAGACCTAGGGGAAGAGTGATCCAAGCAGAATGAAACAACAGTGAACCTTTTATTTATAGAGAAAGCAGGCCAGTATGGCTAGAGCAGAGTAAACAATGGGAAAGGAGGAGGAAAATGAAATCAGAAAGATCGGTAAGGGCCAGATCATGTGGCCTAGAATCCCATGGGCAGGAGTTGGACTTTATTCCAATTGCAATAAGAAGCCATTGGAAGGTTTTAAGCATGAAAATGACCGGATCTGATTTATGATTTTAAAAGATGACTGAGGTTGCTGTGGAAAATGAACTATAATGAGATCAATCAGGAAGCTACTGTAGCAGTCCTGATGAGAAATGAGGGTTGTGGCAGTGGAGATGGTGAGAGCTCAGACTTTCAGAAGAACCAACAGGACTTGCTGATGGACTGGATATGGGATATGAGGGAAAAAAGGAATCTACAATGATGTTTAGAATTTTGACCTGAGCAAATAGGTTGAAAATTATACTATTTACTGAGATAGGAAAAGTTCATTTCTAAATGGATACTTTGAAACTCTAAATACATTTTTTCCATTGAAAAACTATTTAAAACAATGAATTAAATTCCTGAGCCAATTTAAAAAAATGTAACCTAAAGCAGGGCTGAAACACTGCCAAGAGCAGTCTATACCTTGAGGGCTAAATCTTTCTGAGACCTGGCAGGAGTAAAGAAAAAGGAAAGGAGGTTTCAATCTCTGGGTAGCTCCTGCAGTATTACTCAGGCAATCAGGCTTATAGAGGGTAGGCAGGAGCCTCAGTCTCAGCAACTCTGGTGGGAGTAGAAGAGAGTCCTGTGGGTAGCAGCAGAGGTTGTAATGAAATCCAGTTAAAGGATGAACTAAGAGTAACTCTTTACATAGATGGCCATTTATTTATGATGTGTTCCTGACTCAGGGAGAGCTCAATTGCTTGCTGCATACAACTCAAATGATCCTCACGCACCTCAAAGTCAACATGCCTAAAAGCTTATCAGTCCACCAAACTACTCTTCTTATATTTCCTAAGTTTTGTAGCTCTAAAACCAGAAATTTGGAGGTCATCCCAGAATCCTCTCACCCCTTCATCCTCCATATTCTATTGGTCATTAAATTGTGTCATATCCAGTCCCTGAATTTGTGTCCCACATACTACAGCAGTAGCTTCTCGATTGTTCTCCTCTATGCCAAACTTGTTTTATTTCATTTTCCACAATGCTGGCAGCTACTTTTTAAAATGACTGTTATTTCCTTCTTAAAATTCTACAGTAGTTTACTGTTGCTCTTGCCTATAGGATAAAATCCTAATCTCCCTAGTATGGCATACAAAACTATGATCTAACCCTAAAGTACCTGGTTGTTTCATTTGCTACCATTCTTTACCCATTATTTACTCTAAACTCTAGCTATAACAAACTAAAGCAAGCCGTTCCATTAAGCACCATGCTATCTCAGCATCCTATGGGCCTTTGCATGTGTGAGAATGACAATACCCCCTTCACCCTACCCACTTATCCTTGCACCTGTTCTTGTTTATTCTTCAAATCTCAGCTCAGTGATGACGTCCTTATCTCTCCTAGGCAGGAGCACCTTGTACTTCATTTTAACATTTACTATTCTGTAGTGGAATTGTGAGTATGTCTCTCTTCCAAGCTGAACTGTGTCAAGAGCAGGAAACCTTGACTTATTTATGTACTGTGTGCTTGGCCCAGAGTACATTCTCAATAAACCAGCTGAATGAATGTGCCAACTATCTGGTTTAAAATATACAATAGTGATGTGCTGCATCAAGCTCTTCAGGTATATTCTATGGTTCTTGAATATTCCTAGTTTTTGCATTGGTACATTACACTTGCTGCTACAATGTGACTAGTACTTTGGTTATAGGAATGTGTTAATATGACTCCAGAGTCATATAACTGTATCACTATGAAAGGAGGAGAAAGTACTAGTTGTTTCTCCCCTTTCCCCTCTCCTGTCCCCATCCCCAGAAACTGTGGTTATCATCAAAGTAAATGACACAGTGGGGCTGCTACATAGTGTCCTACCTACCCCCTCCCTAGGTCTGAGGGAAATACTATTCATGCTTTTCCTTTTACAAAGATTGTATTGGGCAGAGATAAAGGTAGAATATTCTCCTTGAGCCTGAGGCTGGAGCTGAAGGGAATCAAAGATTTTCAGTGTTCAGAACTAGATCTTCCTTAGGCTTCAAAGTACATGGAAAAAGAATGCTTATGTTCATATTAACCAACATAGACAAACAGGTAGGAATTTGGGAGGAAAACCTAGCAATGAACAAATGTACCATCAACTTGAGCATCTCCCATTGTAAACCTAACTGAAGCAGTAGGGGCATCCAGTCAAGACAACCTTAATATCTGGGATGCCCTGAGGGTGGGTCTAACATAATAATAGCTGTCATTTATTAAGTGTTTAGTCTGTGCCAGACACCGTTTTAGGTGTTTTAGAAATATTACTCTATCTTTAGAAGCATCTTATATAGGATCACTTTTGTTCTGCAGATGCGAAAATGGAAGCTTAACAAGGTTGGTTAACTTGTTCGTATCATATAACCACCAGATGTTAAGAAGACTCAAAGGTGGCTATTTCAATTGCACCATCAGAGAGAGAGATCTTCTAATAACCTATTTTAGATATAGACAAATTATTTTCAAATTGGAATGTGGTTTAATCTTGATTGTTTAAAAGATTTTAGATTTTCAATGACCACAAATCCAAAATAATGACACTATCTGGTAATAATACATTCTCCTATCAGTTTTTCTTATGCCACACTCACCTTGCCCCCTATCCGGACCTGAGCCTGAAGTTTGGCTAACTTTTCTTGATTCATGCTGTTGGTAAATCTAGGGGGGGAAAAATAAATTTGTTAAAGTCACTGTTTTATTTACCAAAACAAAATAACTGTTTATACAACAGTACCTTCTGGTTCACAGAACCTGTAATATGCATCAACACCACAATCATATTGTCTATATTCTTAAAAATATTAATAACTTGTTCTAGCTTCATAAGCCAGACAGTAAAATATCCAAAATTAAATAATACCAAGAGGGAGCTGAATTTACAAACAGAAAATAGAATGGGATTCAAAGTTACCTATTTGAAGATCCCTCCTTAAAAGCATGATTCAGTACTTTGGCATTCAATAAAACCTAACCAATTATGAAATCTCTGCAAGCCAGTTTTTCCCCCAAAGATTTTTACAGCAGAGAGCTGTTACCAAATTAGCACAACCTTTAAGTAAACATTTTTCTCTCAAATCACATTCTGTATTTCTTTAAACCATAAATAGAAGACAAAAAAAAAAAAAAAAGAAAGAAAGAAAAAAGAGAAAAGAAAAGAAATCTGGACAAAGAAAAAAATACAATAGGCTGTGTAGCTGTCAAGACGTGAGGTAGTCATGTCCTCTATTCAAGGTCAGGTGGTATGTTAATAATAGGAAAAGAGAACCAGATTTTCAGACATTCAATGCTTCTGCAGCACTTTCCACGGAGGTCATTCAATACCTTGCACTAATATAATATGTCATACTTGTCAAGATATTCTTGCATATAAGGTAAAATGCCTCCTTGCACAATTTGACAAAAACCTATCTCTGCTACACTGATGCTAAATTTTGTGGGGAGGAGGGGAAGAGGAGACTCTTAAAAATAAACTTTTAAAGGCTAATCTTGATTCTGAAAACTCTAAGACCATTATAAAGTCATGAATCCTACTCTGGTCAGTCCTTTCCTACTAAGGAAAAAAGATTTTCAGTTTATAATGGGCCATAACATTCCACACTATGTAAACAAATAAAAGCCAATGTTAAAAGTCTTGTTTTACTTGTTCTTGGATCAACAGATCATTACTGAGATATGAGAGAGGGAATAAAGGATAAGGGTGTTGTCAAAACTTTCTGGCCGATTCTCTAAACTCTTTATAATCATCATTCAGATGAAAGAGCTACTGTTTTCTTCATTTCAGAGATGAAAGAGAATCAAAGACTATATAAGTACTAATCATTCTGTACTCTGACAGTGTACTTAGGCACTAAACTGTATATCTCTCTGCTTTAAGGCCAAAGTCCAGTTCCTAAATAACATTTAGAATTTATGATTTCTCAGTCTTTACTCAGCACTGTATCACAGTGCTCAAGCAGCTAAAACACTCTTTCATAGGAGGAGTGTGATTAGAGTACAAAATCAGGAGACTTAGGTGTGTGGCAATCTCAACTCTGCCATAGACTTAAATCTGCTGATGTAAATCCCAATCTCTACACTCAATATCTACAGAAAAGGACCAATATTCACTACTTTCAAAGGAATGTGGCCACGAAGGTGTAGTGAACTAACAAAGAGCCTAAGGAATTTTTTACAAAAAAAAGGGGATAAGTGAAAATATGAGAACCAGACACAGGGTAAACCTTTTGGGACTCTTCGGCATTTTGAAGTAACAATCCCCAAGAGAAGAGATGGAAGCCAAAATAAAGTCCTGACTTGTTTGAAACAAAGCAACAAAATTAACTCTTTATATCAATGTGTAGACAAGAAAGAACAGAGTCCATTCCAGATAATCAGTATAACAGAAAACTTGTTCCCAAGGAGTATCTCAGAGAAAAAGCATTTCAGGGAGGTTGGAAGCTCAAGGTTGGTAGGGGAGGAAGAAGAGTGGTCCTTTGTCTACTAGCAGGTTGGGGTGCATGGAATTCAAGTAGGAAATTAGATTGGACTCAGTCTATGAGAGAAGAGATTTCAAGCTCAGAATTTGGAATAGACCTCAAAGATCACCTGCTTAACTCCCTATTCCTCAATCAAGCTTCATTTTATTGTACCCATTATTTGTCTTGTACATGTGGCCATCTCAAATACTTGCAAGCAGCAGCAGGGTATAAATTATAAATAAATAAAAGTTCACCTCCCTCCCAATTTAATAGATTTGGAAATGAGGGCCCAGAAGGGAGAAGTCACTTCCTAGGCCCAAAAAGAAGAAGTAACTTCCTAAGGCCATATGATTAGTAAGTTCTTCCTTGGGGATCCTAGGATCTTTTAGCCCTTTCCTCAAGGATTCACGAAAAGATGCAAATAATGAGGTTATAATCAACATTTATTGAGTGCCTAAGTTACAAGCATCATGGTAGGCACTTTCACATACACCATGTTCGCAAAGAGATAAAATAATTTCAATCTTTAATCCTGACTTTTTATTTTGTGGGTTACTCTATCTAATAAGAGAGGCACAGGCTTTGGAATCAGAAGGATCAAGTTTCCACCACTCAGGGCTTCAGAACGGTATTTTACTTCTCTGAATTTCTATCCCTTCCGTATAAAGAAAAGTGTAACACCACATACTTCACAGAGTTGTTTTAAGAGTTAAAGATTAAGGTATCAAGCACAGGGTATGGCTCACAGCAGATACTCAAAAACTGGTAACTACTGTTACCATCCCCTAAGGGACAGATCTGGTAGAGTGAAAGAACGTGGGAACGGAAGTTGAAACCTCCATTCACAAGCTGTGTAACACTGCCCGTCGGTCAATCATCAACTTCCTGACAGCCTACTATGCATCAGGCAGTATGATGGGGCTATAAAGATGGGCAAGGCAATGTCTCAGAGAGGGTGGCAGACTTTAAACAAACATTGCCATTACAAGGTGAAGAGCGCTGCAACGGAATTCGGTCTCCAGCGCTCGCGGGCGGGGGCTGCTAGCCTCAGTTTCCCTATCTGTCTAGTGGGAGGATCAAACGAGATGACAGCAGATAGGCTGTATAAAGCTCACAGCATTATTGTTGTGAATAATGAAGAATAACAGGACAGAGGCGGGGGACCACCTGCCTCCTGGGACTGGATCTGGGCGGCAACAGCGCAGGCCCGCTCGCCCACAGAAAGCGGTGGTGCTGGGGACCTTCCCTCAGGTGCCGACCCCCAGCTGCGCCGCCGGTAACCGACAGGCCAAGCCAGCCGCCTCCGCCCCCACTCGGCGCGCCACAGCGGAAGTGGCAGCCCCAGCAGTTGGCGGGTGTCGGCAGAAAAGGGCGGGGGGAGACCGTGCGCAGCGGCCTAAGGCCGTGGAGTGGCGGGACCGCCGGGGGTCTCACCTGAAGCAAGGAGGATCCTCCAACACCAGCACGCGGCAAGAGCAAGATGGCTGCCTCAGTCGAGACAGAGAAAGACGAAGGCGGCCGCGGCGGCGGGAGTCGGTCCCACGTGACACATCCGGCCCCGCCTCTCTCTCACCAGAGCAGCCTATCCCGGGAGCCCATATACGAACTACAAAGCCCAGGCTGCTCTGCGCCTCCCAATAGAAAAGCGGCAGGTGCCGCTGCATTCTGGGGCTTGCAGTCTCCCTGGTGTTCCATTGTGTCCGTGCCTGCAGTTTGTAGGGAGCTTAATAAAAGGGCTGTGTGTATTTTTGTTTGGATGTCTACTTTTGCCGGATGTCTTTCACTAGGAATTAAGTACGCACTGTCGAACTTAACTAGTGCGGACTCACGAGTGTGCAAACTCAACTAGTCTCCACTCAGGAGGAGACACGGGAAATTTTGACCTGTTTGTTATGCGTCAGAGAGGAAAACTGAGAAATACTTAACCCACGAATTTTAAAAACAACAGAAACAAATAGATTTAACCAGAAGAAGCTTTACACTTTAAGTGCCTGCAGTAACTTATGTCTTGGTGCCCTGAAGAGCTAGGTCAATTTTGCAATGAGAGGTTCCAAGTTTGGTTTTCTCAGAGCTTGCATCAGTTGATTGCATCATCCCTGAGTGGAAGAATTTGGGTTACAAGGAAAAATAAGGTGCAGTGCTTCTTCTCCAGCAGGAAGGGGCTTCTTGCAGGCACGAGACCATGCACCGCAGAACAGACTTGCCAGGTCTCTTCGAGACTCGAGCAGGAACCTAAGAATGAAATCCGGTTGTCTGCCTTTTTTTTTATTTGCGAAGGGGGAGGGGGGACCCGAAGCCAATGGGCACCCCGCCCACTGTTGGGTGCTGCTGACTTCACAGATCAATAATTTGCGTAGTGAATATTAAGTGCAGCGGTTTTGGGGGGGAGGGGCTAGCCTGCAGGCGGACGCAAGCAGCAACGGTTCTCCCGAGCCTCCTCCCCACCCCCCCACTATCTCGGCCCATCTTTTCTCTCGGTCCTCGGACTGAAAGTCCGGAACCTGGGGAAGCAACTAGCGCTCAAAAGCATCCCCCACAACCTTCTTCGTGATCTGCACCTTTAAACTCACTTCGTCCCAAACCGGACCCCGGAGGCACCACCCACATCCGTCTAACGTCACTTCCTTCAGGGTTAGGAAAAAAAAAAAAAAAAAAAATCTGGGAACAAGAGCGGATGGGCTGAGCCGCACTTGGGAAACCGCGCGGACTTTCTACTAGGAGTCGGGCCCTACGTCTGCTCAGCCCCGTGGCTCCGCGCACCTACCACCATGGAGCTGCGGCCTCGTCTCGGAGCCACCTGTTTGCTGGGCTTCAGTTTCCTGCTCCTCGTCACCTCTTCTGATGGACATAATGGGCTTGGAAAGGGTCAGACCGCGTTCTTATCTTAATCTTTACTTATCCTGGGCCCCAGCCCAGTACAACCCTCTTCTTGTTCTAACATGATCCCTTTCCCATTTTATCTCTGTGGCCACGCTAGATTTCTTTTTATCCTCTCGAACTGCTCCTGGAATTTGGGGTAAGGAGTAGCGGGTCTGGGGAATGTTGAGATGGGGAAGTTTTACTTGAGGCCTCCCTGAATTCTTGGGTTGGGGTAAGGAATTTCCCTTATATTAGGAAAAGCATGTTTAAGAGACCAGCATAGTGCCTAGCACTTGGTAGGTCCTCAGGCACCGTTACCTTCCCTCCTGGGAGAAATAGGACCTTTGGGGACTTGTATATTTAGACCCTTGCCCTGGGTCTGAAGAGTCCCCTCCTCACCTCTTCTTTGAAGAGCTAGGTTACTGCTTCCTTACCTTGGAGCGAACAGCACCTGTATCCTAGGGAGGGGTGACTGGCACAAAAGGAAGGGCCAGATGAAGGGTCAAATGTCTGATGTTAGAGCATCACCAACAGTTGTCCTTGGTCCCTTGGTGTGGTTCAGTAGGTGTGTCTGAAGAAACTGAGTTTTTTTGAAGAGTGAGGGGGCAGTGGTTATGAATGGAGAATAAGAGGTGTGACCCCCTACTCCATCCATCCCATTACCTACATCTTTATTGGAACTCAGGGTTTTATGCTTTTTCTAAGTGGTTGTGTGGTAGCATGCACTCCCCTCCCTTTCCTTTTTTGTTTTTTTGTTTTTGTACTGACATTGCTGCATGGAATGTCTCTGCTGCAGTCCTGCTGTTCTTAAGTGTGTTTTATCCTCCCTATTTGCACATTTATTGGTGGGTGATGAGATTGGGTGGACATTCAGTGTGCCTGAATGCAGTCAGTCCTTCATTCAGTAAATAATTTTTGATCACCTACTGTATTACAGGCATGGTCCTAGGCACTAGGGATATATCAATGGATAGGACAGACAAGGTTCCTGCTCTCACAAAGCTTATATTCAATTCAGAGAGACAGAGAGTAGACACATGAACAAATTAATAGGCAAGATAATTTCAGCTAGGGATGAGTTCTGGGAAGAAAATGAAACTGATGGAGTAGAAAGGCTGGGGAAGGATGAGGGAGCTGGCATTACTTGAGCTAGGAAGGTCAAGGGAGACTTCTCTGAGGAGGTGACATGTGGGTTTCCATCTCAATGATGAAACCGCACAGTGAATTCTGTTGAGCCAGAATGTTTTAAGTACTGACAGTCCCATTTTAAAGCAGATTATTGTATATTTAGTGTAAAATTTTAAGTAATGAAGGAGACAGAAGAGTGTAGTGTTAGGGGTGTGGGTTTAGATTTGAGTTTTAATTTATTCTGCCACTAACCAGCTGAGAGGCCGAGGGCAAGTTGCTAAACTTCTCAAAGCTCAGTTCCTCATCTGCAAAAGGGGCAGAATAATAACTGCCTCAGACACGCAACAAATAATTTACCCTGTTCCAGTTTACTGTGTTAGGTGTAGGCAATACCTTGGAGTCACGTATTCAGTATTCCTTGTTAGACATTAAGCTCTGTGTGGTTGTTCCAGTTACCATTGCTGCATAATAAACCACCCCCAAATTCAGTGGTGTAAAGAAATCATTTTATTATGCTCACGATTCTGTGGGCTAGGAATTCAAACAAGGCACAGTGGGGAAGGTATATGTCTTGGTTCCAAGTCTGGGGCCTCAGCTGAGCTGGTTACTTCTACGTGTGGTCTGTCTTCATGGGCTAGTGTGGGCTTCCTCACCATATGACAGCTAGATTCCAAGAGTGAGTGCCCTAAGAGAACAAGATGGAAATGCATGGCATTTTTATCATCTAGCTGTACAAGTCATATAGCATCACTTCCACTGTACTCTGTGGGCATGTTCAAGGGCAAGGGACATTAACCACACCCCCTCCATCCCCCATGGGAGGAATGTTGAGGTCCCATTGTAAAAAGAGCATGTGGAATGGGAGATATTGTTGCAACCATCTTTGGAAAGTACAGACTGCCCCAGTAAGATGGGACCATTTCTGTCTTATTTGTGCCCAGGAATATTTGTTGAAACAAGAAATGAATGGTACACATGATTGTTGAGATCCCTGTCTTTTTTCAGCTCATAGTCTGAAGACTGTCAGGACAAGTAAGCAGGCAGTTACATGACACTGTGATATGTACTATGAGCAGGGAAATAGCAGGTAACTTAGGAGCATATAGAAGGGCAACCTGGTGTGGGGGGGGGGGCTGTGTTGTGAGGATTAAACGAAAAAACAAAAGGTATTTGATATGTGTCACAAACTTTGAAAAGTGTTTATTTAATGTTTATTATTATATCCTCCCAAAGAAGAATATTGAATTGTTCCTGAAAGGAATTAATAATATTTCAAACTGTCTTTGTTTGTTTGTTTTTGTTTTTTTGTATCTTGTGGGTATGGTTTCTTGGAAAATAGATTACAGCTCACCACCCACATCCCAAAAAAGTGCTACCCGGAGCAGTGATGAGTAAGATTTCTTCCCAGATGTTTAAGTAGTTTTGACTCTTTCCAGAAGATGGCCTGGTGGTTTGGAGAGAGGAGAGACGGAATGACCCTACTGTTTTCATTAAGAAGAGGAAGTACAGTGGTGTGGTGTGAGCACTGGATAGAAATCAGGAGGCCTGAGTTTTAATCCTGGTCAGACTATATAGCCAGCTCTCGTCTTCCCTGGGGATCATTTATTACATGAGAGAGCTGGGACTAGAAATGATTCCTAAGAGTCCTTCCAGCTCTAACATCCTAGAGTTCTAAAATAATTTTGTTGTTTTCCGTGTGCTAAAAATTTGGAATATGTATCACCTGTGGGGAGGAGTGTAATGATAAACATTTACTGTATATTTGATGTATTCCAGGAACCGTTCTGTGCATTTTTCATGTATTGACTGGTTTAATCCTCATAATAACCCTCTAAGATAGATAATATATTTTTTTTCCTTGTGAAGTTGACATTTTATTAAATAAATATTTTCATTCATTAAGATATTATTTTTTCAATATTTTATTACAGTAGTTTTCAAACACATAGCAAAGATGAAAGAATTTCGCAGTGAACCCCCTTATGTCTACCTCCCAGGTCTACCATTGATGTCTGACTATCCTTGTCCTATCATGTCTCTCTCCATGTAGTCATCTATCCATGTGTAAATCCATTTTTTTCTTACAGCATAGATAATATTTTTTTATCATTATCCCCATTTCACAGATGAAGAACCTAAAATGGGAGGCAGGAGTCACATAGCTAGTAAGTGGACCAGCTGAGATACGAATTCCAGAGCTTCTGTTCTCAACAATATACCACTCCTGCTCTGAGTGCAGAAACTCCTTTGAAAACTTTAAAGGAGAAATGAGAAAGTTATCAGTGGGGGCGGTTCATGTGCTCTCCTGCCTGAAACAGAAATGGATGGCTTTGTCAAGTCTCAAATGCAAATTTGGCACTGACACGTATGGAATGTTTACCTTCCATACTGTCACCTATTCACAGTCACAACAGCCCTATGGGACAAATATTTCTGTTAGTCATATTTTGCATACGGGAAAACAGCAAGTGGCTAAAGTAGATCTGTTTGATGCAGACAGACTTCATTTAGCCACTGTGTTATTCCACCTCTTAGGTACAGTGTTCCCTGTTTCAGAGACTTGGCTGCCAGTTCTGACACTTAACCTTTTGTTTTGTCAGCTGGGAGAGGGTGGATAATACTTTTCTGATGTCCTTAGCTTACACTCATGAAAACAATTTGAGCATGAAGGGCTTGGGAATTCTGATGTAAATGCTGTGTTTGGAAATTGTCACTTTCCCTTTTTTCCCCCTTTTTAAATTAATGTTTTAGGGCAGGAGCTGCTAATATGGGAGCTTTCAGCTCACTCTGCAGATAACTGGAGTAAATAAAGTGTCTGTGCAGGTGATACTTTAGGAAATTGGACTGTCTTCAGATGTTCCACGTTGGCATGGGTGTGAGTGTGGGTGTTGTTGGGGAGTAGGTAGCAACACGGTAAGCACTGTACCTTTTCAAGTTATTTTTGAATGGGAACATAAGGACCCAGGTTTTCCAGACCTGAAGTCTGTGTTTTCATTCTGCTTTGGTGAAGCCACATTCCTTTGTTCCTTTATTCATTTTTATCTTTGCTAGAGAGTCAGTGAAGTATCGTGAGCAAACTACAGACTCTGGAACACCACCACCTAGGTTCTAATCCCAGCTCTGGCACTTACTAGCACTGTAGCCTTGGGCAAGCTATTTAACTTCACCTTCCATATCTGTAAAATGAAGGCAATTAAGTTTCTTCCTCATAAGTTTATTGTGAGGATTAAATAATTTAATACATGTAAAGGCATGAACAGCAATGGCTGGCATATAGTAAATGCCATAATAGTGTTAGTCATTAATGCTATTATATTATCATAATTATAACATAGAGTAAGCACTCAAAAAATGATGGTGCTGATTATTACTCGTGAAAAATTCCAATGTACTTTTTAATATGAATTTTCAAAGAAATTTTATACACGTAGTGAACTGTTTCAAATTATACCTCTAGACTTACTCGTAGGGATAATGCAGTAGGGCAGCCAGGGGCACTGGAAAAGCATTTTAATTGGGAATCAGACTAAATTCTGGTTGTGGCTTCCTTTGTGGTCTTGGGTAGCCTCTTCCGTTTTCCAGGCCTTTGTAATATGAGAGGATTAGACTGATCTCTAAGTTTGTGCTGTCCGATAAAGTAGCACTAGGAATATGTCACTCTTAATTTTTAAATTAATTAAAATAAAATAAAATAAAAAATTCAGCACCTCTGTTGCATTAGCCATGTTTCAAGTACTCAACAGCTAATAGCTACCATATTGAACAGTGCAGCTATAGAAATTCCCATCACTGGAGAAAGTTCAATTGAACAGCCCTGCCCTAGGCTCTCTCTTAGCAATAACCTCCTATGACTGTAAGCTTTGTTAGCTAGCTTCTGAGTAGTCCATGTTTATGGAAAAATTTTATTTTGCCTGATAGTAATCTAGCTTCCCTGACTTTCTTTTGGCTGACACTTGCCTGGGATATATTTTACTTTTGACTTTTACAAGTCCTTCTGTCTTAGGTGTTCTTGTAAACATAGAGGCAGTTTTTTTGTTGTTTGTTTTTTTAACCAAAATCTGACAAATTCTGTCTTTTAACTTTAACTGGCAAGTTTAGTTCACTTATGTTTGTGGTGATTATTGACAGAGCTGGTCTTATTTCTCTCATCCAATTTCCATTGCTACTGTTTTTTCTATTCTTTTTTGCTCTTTTTTGCCCTTTCATTGGGGGTTGAGTATTTGCTGGTTCTTATTTTGCTTTATCTCCTTTATGAGTTTGGAAGTTGGCACTCTAGTTCTTTTCTTTTAGTGGTTGCTTTTGAAATTTTACTCGCATATTTAACAAAATCTAACATTAATCTCTTAACCCCCCGATGGTTAGTGGGCCTTAGAATATTTTAACTTCAGTCTCTTCCTCTTTCCTTATAAGCTGTTGTTGTCCAATATTTTAGTTCTCTCTCCTTTTTTAACTCTATAAATTGAGCATTAAAATTTTTTATACAGATAATATTTAGATTTATCTACATGTTTACCAGTTAATTTGCTCACTGTTCCTTGTATTTAGGCTTTCTTCTGGAATCACTTCTTTCCTGAAACATGCCTTTTATCATTTAGTTTCTCTGGTTTTCTCCCAGAGGACTATTTCGTATTTACTTTTGTCTCGTCAAACCTCCAATACTTCCTCCACAATCCTTGCTTTCAGCCAGTCACCACGCTTCCTATTTAACAGAAGGTAGAAGGACTCGGAAGAGACCTTTCAAAAATTGTCACCACGAGATTTACCTACCTTCGAGCACCAGTATCCATATATATGGATATATATATAATCCTTCCTTTCCTGTCTTTACTGGATGAACTATCAGGGCTCCTAGCAAAGGCTAATCCCTCTACTTGAGTACTAAATCCCATCTCCTTTCATCTACTCAAGATATTTTCGACTCTCCCTTTTAGTCCTGTATCATCAGTTTTCCTACCTTTATTATATCATTTCTATCAACTTTCAACATACTATACTTTCCTCCATATTGAATAAAAACCTTTCATGGACTCACAGCTTCCTCTAGCAATTGCCCCTGTACAGCAAATTCTTTAAGAGAGTTGTGTGTACTTGTTCTCTAATTCTTCCCCTGGGCTGTCTTGATCTTGCTCTAATCATCTTTTCATCCTCGCTCCTCTATTGAAACTGGTCTTGTCAAGGTCAGCATTATTCTCCACTTGCTAAAGCCAGTGGTCATTTCTGATTTAATAGGAGCATTGGTGTCAGTGGATCATCCTTCCTTCTTGAAACATCGTGGAAACACTTGGCTTCTGGGATTCCATGTGCTGCTGGTTTTCTGCTCATCTCACTGGTAGTTCTTTCTCATGTCTTTGGCTGTTTCTTCTTTATCTCCCTTAACCTGGGAGTGCTCCAGGGCTCCTGGACTCCCTCTTCATCTACACTCACTCGCATGGTGATCTTATTCAGTCTTAAGCTTTAAATAACATCTGTATGCTGATAACTGTCCCTTGAATTCCGGGCTCAGATATTCAGTTGCTTATTCAGCATCTCTACTTAGATGTCTAGTAAGCATCTCAAAATGAACATTTCCAAATCCAAGCTCTTTAATGTTCCTTTCTAAAACTCACTCCACCTACTCTCTTTCCCATCTCTATTAACGACAACTCCATTCTTCTAGTTGCCCAGGCCAAAAACCTTAGAGTCATCCTTAACTTCTCTCACCCCATATCCAGAACAAAATCCTTTTGCCTTCACCTTCAAAATATGTCCAAAATCTGATAGGATCTACTCCCTCTACCACCACAGTTGGTCCAAACCACTGTCATTGCATGCTTGGATTATTGCAATAACCACTTTCCTAGTCTCTTTTGTTTTTGCCTTTCTCTCCTGTATTAGTTTGCTAGGGCTGCAATAACAAAGCACCACAAACTGAGTGGCTTAAACAACAGAAACTTATGGTCTCACAGTTCTGGAGACTAGAAGTTCAAAATCAAGGTATTGGCAGTATCAGTTCCTTCTAAAGGCTGAGGGAAGGGTCTGTGCCAGGCCTCTCTCCTTATAGATGGCTAGGTTCTCTCCCTGTGTGCATATCTGTGTCCACATTTCCCTTTTTTATATGGACACCATATTGGATTAGGTCTCACCCTGATGACCTCATTTTAACTTGATTACCTCCATAAAGATCCTATTTCCAAATAATGTCACAATCTGAGATACTGGGGATTAAGACTCCAACATATCATTTTTGGAGGGACACAGTTCAACCCATAACACTTCCTTTAGTCTGTTTTCAGCACAGAAGCTAGAGCAATCCTGTTAAAACAGAAATCACATCATGTTACTATTGATACTTTGCTCAAAACCCACTAAGAGCTTAGTAAAAGCCAGAATCTTTATAGTGGCCTATCAGTCCCTGCATTGTCTACTCCCTCCCTTGCCTCTTTGTCCTTACCTCCTTCTGCTTTGAAGGACAGCATTGTTTAGTGCTTAAAAGTAAGGAATCTGGACCCTGAGCGCATAGGTTCAGTTTCCAGCTCTGATGCTCATTAGCTGTGTGAACTTGGGAAAGTTACTTAAACTTTGTGCCTTGGTTTTCTCGTCTGTAAAATGGTATTAATAAGAGTACCTACCTCTAGGGTTGTTATGAAGATCAATATTGGTAAAGTACTTAGAATAGTGCCTGGTATATTATATTAATAGCAAATACTTGTAGCAATTCTCCAGTCCCAGACACTGTTCTAAATTCTTTTTTTGTTGTTGTTATATTCATTCATTTCTTTTAGTTTTTAGATTCCACATATAAGTGAAAACATACAGTATTTGTCTTTCTGTGTCTGACTTATTTCACTTAGCATAATACCCTCCAGGTCCATCCATGTTGGCGCAAATGGCAAAATTTAATTCTTTTTTATGGCTGAGTAATATTCCATTATATATATATAAAGTATATATTTTGTATATATATAATTTTTTTTTCTTTTTAGCCACACTGCGCGGCTTGTGGGATCTTAGTTCTCTGACCAGGGATTGAACCTGGGCCACCATAGTGAAGGTGCTGAGTCCTAACGACTGGACTGCCAGGGAATTCCCCTGTATATACCACATTTTCTTCATCCATTCATCTGTTGATGGACACTTAGGTTGCTTTCATATCTTGGCTGTTGGTAAATAATGCTGCTATGAACATTGGGATGCATGTATCTTTTTGAATTCGTTTTCGATTTTTTCCAGATATATACTCAGGAGTGGAATTGCTGGATCACATAGTAGTTCTATTTTTCATTTTTAAAGGAACCTCCATACTGTTTTCCACAGGGACTGTGCCAATTTACATTCCCACCAACAGTGTGCAAGGGCTCTCTTCATATCTTCTCCAACATCTATTATTTGTTGTCTTTTTCAAGATAGCCATTCTGAATGCTGTGAGGTGATACCTCATTGTGGTTTTGATTTGCATTTCCCTGATGACTAGTGATGTTGAGTATTTTTTCATGTGTCTATTGGCCATTTCTGTGTCTTCTTTGAAAAAATGTCTATTCAAATCCTCTGCCTATTTTTTAATTGGGTTGTTGGTTTTTTTGATATTGAGCTGTATGAGCTGTTTATATATTTTTGGATATTAACCCCTTATAGGTCATATTATTTGCAAACATTTTTTTCCATTTTGGTAGGTTGTCTTTTTGTTTTGTCAGTGGTTCCCTTTGCCATGCAAAAGCATTTAAGTTTAATAAGGTCCCACTTGTTCCTTTTTGCTTTCATTTCTTTTGCCTTAGGAGACTGATACAAAAAAATATTGCTATGATTTATGTCAAAGAGTGTTCTACCTATGTTCTCTTCTAGGAGTTTTATGGTTTCAGGTCTTACATTTAGGTCTTTTTTAAAAAAACTAATTAATTTTATTTTTGGTTGTGTTGGGTCTTCGCTGATGCTTGTGGGCTTTCTCTAGTTGCAGTGAGTGGGGGCTACTCTTCATTGCGGTGTGAGGGCTTCTCATTGCGGTGTCTTCTCTTGTTGCAGAGCACGGGCTCTAGGCATGTGGGCTTCAGTAGTTGTGGCACACGGGCTCAGTAGCTGTGGCTCACGGGCTCTAGAGCGCAGGCTCAGTAGTTGTGGTGCATGGGCTTAATTGCTCCATGGCGTATGGAATCTTCCCGGACCAGGGCTCGAACCCGTGTCCCCTGCATTGGCAGGCGGATTCTTAACTACTGCACCACCAGGGAAGTCCACCATTATTTAATTTAATCTCCTTAAAAACTGAATTAGGCTATATTATCTCCATTTTACAGGTATGAAAACTGAGGCTTGAGGTATGAGACTGTCCATGGTCCCGTACACCTAGAAAGCAGTGGATTTGGGACTTGAATACCATGCTTTTGACAAAGGAAAGCCTTTTTTTTATGAGTATCTTGTGAACATGCCACATTTCTTTCTTGGGTCTTTGCCCTTTGTTCATGTGTGAATGTTTATGAGGCTCTTTCCTTCCAGGTTTTGGAGATCACATTCATTGGAGGACACTAGAAGATGGGAAGAAAGAAGCAGCTGCCAGGTACAAGATATGGTTTTAGGTTACTTGTGGTGGTAAAACACTTTCCAGCCATCAACTTAGCATTAATTTCAGGTGAAGGATTATGCCAAGGCAGAGCAATGGAGGGGCTGCCTGATAACAACAAAAATAATAATACTACCTAACATTTATTAAGTGCTTACTATGTACCAGACATTGAATTATGTGAATTAACTCATTTAATTCTCACAACAACTCTTTTGAGGTGGGTACTGTTGTTACCTTCATTTTACAGATGAGAAAACTAAGGCACAGATCAGTTAAATAACTTGCCCAAGATCACACAGCTAGTTAAGTGGTGGAGCCAAGATCTGGACCCAGACACTCTGGCTTCAGAGCCTACACTCAACCAGTAAACCATACTGCCTAATAGTCTCAAGTTGAATAGTCTTAAGTTCCAAGTAGGTTTAGTCTATGCACAGAAGACTTATACAAAGGAGGAGGAAAAGGCAGAACAGGGGAGGAAAGGCTAAACATTGATCTGAGTGCTTTATATTCATTAATTTATTTAATCCTCACAAACTATGAGGTTGGTTCAGCCTGTGAAATAAGAACCATTGTTATTATTTTACAGGAGAGGAAATTTAGATACAGAATGGTTACATAACTTGACAATAGTTTAGACAGCTAGTAAGTAAGTAGCAGAGCCAAGACTTGAACATTCTCTACTATACTGTACTGGAGAGATATAAAGATACAATGTATGTGCACTTCCTTTATACACACACATCCTTGCACAGAAATACTCACACTTCTGCACCTACCAAACTATAGTGCTTGCTTTTGCTAGAACAGATCCTACAGCTTCATGGCTCTGAGCCTCATACCTTATGCAGGAGTAGGGTTGCCAGATTTAGCAAATAAAAATAAAGGATGCCCAGTTAAATTTGAATTTCAGGTAAACAATAAGTAATTTTAAATATGCCTCAAGTAATATTTGAGACATACTTATTTTAAAAACATTTTTTGTTGATTGTCTGAAATTCAAATTTAACTAGGCATCCTATATCTTATCTGGCATCCTTACCCAGGAGAAAAATTCCTATTAGTTTTTCACTTTCTAAATCAAATGACTATTCCTAGGTAAAGTCTTTGGCAATTTTTGTGGGCAGTTTGTTTTTCTCTTCTGTACTTTTACAACCCAACCTACCTCTATCCGTTAGAGTGTATGTTATTCTGCTTGTAGGTGCCTGACTTTTCCCATTCAGACCCTTGCTCTGTGGGGGGGACTGTTTTATGTTCATCTCTGAATTCCCAGCCATGAAGATATTGAATGATTGAAATGGTTATTGAATAAACAGTTACTGAATGTTATTGGCTATAAGGAATGAAGGGGAACTAGTATTTGTGAATTGTCTTCCATTTGCTAAATATAGTGCTGATTGTTTTGCAATATTTAATGCTCTTTAAGGCTCCATTATAAATTGATGGACATAGTCTTTGGCCGCCAGGAGATCACATTCTCCGGAGACGTATAACATTTGACATAAATAACCGATGCCGTTCTAAGCTCCATCTCCTTTCGAAGAGAGCGGGACCTGGCTCTCGTTGGTCTAGAACTCCTGTTTCCATAGCAACAGAGGTCCTGTAAGAGTCAAGGGAGGCAGGAAGTGTAGCTTGCATTTCCGGTTTGCGTCGGAGCCGCCGGCAACCCGGAAGTTGATGCTGCGCGGTTGCACATGGCCGCGCCCTGGGAGGATGCCGCTGGTGGTGTTTTGCGGGCTGCCGTACAGCGGCAAGAGCCGGCGCGCAGAGGAGCTCCGCGAAGCGCTGGCGGCCGAGGGCCGCACGGTGTACGTGGTGGACGACGCGGAGGTGCTGGGCGCGGAGGACGCGACAGTGTATGGCGATTCGGCCCGTGAGAAGGCCTTGCGTGGGGCCCTGCGAGCGGCCGTGGAGCGGCGCCTGAGTCGCCACGAAGTGGTCATCCTCGACTCGCTTAATTACATCAAGGGCTTCCGCTACGAGCTGTACTGCTTGGCGCGGGCGGCGCGCACTCCGCTCTGCCTGGTCTACTGCGTAAGGCCAGGCGGTCTGAGCGGGGGACCGCGGGTGGCGGGCGCGGATGAGAGTCCGAGCCGCAGTGTCAGTGTGAGTTGGAGGCCGCGAGCTGAGGAGGGAGGGAGACCCCTGGCGGCGGGCACCGGTGTCCTCGGGGAACCGCAAGCAGTGGACTCTGTAGTAAATGGGAGAGCCCAGGCAGAAGTACCTAAGGAACTGGAGCGGGAGGAAACCAGGACGCCAGATTCTCCAGCGCTTGTGACTTCGGAATTCGAGAAATCTGCGGAGCATGTGTCCGGTGCCTTTTACCCTCCCGAACTTCTGGAGGCCCTAGCGCTGCGCTTCGAAGCTCCCGACTCTCGGAACCGCTGGGACCGGCCCTTGTTCACCTTGGTGGGCTTAGAGGAGCCGTTGCCTCTGGCAGAGATCAGAGCTGCCTTGTTTGAGAACCGGGCTCCTCCACCCCATCAGTCTACACAGTCCCAGCCACTTGCCTCCGGCACCTTTCTGCACCAGTTGGACCAGGTCACCAGCCAGGTGTTGGCAGGACTGATGGAAGCTCAGAAGAGCGCAGTCCCTGGAGACTTGCTTAAGCTTTCTGGCACCACAGAGCACCTGCGGTTTACCCGGCCTTTGACCATGGCAGAACTGAGTCGCCTTCGTCGCCAGTTTATTTCCTACACCAAAATGCATCCCAACAATGAGAACCTGCCTCAACTGGCCAACATGTTTCTGCAGTATCTGAGCCAGAGCCTGCACTAACCAGAGCTGGTGGGGGAAAGTCATGGCTCCTTGTCTAACCACTGCACTCTCTGTTTCTCTGGGAAGAATAATCTGAAGGTCTGCAGAATATATTGATGCGTGGAAATAGAGCTATTGTGACTGATTCACTCGTACGTTTCTGAATGCCTCTGTGCCAGGCCTTGAGTTTACAGCATAAATTGAGACTAGAGAGAATGGAAAACTAGCTTGGAGGAGCTTGGCAAGTTTCTCTAGAGGACAGAGCTCCGGTGGACAGGGTTTGCTTAGATTGGGTTCTACTTGGGATATCACATACCACTGATTTCCCCCATCTGAATTGTGGGAAAGCAGACTGGATGGATGGATTGTTTTAAAATAATTGTGAACAGAACTGAAGATGACACAGTTTTGCATCTGTACTGACCCTTTTTTCAAACCACAGTTTTTTGAGTACTGTGCCTACTTTTTGCTAGTCTCTGTCCTGGGGCCTGGGATCACAGATAGATCCACTGGTTTCTGTCCTTGGGAAGCTTTGATTCTAATGGTGAAAGACAAAACCACTAGATTGTTTCATTTAATAAAATCTTTTAGATGAAGACAGTGTGCTGGCATCTCTTTTGCTTTATGTTCTTCATGTAATTTACTTAATGTAACATTTTAGATACACAGGTATCCCTGTTATGCCTTTTTTTTTTTTTTTAAACATCTTTATTGAAGTATAATTGCTTTACAATGGTGTGCTAGCTTCTGCTTTACAACAAAGTGAATCAGTTACACATATACATATGTTGCCATATCTCTTCCCTCTTGCATCTCCCTCCCTCCCACCCTCCCTATCCCACCCCTCTAGGTGGTCACAAAGCACCGAGCTGATCTCCCTGTGCTATGCGGCTGCCCTGTTATGCCTTTGATCAAAAGTACTTTGATAGTGCTGGGTGAGAGTCTTGATGCTTTGGTCTTAACCTAGAGTGACTGTTATGACAACTCCCATAACTGGGTGCTTCATTCTGTTTTTCAAGACAAATAGCACTTTAAGCTTGTCTTTCATTTTTTTCATTGATTTCAGTAAGCAAATGGTAGGTACCTACCTTAACAGTGCTTGTGTTTTTCAAAGATGTATTAGATACATCTTTGCCCTTGAGAAGTTAGTAGTTTAGACAAGTAAACAGGTGATTAGAGGATAAAAAGGACTGGTGGTTAGAATGCTTTGGGATCCCAGAGGAGGAATAGGACTAACTAGCTGTTGAGAGAAAGTGGTTTTGGGAAGCCTTCACAGAGGTGTTTACATTTGGACTGTCACTCTAGAGCAAGGGTCAGTAAAGGGCCAAACAGTAAATATTTTAGGCTGTGAGGACCATAGGGTCTCTGTTGCAGCTTATCAACTGTGCCGTGGTAGCACAAAAGCAGCCGTAGACAATAAGTATACAAATGAGTGTGAATGTGTTTTAATAAAACTCGTTACACTGAAATGTGAATTATATTTAATTTTAATATATCACAAGGTACTATACTTCAGATTTGTTTTTCAAACATTTTAAAATGTTAAAAAAAAAAATGTTTGTATATGTTTGTATATCATTGCGGTACAGAAGCAGGCAGTGGGCTGGATTAGGCCTGCAGACTAGTTTGCTTACCTCAGCTCTAGAAGGATGAATAGGAGTTTGCTTGGGAGAAAAGAGAAAGCAAGACATTCTAAACTGCTCTGTAAGTGCACGGTGCTGTTAAAAGGATGGGCTGCCTTGGTTGGTGATTATTTCTTGCTTATCAGGTTATCTGGACCACCTTTTGTTTCTGATATATGAGACTGGATTCCTGCATGAAATGGAGGTTTGGACTAGGCAGCATCTAAGGCCTCTTCCATTTTCATTCTCAAATTCCTGGTTAGTTGATTATCGGGTCATTGGGTTTAAACCCATGGATTCTGGATTGCTGTTCTAAATTGAAGTAGACGATGGTGGTCAGAAAGAATATTGATTCTGGAGTCAGACTTACAAGTTAACTACTAAGTGGCAGAACCTAGAATTTATGTGGCCAAATGTTTAATTTCTTGGAAGTCTCAGTTTTCTCATTTCTATTATGAGACCATTACCTTAGGATTGTTGTGAGGATTTTTTTTTATATAAATTTATTTATTTATTTTTGGCTGCGTAGGGTCTTCGTTGCTACGTGCGGGCTTTCTCTAGTTGTGAGCGGGGGCTACTTTTCGTTGTGGTGCACAGGCTTCTCATTGCGGTGGCTTCTCTTATCATGGAGCACGGGCGCTAGGTGTGCGGGCTTTGGTAGTTGTGGCACGCAGGCTCAGTAGTTGTGGCTCGCGGGCTCTAGAGTGCAGGCTTAGTAGTTGTGACACATGGGCTTAGTTGCTCCGCAGCATGTGGGGTCTTCCCGGACCAGGGCTCGAACCCATGTCCCTGCATTGGCAGGCAGATTCTTAACCACTGTGCCATCAGGGAAGCCCTGTTGTGAGGATTTAAATGAGATAATGTGTGTAAAGCACATACAACAATGTCATATAATAAATGTTTAGCATATTTGGCTATTATTATTATGGCTATGTAGATCCCACTTCTTACCTAACCTTGTCCTGCTCATTTAGTTTATAAGCTTTTACAAGTGTTAGAGGCACCATTCTGTCCCAGATTTGTAGTAGGCCTATGATGAGATAGCTGAATAATTCATTTGACACTTATTAAATTAACTTATATATACTTAGAATAGTACCTGGTACACAGTAAATGCTGTATAAGTTTTTGCTACCAGTAATATTATTCTCTATATTAGGTGTAGGGAGTATAGAGACAGCTAAGAGTTCTTTCCTTAAGAAGCTCTAAGTAAATAAAAAGATACAGTTCAATGTGGTAAATAAAAGATACAGTTCAATGTGGTATATGCTGTGATAGTATTGTACAGCATGTGGTGATGTGGTGATATGGGGGTTGGATGATGGAGAAAGCCAACGTCTGATTACATAGGACCCTTCTACAAGTCGGCATTGGAGCCTTGAGAGCGTAAGAGCTTCAGCTGGCCAAGACTGATTCAGGTGGAATATGTTGCTTATTATTTTATGAAAGAAAAAGCTTTTTCTTCCCTGATTATAAAAATTACACTTAATTGGGAATTCTCTGGCGGTCCAGTGGTTAGGACTTGGTGCTTTCACTGTCGGTGCTTGGGTTCAATCCCTGGTTGGGAAACTAAGATCTCACAAGCTGCATGGTGTGGCAAAAAAAAAAAAAAAAAAAAAAAATTACACTTAATTGTAGAAAAATTGGAAAATACAGGAAAAGTATAGTAAAATCCACAATCCCATTATCCAGAGATAACCTCTATTATGTTTTGGAACATTTCCTTTTAAACTCTTTTCTACATATTTGTATAATTAAAACTAAACTATAGATAATAATTTTATATTCTAGCCTTTAACAGTGTACCAATGAAAAATTTTATTAACGTTTCAGCGGTTATATAACCGTAACATTTAGAAATGCTGTAATTTGTTGTTTTCTTCTACAGTCTTTTCTCCCTAGCTTTAAAGCCCAAATTTGCAGAATTTACTGGAATGTCAGAACTTAGCAATAATTTTGTTGTAATAGTCCACTATTATTGAATAGATTGTCTTAAAATTTTTCTTATTGAAATTATACTACATGAACATCCTTGTACATTAATTTTCGTCTTCATTGGTTGGTCATTTTATTAGAATATATTTCAAGAAGTGGAATTACTAGATTATAATTTCTTCATTTTGTTTTTAAGTGGATTACCCCTGATGGTGATTATCCATAAGTCCTGGTGTGGAGCTTGCAAAGGTAGGTGCAAATGATCAGACCTCAGATGTGTTCTCAAATATTAATGTTTAAAAAATATTAACTGACTTTGGCTCAGCACTGCTTATTGCTTGAAGGAATACCGAAGAAATTTATGGTATAGATTCCCTGCCCTCAAGAAATTTGCAGTTGTATTTGTAAGGGGTTGGAGGGTGAGGCAATTAAGATATGGTTATGTAGAATATGGGATTAGGTGCTACAATAGTTGTATGGACAGTTGTGTGTAACAGAGAGAGACATGAGGAGTGGTCTTACTGGAGGAGGTGGGAACCAAATTAGAGCCCACGTTTTCTTACTTTGTAGCCTGTATTCTTTCTGGTATACCAGCCTGCCACTTCCCAGTCAGATTTCTCCTTTTGTTTGGTATGCTACACTTAATAAAATCATGTAGGAAAAAGAGTATAAAATTAGTGTAAATTGCTAGTTTAATAATATATATACTATAGTGGTAGAGTATTGTTACTCTATTGTCTTTATTACATCTATTCTTAAATAGATGTTATTGAAATACATAAAAAAGCCAATAGTAATAATTTTTTTGTCAGTATGCTGTTATCTATATTTTATAAATTAGATGAAAGCTTCAGAGAAATAAAGTCAGCCACTTAAGTGTACATAACTATGCAAGTAAATGGCAGAAGCAGGACCAGAATTTAAGTGTCCTGATTTCTGGGTCTTAAGATTAGCAAAAGGGTCAGTTATATGAATCATCTCAGCAAATTAGGGTTTGGGTATGACAATGATGTTTTCTTCTGTTCCAAAATCTTTTCTTCCCCCTAGCTTTAAAGCCCAAATTTGCAGAGTCTACAGAAATTTCAGAACTTTCCCATAATTTTGTTATGGTAAATCTTGAGGTAAGACTTCCAGAGTTTCTCCTTTCTGCTATGATTTTAAGTCTTTACTGTTTTAGAGTTAGCCTCATTGATGGTATAAAATCTTACTCAGCAGAGCTGTCTACTTGTATGTATGTGTTTTTCTCTTGAACTCTAATACTAAGTCTTGCATCAGATATGGTAGAATGCCATTGAGCCCCCATTTGTGGGAGGAAGTAGGAGAAGAAAGATTGGATAAGATGACTAAATTTTAAGGTCCCTTTATTTTTAGCTTATGATTATGACATGTTTTTACATCTTTGTATAACTGAACTAAAGGTGTAGGCCACAATTCCCTGCAAAATATGATTCAGTTGAAACCCTACTCTGTGCTGGGCTTATATGTAGAGCTTCCTTTTATTTCATTAGATATCCTTTATGTACTTCACATTGACAAGAGGTCTTGGAATCCCAAGTCAGAATATCAGATCTTAGAGTTAGAAGGGATTTTTAGGCCATTGATGCTATCCCTGTTTTACAGATTGAGCATCTTAGGCCTGAAGGAGTTAGG
This sequence comes from Eubalaena glacialis, assembly GCF_028564815.1. Taxonomy (NCBI): domain Eukaryota; kingdom Metazoa; phylum Chordata; class Mammalia; order Artiodactyla; family Balaenidae; genus Eubalaena; species Eubalaena glacialis. Next base: position 151,613,228 of record NC_083718.1, read on the forward strand.
TGATTTAGTCAAGGTCATAGAGCCTAATAGGTGATAAGAATAGGTTCTGTGACCTAGCTGTGCTGCCTTTTAGGCTGTACTCTTCCAATGTGGGATGCTTGGATGCTCTGTGATGATACTTCTAGCCCTGTTTCTATAAAATGATGTTTATTTAAACATAGGACTGGAAATCTTCTGAACACATTACCAGTTAATGTTGAGGTAGCTAAGGGATTGCTTATAAAGCTAGTGGATAGCCTGAATGCTGACACACCTCACTGAAGGCAAAGTTATATTAACTATTAGATATAACTTCTGAAATGGGAATCACACCGTAAACGACAAAATTACTATTGATTTCTATGCATCTAAACGCCTCACCACTTTCTGTGGTGAGTTAGAATCACCACTCACAGGAAACAGAAATGTGTTCAGTGAGCATTCTCCAACTTGAGAGATTTCTTAAAAAGAAAGCTAACTGTGTGGTCATGTCTCCTGGGAGAACTATAACTTCACAATTGTACTAAAATGTCAGTCTCATCAATTCATGCATTCAAGAAAAACTGTGCAAGTCAGTGATGTAGGTATTGAGAATCAGCAATGAACAAAACAGACAAAATTCTTTGCTGTCATTAAATTACATATGAGGAATTGAATATGGGGAGGCAGACAAATAAGTAAAATATGTCAGATAGTGGTAAATGCTATGGCTAAAAATGAAGAATGGAGGGGATAGTTTGCAATTTTAATTAGGTGGTTAGAAAACAAGGTGACATTTGAGCAAAGATTTGAAGCAGAAAAGGGAGTGAGCCATGTGGATGAAGGGGGAAGTGTGTCCAGGCAGAGTGTAAGAGCAAATACAAAAGCCTGAGTGGGGAGCATGCCCAGCTTGTTTAATGACAGCAATAGCAGGCAACTTAGTGTGGTTGGAAAAGACTGAACAAGGGGTAGGGCGTGATGTTAGAGAAGTGCCCAGGTGGCAGGTGAAGTAGGGCCTCTTAGGCCACTGCAAGGACTTAAGGTTTTACCCTGAGTGGGAGGGGAAGCCACTGAAAGGTTTTGAGGAGGGGGGGGGAACATGATCTGACTTAAGGTTTATACTTAATAGGATGAAGAAGAGCCCAAAGATGAAGATTTCAGCCCTGATGGGGGTTATATTCCACGAATCCTGTTCCTGGGTAAGGTGAAAGGTCTTAATCTGGGGATCCGTGGTATAGAAGGAGAGAGAAATGAATCAAGGCACTGACTCCACCTAGTGAAATTTTGTTGGGATGGCTAAAAACAAAAACAAAAACCAGTTTCAAGAGAGAGTGGGGAGTTCTGAATGCCAGAACCTCGGATCTGAAGGAAAACTTTTCCTATTAACTAACTGCTTTTGTAAACAACAAAAAACAAAACAAAACCCCAAAACTAACTGCTTTTGTGAGCAGTGGGAGAGTAGTGATCATTCATTTATCCATTTAGCAATCGTTTGTGCATCAGCCATATGTCAAGCACTGCTAGGCACTACAGGGACTGAGATAAGCCACAGTTCCCACCCTTGACCCTGTAGTGAGGCTGAAGCAATGGGATTCTATAACAAGAAAAATGTCTTTCCAGAAACAATTTTATAAAAGATATTTAATGACTACCTAATCTTTGCTCAGCATTCTGCTAGATTCTATGGGCAATACAAATAAAAATATAGATCCCACCATTATCAGACAGAAAAGAAACATGCCAGCAAGAGGGACCAGCATATACCAAGGCATGGTGGGGAGTGAGGGTGGGGGTGGGTTGTGTTCAGGGAATTACAAGGAATTCATTGTGATTGCAACATAAAAAACAAGGGGTAAGGTGGTGAGACAATGGGCTGCAAAGATGGGCAGGTCTCGTCTTCCAGAAGGCCTAGTGTACCATATGGTGCTTGAAGTACCTCTCTGTTGTAACTATTGCAATCCCTCTGCTATTTTGTCTACAATAGATCCCAGTGGCAAGGTGCGTCCTGAAATCATCAATGAGAATGGAAACCCCAGCTACAAGTATTTCTACATCAGTGCTGAGCAAGGTATGGTTATGTTGAGAGAGAAGAGGGAGGGTTGCTGCTAGGTTTCAGTAGGATGAACCACATGCAAGGTCTGTGATGGGAAACTAATTCAACATGTTAGCCGAGCATCTGCTGCATGACTAGCTTTTGGCTAGATGCTGTGTAGAATATAAGAGAAAGATAAGACTGAGCCCCTTCCCTAGCTTTTTATAACCAGTTGGGAGCTAACTGACCCACAGGAAACTGTGAAGAACTGAGGCTCCCAGAAATAGTCACTTGCCCGTGGACCCACAGTTAAAAAGTCACAGAGCCAGGATTTCAGTCCAAAACTTAGTTTTTTTCCACTGCACTAATGCTATTCTTGTGAGAATTCAAAGGAAGGGGAATGCTAACTGTTAGCTGATCAAATCTGAAAGGTTTCATAGATAGTAAACTTTAACTGGATCTAGATGGATACGGATAAGAATTTGTGTCGACACATATGAAGAGGACATATCAAGTTATGGAAGCAAGGGGTATGTGTGTGTAGGGGGGAGTGTAGCCCAACATGGAGAGGGCGTGAGGCATGCTAGAGGGGATGATGACTGGGTTGAGTCCTAGCCAGCAGAGCAATGCGGAAAGCATCATTCGAGGCAGAGGGAACAGCGTCAGCACAAACATGTGAGGGAAGATTGAAATCATAAGTCAGTCATGCTTTTTTGTTCTCTAATCCTTGAGCACAATCATTCTAGAGGGAGAGGTTGGAATTCATGCCATGTACTGTCACTGTTTTCCTTCTGAATTTTTCCCTGCCATCTGTAAAAGAGGGTTGTTTGCTAAGTTGCCATGTGTCTCCCATTGCCATGCTGCCAGGTTGTTGATCACTTTATGTTCTGAGTCCTTGAAACTCTTATTTCTCAGGATAGGGAGAGGAAAGAGATCTGCAGAGGTTATCCTCTCCTTTCCATGGGAAAGGAGAATGTCATCTTTCCTACCCAAATGAAGATCACTGGAGGTTGGTGTTACAGGGAAATTTTCCACATGGAGAAGGGTAGCTGAACTTTAGGTTCCCAACTCTTTTTTTTTTTTTTTTTTGGCTGTGAGGCTTGTGGGATCTTAGTTCCCCGACCAGGGATTGAACCCAGGCCCACGGCAGTGAAAGCGCCTACTCCTAACCACTGGACCACCAGGGAATTCCCGTAGGTCCCCAACTCTCGACCCTTGAAATTCACCTTCCTTTTAGAATTTCATGAAGTTCCCACTTCCATCTTGACACCAGCATCATCCTTTAACACATTAGTCGAAATGTGGACACAGAACCCTTTGCCTGAATTCTCCATGGCTCAGCTGACATGAAACTGGAATATTCAAACCTGGCTTTACTAAAGGCTTGGGCAAAACAAAAGGGATGTAACAAACTATACTACCTGGTTTGCTTTCACAGACTCTGGCTCAGCCTAACAACTGGCCTGCCATTGTATGGGGAGCCTGTACCAAAACAGCTGCCCTCCTTGATGCCCAAGATAGATGCGAAGTTTCATCTTCCGTCTGCCCAGGGCCTGCCTTCCAGGTTTCTCCTGTGCCTGAGAACTTGACTTCTTCCATACATAGTTGATACTAGATATGACCACCTCTTTCAGTGAAGACCATCCTCCCTCCAAGCACACGCACACACATACCAGTGTAACCTGTAACCTCCACAGGAAATGAAATAAATGCAGCGTTCCTCCAGAAGAGATGATGGGGATGGTAGGAAGATGTTTTCTATTCCCTTAGTGTCAAGTGAATATCTACAGCCTGTGACAGGGATTCAACTCTAATCCTGGAGGGTAAGCCAAAGTAACTACTAACATTTTTGTAAGACTTCATAGTTTATAAAGCACATTTATTATTCATTCTCTCATTTAATTTTTATAATCTGTGTGAAGTAAGTAGCATCACCTTATTAATAGACGAGGAAACAAATTCAAGAGACTTTCCAGGGCTAAAATCCAGAACTAGATCTTGAATCCAGATCCTGTGCTCCTCTTATATTTCTCCTAAAACATAAAAATCTGTATTGGTTGTCACATGTCAAATATTGAAGACCTGCTTCATACTTTTCCCCTCAACCTTTATTTCACAGTTGTTCAGGGGATGAAGGAAGCTCAGGAAAGGCTGACGGGTGATGCCTTCAGAGAGAAACATCTTGAAGATGAGTTGTAACATGAATGTATCCCTTCTTTCATCAAAGTTACTGTTCTGGAAGGAAGGCAGCAGGGAAGGGAATATTGAGGAATCACTCAGAACAATTAAACCTTGTTCCTGCCTACATGGGAAGGGGCCCTCTCACTGTGGAAGAGTTCTGCTGCCAGAAGCTGGTCTCCATGTTTGTGATCCAGCAGAGTGTGGCAGACTTCCTTCTCCTGTCCCCTCTCACCTAAATGTCTCTTTGTCATTGAAGGTAAAGAATGACACCTTTTGACACAAAACTTGAGCCATTTGGAGGTTTACTCCTCACACTGCAGTAGTTGAATCTTTCCATTTCCTCCTGCTTTACTCACCTTAGCGGTGAAAAGAGACCAGAAGCATCTTTTTTATAATGTTAAAATTGCAGAAATAGCTTATCATTTAAAACAACAAGTCCTAAATGTAAATCCATAATTCTACCCCACCAAGGAGACCAGCCCGTTTCTTCTCTTTTTCTCCTGGGAATAATCTTGGGCTTCTTCCTGAATCCCTTCAACTTCCTTCCTCTTCTCTGGCTTGGCTTCCCTGTTTGCACGCATGCGTGTGCAGGAATGGCTGTGTGCTTTGGACTCAGCCCAGCTGGAAGCATGCTTTCCCCTGTTACTGTTGGAGAAACTCAAACCTTCAAGCCCTAGATGGAGCCATTTTTGTCAAGTCGTCAACTGTATTTTTGTACTGGGGTTAACCAAAATATATATATATATATATTAATTGTTCCATTAAACTTTAATAAAACTTTAAAAGGAAATGTGTTGTGATGGCCTTTTTGTTATTGGAGAATGGAGGGAGGGAGATCATTCCGGAAGAAAACTAACCTTGAGGGCCTAATCTAGGAGCTCTATCTAAGACTCCTCGTGCACCTGTACCTCCCACGTTCTAATGGGCATCAGAGCTCTTCTCTTCTACTTTTTAAATACCTGAATTCCCTCCTTCCTCACTGTCACTCTTGTACAGGGCAGGCCTTTTCTACTTCCTAGACTATTTATTGTTGCAGCCTTGTAACTTGCCTACTTGCCTCCAATATTCTCTCCTGCAATCCATCCTCCTTACTTCCCCCAGAGTGATCTTTCCAAAACACAGATGTGACCATGTCACTCCCCTGCTTAAAGCCTTTCCTGCCACCCTCAAGAAAATAATATTAACATTAGAAAATATTTGGGCCTTAGTATGTGGCAGGCACTCTTCTAAGTGCTTTATGTGTATTATCCCATTTCGTTTGCCTTTAGTCCTAACAGGCCTATGACAAAGGTACTATTATCATTTCCATTTTATACAAGAATTAGAGGTGTACAAGGAAACCAAGGCACAGGATCAAGTCAAGATCTTTACCATGCCTTTTAGGAAGCTTCTTCAACATCATTTGTTCCCATTGTCTTTGCCTTTTGTGTTGTGGTGACACCAAATTGCTTCAAGTTCCCCTCACAGCATGCTCTTTCATGCTTTTTTGTCTTTCCTTGGCTTGTTTCCTCTGCCTAAAACTTCTTTTTACTCATTCTTCACTTTTTGAGCCACCTCTTGCAGACTTTCCTGGCTTTTCTCAGGAGGATAAAATGCCCCTCTCCCCAATACATCTATCTTGGCTCAGCACATTATATTGTAATTACCTGTTTGCACACCTGTAGCTGTCATCAGGCAGCCATGCTCTAGGGCAGAGGCTATTCCTCTGTCCTGTGCACCAAGGTCTCTAAACAATGTACTTTCAAGTGAATTGTCAAGCTCTGTGGTAGGTTCTTTTCATTCATTCTATTTAAATCCCATTAATGGTCCTAATGGATAGGTATTATTAGCCTCATTTTATGGAAAAGGAAACTGGAGAGAGAATTGGCTTGCCCTCAGTTTCTAGACTAAATACTGGATTCTAGCCACCCCTGTCTTATTCCAAACTCATACTTTTTCACCACACATTACATAACCGCCTTTATGCTCTAAGGTGTGACTCAGAACTAGAGTTTTCAATCTGGGGTATGTAAAGACTTTACAAGAAATACATGGGCACAAAATCTTTAGTGAATTGATATCCAGGTCTTCATTTTCCCACAAGTGATTTCCCAGGATTCCTCAAAAAATTAAACAATTACCATATGATCCAGCAATTCCACTTCTGGGTATGTACCCAAAAGAACTGAATGCAGGGACTTGAATGGACATTTGCACACCTCTGTTTATAGCATTTTTCATAATAGTAAAAAAGGTGGAAGCACCTTGTGTCCGTCAACAGATGAGTAGATGAGCAAAATGAGGTATATACATACAATGCAATGTTATGCAGCCTTTAAAAGGAAGGAAATTCTGACACATGCTAAAACATGGATGACCCTTGAAGACATTATGCTAAGTAAAATAAGCCAGTCACAAAAGGACAAATACTGTATGATTCCACTTACATGAGGTACCAGTCAAATTCATAGAGAGGAAGACTGGTGGTTGCCCGGGACTAGGGGGGGTGGGTGTTAGTGTTTAATGGGTACAGAATTTCAGTTGGGAAAGATGAAAATGTTCTGAAGATGGATGGTGGTGATAGTTACACAACAATGTGAATGTACTTAATGCTACAGAACTGTACACTTGAAAGTGGTTTAAATGATAAATTTTGTTACATACGTTTTACCACAATTACACAAAAAAGATTTCCCAGGACATGTCATCAAGATGGTTCATTCCCACCTCCCTTATCACTCACTATTCACCTTTCCCCACTTCACAGAAGAAAGGCATACCTCTTACCCTGAATTTTAATATGGTGCATTGCTCTATTATGCAAACACCTCTGTGGTGCCAAACAAAGGTAAATTGAAATAGTTCTAAGCTTCCTTGATTAAAGAAAGGCTTTCTGTCTTGTACATAGTTGTCATAAGCGTAGTTTGTCAAGAGTAAAACCTAACATTAGAAATGGGCAGTTTGCACCATTTGGAGATGTTTTGAATTCAGAAATGTTGTAGAGTGGGAGTGATGAAAATTTGCTTCTTCCAATCCCCAATTATTATTAAAGAAGGCATTTCTCCTGAGGGAAAGGTCTAAGGAGAATAGAAAAAAGTTTGAAGTCATCCAGGTGACAAATTCATGACAGGTCTTCACCTCTTAGAATTTGGAATTAGTCTTAGAGTTAGGATTTGAAACTAAGATAGTTGTCATAGAGATTCATGTTAACATGTTTATTTGACTTGAAAAATGAAGTTATGTTGTTGCCCCTGGGCAAAGACTTGAACAGATACTTCACAAAAGAAGATATAAGAATGGCCAATAAACATGTGAAAATGTGTGATATTAGGCAACAGAGAAATGTAGATTAAAACTATAATGAGATACTATTTCCCACCTGCTGGAATTGCTAAAATTAAAAAGACTGTTGATACCAAGTGTAGAGAGGATGTGGAGCAACTAGAACTCTCCAGTTTATTGTTGATGGGAATGTCAAATGGTACAAACATTTTGGAAAACAGTTTGGGAGTGTTTTATAAAGTAAATGTACACTTATTATGCAACCCAGCAATTCCAGGATTACAGGATTATGTGACTTATATAAAACAGAAGTCTGCAAAAACAAAAACAAAAACTTGTACAAGAGGGACTTTCCTGGTGGTCCAGTGGGTAAGACTCCGCGCTCCCAATGCAGGGGGCCTGGGTTCAATCCCTAGTCAGGGAACCAGATCCCACACGCATGCCGCAACTAAGGGTTCACATGCCACAACTAAGAAGCCTGCATGCCGCAGCTAAGAAGCCTGCATGCTGCAACTAAGAAGCCCGCATGCCGCAACTAAAGATCCTGCATGCTGCAAAGAAGATCCCGTGTGCCGCAACTAAGACCCGGCACAGCCAAAATAAATATTTAAAAAAACCAAAAACTTGTACAAGAATGATAGAAACCTTATTCATAATATCCAAAAACTGGAAACAACATGCCTATCAAATAAGTGGATAAATTGTGGTATATTCATACAAAAGGGTACTACCCAGAATAAAAAAAGCCAAACTACTGATACATAAAACAACATGGATGAATCTCAAAAACATGCTGAGTGAAAAAGACCAAAAAAGAGTACATTTATATGAAGTTTCAGGACAGGCAAAACTTGTCTGCAGTCTGAGAAATCAAATCAGTGGTTACCTGAGATTGGTGGTGGGGGGAGAGGAATTTAACTGCAATGGCACAGGAGGGAACTTGCTGTGGTGATGGAAATGTTGATTGTGATGCTTACCTAGGTGTATGTATTTGTCAAAACCTATCCAACTGTAAACTCTGTATAGGCATTTTACTGTATGTATATGTCAATACATTTGATTCTAGAGATAATGAATTACTTTTTTTTTTTGGCTGCGCCGTGCAGCATATGGAATCTCAGTTCCCCAACCAGGGATGGAACCCATGCCCCCTACAGTGGAAGCATGGAGTCAACCACTGGACCGCCAGTGAAGTCCCAATACATTTGATTTTAAAACACTTATTCTGGGGCTTCCCTGGTGGCACAGTGGTTAAGAATCCGCCTGCCAATGCAGGGGACACAGGTTCGAGCCCTGGGCTGGGAAGATCCCACATGCCTCGGAGCAACTAAGCCCACACGCCACAGCTACTGAGCCTGTGTGCCACAACTACTGAAGCCCATGTGCCTAGAGCCCATGCTTCACAACAAGAGAAGCCACTGCAATGAGAAGCCTGCGCACCACAATGAAGAGTAGCCCCCGCTCGCCGCTACTAGAGAAAAAGCCCGCGCGTAGCAACAAAGACCCAATGCGGCCAAAAATAAATAATAAAATAAAATAAATTAAAAAATAAAATAAAACACTTATTCCAACTCTCCAAAATGAAGTCTTTTTAAATGAAAGACTGATGTAGCTGATTGACTTAACAGTGAAGACTGACTTGGCCATTTAGCTAATATATAATACTTTTTCCGTAAATTGAATGAAAGTCAAGTGTTTCATTAAAATACACTTGAAACACATGATAAGATGAATGCAGTTTATCAAAGCATGTTGCACTGGCAAAGATTTTCTTAGCCCTTTTTGTGGCATTTGGGTTGTGCGGTGTACCTCCAAGGCAAGTGAAAATGTTTGAGAGGTAGTTAATAAGTATTTGATGTCTTTGCGGTATACTTTACAGAAACTGAGAAAGTGAATGACTTTAATGAGTGGGTAACAAATTCTTTCACAAGGTAAGTGTTTTCTATTTCTTTGCTTACAACATGACTGAAAGAGGCCTAAATGAAGTATCAACTGGTATTTATTTTAAATTTTTGATGTTAGGTCACTTGTGATTTTTTGGCATATAACTCAGTAAGAGTTCAAAGAATTTAATGCTATTGCAATAACAAAACTTCCATTCTCATGTACTTATTCATGTGAACATTTCTAAGCATTTATATTTCTAAACGTAATAACTAGTGTTAAGAAAAATTGTTCCAAACTTTTAATGTTATTGTACAGCATTGTAGTAACAAGCCTGCCTAAAGGGTTATCTGACTTTCTAAGAGAATACAAATTAGTTTGATTTACTATTTACTTTTAATTAGGGTACACACATTTTACAACTCTATAGAGTTAGATGTCAATTAATAGAAAACTGATAAGAAGCAAATGATTTCTTTCCCAGGGAGAAGATAACCTCAGAGGTTATAGCTTTAATGCCTTTAGGTCATTAACCAGTTTTGTGTCTGATTTAATAATCTTATTTCAACTTTGAATTGGTTTTGTCATCTTGCTGGTCCTGATTAATAAGTTAAAATTTTGGCATGTGCTTAAAATCTGTCCGAGAATTAAGTTTTTAACATTTTGAGAATACTCTTGATATAAAAAATAGTTAATGCTGAATTCTGTCCCATTCTAGCCATAAGTAATATTCTTCCCACAGATATATGAGTGACATTTTAAAAAGTCATGTCACTAAGAGATGCAATTTTAATAAAGCTTTACTTTTTATGTTTAATAATTATTAACATTTGTAATATTTATTGTTTTGATTGACATACTAATAATTCTTGTAACGATAATTGAATCTGGAAGAAAAATTTTAACCCTTAGATTTTAGCTTAGGTTCCCCTAAAAGTAGGGCCTGAGATAAGGCCTGTACGGGTAATATCTTCTAGGAAGAGACTCTCAGGAACAGGAATGAGAGACTGGGGAAAGTGAAGCACAGGAGGGAGAACCAAAATAGGATTTATTATTGAGCTGTTTACCTCTCTGGTCCAGGGTTGCCTCAGAGGAGCTAATTTCCTGGAAGAACACTGACACAGAGGTGACAAAGAGCCTTGGAAGCAGAAAGCAAGAGATAAGGGAATGCAGTTTTAGAGAGGTGTCCTCAATCTCCAAACGTAGCTGGTTACCACAGCGACAGCCAAATGGGGGGAAAGATAAAGAGGTTGTAAACTAGGGTACAAGAATTGTCTAATGTAACTTAGATTCTTATAGTCAAAGAATTTGACTATAAGCATTTTAATTCCAATTAAATACATAAATTTACTATAGAGAGGTATGACATGGTGATCAATAAGAGACTTTAAGCATATAAATGCATTACATTAGTTTATAATTCTGTGGGTAGAGTGAAAGAAATGCAAGTTCAAGAAGAAAGAATAATGTAAAATTTCCAACTGTTAAGAAGAGCCTGTCCATGTATTAGTTTTAAGTGGAAAAAAAATTAAGTGGATAAGGTGGGTATAAAATTCCTGTGGTACTTAGGCTCTAGTGGATACATTTTTTTAAAGTGACATAACAGCTTTTTCTAAATGTTAATATTTACAGTACACCAGAAATTATGTCCTTTGCCGTTATTTAAATGATGAAGCTTTTAGATCTCAAAAGAGTCAACTTAAAAGTACCTAGTTTTCCAAAATTCTTTCAGGGATCATGCAACCATAGAAATTTCAAGACTACAGGTTTCAAACATTCTTTACCTGAAGATGCAAACATTTATACAGCACTGTGTGCCAGAAACTGTTCTAAATCCTCCAGTCGTATTAACTCATTGAATCCTAACAATAACCTGATGGATTTGGTTCTATTGCCATCATCATCATCTCTGCCTTATAGATAGGGAAACTGAGGCGCACAGTGGGTAAGTATCTTACCTAAGCTAGTGGGATCAGAGTTGGGATTTGAATGTGGGCAATTTGGCCCCGAAACCATGCTTTTAACTACTACACCATACTAGGCAATTTGTATTCAAGTCAACCAACTCAAGGATTACATCAATGCCTTATGCTGTGTAGCTAGTATAAATTTTCAAGCCAACTTATACAATTACAAAAAAAGAAACATAATTGTCTATTCCAATAACAATTCCCTTTCAAACTGCCATTCTGCCTGAAGACAGAGAAACCGCCTACAGTCAGGTCCAAGGTTTTTTAGGTTATTTGAGGTTGAAACTCGGTCAACTTTAGGATTTTTTGTGTCTCTTTTCTCCTTCCCTGGATGGCGTTTAAATCTCAGAGAATTATACAGTGTCATGACATCAGATAAGAGACACTGCTCATGCTAGCATCTTCTGAGGTATAATGCATCCTACCTGGTCCTGGCACATCCTTCCATGAAGGCATCTGCTGAGATGTCTATTTTCCTATCAGCCTCCAGTGGTCAGTCCACGCACCCTGCCCCTTTATCTTGTCAGCAAGGCCCCTCCAGGTGGCCCTTCCAGCTCCTCAGCACCACTTCTCTTCCCTTCATTGGGCGGGATAATTGGGCTGCTCTCCCATGCCACTCTAGGCCATGAGCATCAGAACCACTGATCACAGTTAGGCAGCCTCTCCAAGGATAACCTGTCACTGCTGAGTGCCTAGCTTGTCAGCTGCAGCAACCAACACTGAACCTCTGGACTTGGTGACACAATCCAGAGACTCCAACGGCAAGGTACCTCGTGTCGGTTCTTTTTTTTTTTTTTTTTTTTTTTTGGCTGTGCTGCCTGGCTTGCGGGATCTTAGTTCCCCCAATCAGGGATTGAACCTGGGCCCTCGGCAGTGAAGGCACTGAGTCCTAACCACTGGACCGCCAGGGAATTCCCCCTCGTGTCAGTTTAATTACACTGGATCCCTTTTATCCTGGATGAAGCAGCGATCTGATTTTATTGGAATAGAGTCTTAATCTGGATTTCCCTTCCGCCAAGCTTCTGCTCTTGTACCACCATCTGTGGGCTTGCTGACCATCTTAGTCACCATCATGCTGTCTCACTCAATATTGCCTCTAAAGTGCACTCACTTTACAGTGATGCTTTCATGTGAGATCTGAATTGGGAACTGTTGGGGAAGAGTTGGCAGAGTGTGAGGCCTCCATTTTGCTGGTGTGACTTCGCAGGTGTGATGTGGCTCTGGAGACAAGTATTCTGGCAGCAGCTTCCTGATCCCAGGTTGTAGCTATCGCAGAGTGTTCCAGGAGGAAATGGCTTGCTTATTTCCAGATGGTGGCCAAGATGGTGTGATCCTGAAACCATAACCTGGGTGGGCAGATTCCTTCCCGAGTGATGTAAAACTTTCATTTCCCATGTCGGGACAGCCTACGATGTCTTGGAGTCATTCCTTGGGGCCCAGCTTAGTGTTTGTTCCTCTAGTCATTTCAATGATTTTTTTAGTACCTAATTCCCTGTATTAAATGCTTTCTGATTAAAATAGCTAGCATGGTTCCTATTATCCACAGTAGAACCTTGCTTATTATAGTGGTGAACTTCCTAATTAAGATATCATATATACAGGTGTGATTCCAAAGATATCACTTACAAGTTCTAGATTTGTAACTGGATGTAGTAAATAATGAGACTTTGGGTTGCACTGCTTTTGGTGAGTGGGTAACTACATTTTGAGTTGCATTATATTGAAGTGTTTTTTTCTTTTAAGTGTAAATATGGGTAGGCAGGAAATAATATAGTTCAAGTTGGGCAAAGAAATTAGTGTTATGTAGCCATTAAAAAATTCTTTTTAGCCACTAAATTATCCTTCTTAGATTCAAGAAATCCTTCACCTTATAAATTTTGGAGGGAGGCAGAACTCTCTTTCCATTTTAGAAGTTGGAAATACCAGATAATTGCTTTCCCAGCCTCCTTTGCAGCTAGACTATAGGCAAATGACCTAGGCTCAGCCAATCAGATACACCTTCTTGCAGCACAGACAACAGCATTTGCAGGAAGACTGAGTTCCTGGGGCAGTGGTGGTTATAGTGCCCACAGTGGTGTCCAGTGTTGGAGGCTAGTGGTGTCAAGAAGTACAAGTTTAGTACTTAGTGGTGACGGCCATGGTGTCTTCCCCAGCATGTCTGCAATGTGTACCCCCAAACCTGGTTCTCCAGCATCCCTGGGTAGTTTATGATCTAGTCAGTTATGTTTTTTAAATTAATTAATTAATTAATTAATTAATTAATTAATTAATGGCTGCATTGGGTCTTCGTTGCTGCGCGAGGGCTTTTCTCTAGTTTTGGAGAGCGGAGGCTACTCTTCGTTGCGGTGCGCAGGCTTCTCATTGCAGTGGCTTCTCTTGTTGCAGAGCACAGGCTCTAGGCACGCGGGCTTCAGTAGTTGTGGCACACGGGCTCAGTAGTTGTGGCTCACGGGCTCTAGAGCGCAGGCTCAGTAGATGTGGCATGCGGGCTTTGTTGCTCCATGGCATGTAGGATCTTCCCAGACCAGGGATCGTACCCACGTCCCCTGCATTGGCAGGCGGATTCTTAACCACCGCGCCACCAGGGAAGTCCCTAGTCAGTGTTATTTAATAAATTCTTTTTTTTCTCACATAAGGCAGAGTAAGTTTCTGTGGCTAGCCACTGTGATAGTCAATAACTGTTGTCTAGCAAGGTTATAGAAGCATTTTCCAAAGTATATTCCACGCAACACTAGTGCCCCCAGAAAGGCGTTCCGTGGCTAAATAAGTTTGGATAACAATGTATCTCTTGGAATGATTTATAATTAAAATTAATATTTTAGAAATTCTGAGAGGTCTCACAGGATATTTTTATTTGCTACTAGATGGAGTGTGAAACCAACACATGGAGGGGGGGGGAAATAATGAGAAAACTGCAGTGAAACATGTTTGGAGCCAGTGGATGAAGTCAACCTCGAATACCACTTTGCGGACTTCAAGATATATGACCTAATATTCCAACAATTTAAGTCAGCTGAAGCTTGGCTTCCCATTACTTGCCATGAAAAGCCATGAAAAACTTCATCTAATATCTTGGTCTCTCATTTATTTGGCCTCCTTCTCATCAGTGACCTCCACTCTATCTCAGCCACCAACTCCAATGGTCTCATCTTATTATCACTCAAAACTCTTCTACCTTTGAAACCTTGAATCAGAAATTCCATTCTCTGAGCACAACCACCTATCTATCCTTTCAACCTAACTGATCAATATCTTCCATTACACTTTGACCTTATCCAGATCTTCTGATATAACTCCCTCAACTTTGCCCTGGTAAATCTACAGACCTTCCCTGTATCTGTCTCATCTTCTCTTCCTATCCTTTTATTCCAGTGGAAGAGATGGTTTCTACTTATCAGAGGCTAATCCTTCCATTGAGCTCTGGAGTCAGCCCTTCCCTCTCCTCAGATTTTTTTTTTTTTTTTGCCATAAATGTTTCTCTCTTATATCATCAATCTCTCTATCTCTATTGGGTTATTCCTATGCAAACTTAAACAAACACTTATTTCTCATCTAAAAACAAACCATCCGTGGACTTTATGTGTCTCTCCAGCCTGACCCACACTGTCAACCTTTCCTCACCTCATTTTCTCTTCGACATTCTACCTGTTACACTCTGGCTTTGGCCTTCACAACTCCACCTAAATGGTTCCTGTTAAGGTAATGGAAGGAGATATGGGATTGGGAAGTGAATGAGGAAAGTCTGGCTGATAAAATCATTTTTGAAAGTTCTCTTTCTAATTCAGATTTGCATGGATGATACAATCCCCCCATATATTTGATATCACGTGCCAATAAATATTGTGATATGCTGCTGGCCAAACTATCATATCTTTGTACATTGCTTTAGGACCCCAAAAGGACCACAACTACTGAAAAAGAGGAAATGGATCCTTGTGAACTTTCTTCCAGTGTTCCTTATCAAATAGGTCAATAGCACCACCCTATTGTTTTACATGCCAGAAACCTGAGACCCATCCTTGACATCTCCTTCTCTTTACTCCTTAATTGTCAATTACTGTTCATTCTCTGTCCTAAATATTTTTTAAAAAAATCCATTCACTCCTTGTTATGGGCTGAATCATGTCCTCCCCCAAATTAATATGTCGAAGTCCTAACCCTCAACCTCAAAATGTGACTGTATTTGGAGATAAGGCCTTTAGAGAGGTAATTAAGTTAAAATGAGGTCATATGGGTGGGCCCTAATCCAATATGACTGATATCCTCACAGGAAGAGATTAGGACACAGACACACACACACACAGGGAAGACTATGTGAAGACACAGGGAGAAGATGGTCCTCTATAAGCTAAGGAGAGAGGCCTTAAGAAATCAACCCTGAGAGTTCCCTGGTGGTCCAGTGGCTAAGACTCCACACTCGCAATGCAGGGGACCTGGGTTTGATCCCTGGTCAGGGAACTAGATCCCACATGCCACAACTAAGAGTTCACATGCCGTAACTAAAGATCCAGCATGCCGCAACTAAGACCTGAAGCAGCCAAATAAATAAATAAATATTTTTTAAAAAAGAAGAAAGAAAGAAATCAACCCTGATCTCAGACTTCTAGCTTCCAGAACTGTGAGAAAATGAATTTGTTGTTAAGCCACCTAGTCTGTGGTACTGGATGATGGCAGCCCAAGCTGACTAATACACTCTTCTTCATCCATATCATCACCACCATAGTCTAAACCACCAGCATTTGTCACCTAGACTTTTAGTGTAAGATCCATCGGGGCAAGGCTTTTGTCTGTCTTGTTCACTGCTGAATCCTCAAAGCCCTGTATAGAATCTGGCACGTGGTAGGCATTCAATAAACATTAATGAGATGGCTAAATAAATGAATAGCTTTTTAGATGGTTTCCTTGCGTCCATCCTTGCCCCTCTCTCCACATGTTCTCCACAGGGACTGCTCTCTTTAGAATAGAATTCTGGTTATATCATTTCCCTGCTTGAAACTCTTCACTGTCTCTCCTCCATTACTCCCAGGATAAAGTCCAAAATCAATAATACTGTTTAAGTGAGTGTTATAATTTTGCTCTCAAGTCTCTCTCCAGCTTCATTGCATGTCATTCTCTCATTCTATCACAAATTCCAGCCACATTTGTTTTCTTTCCATTTTTCAAAGTTCCTCATGGTCTTTACACATGCTATTCCCTCTACTTGGAGTGTCCTTCCCCATATTTTTGCCTAACTCATTCTTCAGAAATCCCACCTAAATGTTGCTTTGTGAAATCTTCCCTGATCATGGCACCAAAATAGCTTTTTCTTTTATATCTCCCATTACTTTTCCTACAAAACAATGATCACAATGGTAATTATTGATATGGTTAGTTGTGTAATGTCTGCCTTCCTTATCAGAGTGTAAGTTCTGTGAGAATGGGGACTGTATCTGTTTTGCTTATTACTGTATTTCTAGTCCTCAGTACCTTCAGCCATGCCTGGTATACCATAAATGAATAATTGTGTTAAAGCATGGGCACTGTTAATTTCCTAGGGCTGAACATTTTATTTTAGCTATCATGTACCAACTGCAAGCCTAAGGTCCAGAAGTAGTACAAAGGAGGGAGTGATTAAATTCCCTCCAAGTAAGGATGAGATGGATACAAGGATGAGTAGGGAGGAGTCTTCTTGATAAAGGAGGGGTATTCAGGAAGGCACTCAATGTAGAAACAAAAGCCTATGCGAAATGCTGAAGTATAAAGCAGTTTTTATACTGCAGACTTACAGTATAAGTTATTCTGTATGGCCAGAGAAAAGGACCAAGGGGGTTGGTGGTGGGAGATAAATCTAGAGAGAAAAGGACCTGGTTGAATTTGTTAAGGAGGTTGGATTTTATTCTATCATGCAGTAAACATCACCAGTTTTTCCAGTTCTTTCCTTTGTTTAGGTCTGCTTTCTCACTTACTATCCATGGATATTTGTAAAAGTCATTTAACCTTGCTCAGCTTCAGTCTCCTCTTGTCGAATGGTTGATGAGAGACATGAGATAGTGTATGGAAGGCACTTCAGAAGGTTTCTGGAATATGGTAAGTGCTTACCAAATGTCAATTCCCTTCCTTTCAGCCCCTATATTCAGGCTGATTTCAGCACCATGACTGCTGGTCAGTCCAGCGAGATTGCAGTTCCCCTTTAGAGCACAAGGGGGAGTATGAGACTGAACCTTTGCAAAGGGTCACAGGGCATCTTAAGCAGCGTCCCTCAGCAAGCCCTCTGAGAACGAGGAAACAGATGTTTTTCCAAAATTAGAGAGGCAACCTGACTTATTTTATAGAGTCTAAGCGAGTGCAACTGTTCTTAAGTTCCCTAGACATGTATTTGAAGGGAGAAATCATTGGCAAGCATGATATACTTAGTTATGAGTTGTCAGATCCCTTAAAGTATCTGATGTTATTGAATTGAATATCCTATTAAGCACCCCCTAATTTACATACATTATCACTTTTAATTGAACTCTCTTAAGGAGCCAATGAAATAATTCTCATCCCCATTTTACAGATGAGTAACCTGTGTGATCAAGAGAAATTCAATCACATAACTAGCAAATGGTGAAGGTTGGATTTGAACTTAGATCTCTCTGATTCCAAAGCTTATGTCCTTTTGATTATCCCACACTGGTTTACTTCAATGTCTTTTGAAGTCACTGCACCAGCTTTCTCTCTGGTCTCCTTGTCCTCTGTATCTTGGAACCTCTGATCTATCTCCATTCTATAAGCTGAGTTCTTTCTAAAGCGTAAATTTGGCCATCTTCCCCCTGGAGAAAGCAGTGTAACGGCTCCACATTGCCCTGATCTTTGAGTCCATCATCCTTAGCATGGCTCCCCAGGCCCTGGCTGACCTCTGGCTCTGACTTACCCTCCCACCTCACTCTTCACCTGTACTGTGCCCATCATGTCTGTGCTTCCAGAGACCTACAGTCCCTGATGTTCCCTGAAGCCTTCATATAATTTCATACCTTTGGGCCTTTGCTCATGCTGGTCCTTCTACCTGGGTTCCTTCTCTGTGAGTTTAACTCCTACTTGTCCTTGAAGACTCAGCTTAAGTCTCAACTCTGCATCCCAGGACCTGCCTCCTAGCATGAAGCCTAACTCTGAGGCTCCTCCCCGTTGATGTGTCCCACAGTGAGAAAACAGCCATGTCTTGCCAAATTCATTAATGTGGCTGATTTTAGTCTTGGCTTCCCCTACTTTCAGTAGCTGAGAAACCATGGGCTACTTATTTCTTCCTCACATCCAGGATGGTATGAATCAGTCCCCACTTCATATGTTTACTGTGAAAGTTAAATGAGATGATGGATGTAAGAAACCTTTTGTGAATATTTGTATGCCTATTTATTCAGCAAATATCCCCTGACCCCTTCTAAGAATGATCCAGGAGGTCATGTTGGGTTGCAGTTTGGCCTATGCCTTTGTGAACTCAGACCAGTGGGTCTTACAGCCTGCTATCCTGCACCAGACCCTGAGCAACTTGGGTCAGGGACCATTTGTTATCCACTTGGGTGTACAGCGGTGCTCAGGTGTTATTTGTTGTGTGGGTGAGTGAGTGAATGAATGAATGAGTGAATGGTATTCAAGGTAGTGGGAGAAACTGAGGCAAATTCATGGAGATGTTACGAGCAGGTCACACTCTGGGAACCAAAAGTAGTTTATGCTGTTGGAGCTTAGGGCAGGATGGGGGAGTGTCCAGTAATGAGGCTAGAGGGTAGTTGAGGCCAGACCACAAGAGGCCATATGTGCACATTAACAGATTTAACCTGGGTTAGGAAGAGTCCTCTGCTGCAGTATGGAGTGTGGATTACAGGGGAAGTTTGGAGGCTATCATGGGGATAGGACAGTGAGAAAGCTGCGGCTGTACAATGGAGAGCTCTCAGGAAGTATCACGGACAGGCTTTGGTGAAGGATTGGTAGGGCGAAAGAGAGAGGGGTGGTGGGTGGGACCTGGGTTCTGAATATTCACATGTTGAATGCTTCGTGTGTGTGTGTGTGTGTGTGTGTGTGTGTGTCTCAGATTCCACTCCTGCTGACAGCGGTATGCCCTGATGATGGGGCAGTGTCCTCAGTGTGCATTTTCATTTATTTTACAAATAAAAAAACTGAGGCACAGAGAAGAAAGAAGGAATGATTAGTGTATGAAGTGGTGTTTGAGATACTTATTATTTTTTCTCATTATCCAAATCTGTTCCCATTCTTGTGGTAGATTGGTTAAAGGCCATTGATTCCTCCCTTCTCTATTCATACCCTTTTGTGATGCGACTTTGCTCTTCTTCTCACTCAGAGCTCTTTGAATCTGGGCTGGGCTTGTGACTCGATTTGGCCAATAGAATGCAGTATACGGGGTGTTATGCAGTTTCTGAGGCTAGGCCTCAAGAGACTGTATCTTCTGCCTTGGCTCTCTTGGAACACTGCCACGAGACCACCATGTAAACTGGTCTGGCCTACCAGTGGATTAAAAGCCGCGTGGGGAAGAACCATGGCACTCAGCCCTCAGCCAGTACTAACTGCCAGGCCTTGGAGTGACCTTCCAGCTGAATGCTGCTCATGAGTGATTCAAGGTAAAATCATCAGATGAATCCACTCAGCCAGCCACAGAATTGTGAGAAATAATATTGCTGTTTCAAGGTGCTGAATTTTTGGGAGTGGTTGTTATGCAGCAATAGATAACTAAAACAACTTCTCTGCTCCCGTTACCAGTAAATGGCTTCACTGTCTACCTGGTTGTTTATGCCAATTCCCTTTTCCACACATCTCACATTTAATCTGCCACCAGGTCCTAAATACAAATCAAATCCCTCTCCTTTCCGCTTTCCCCACTGCTATGACATGAGTTCTGGTCCTCTTCATCTCTCACCTGGATTTTTAAAGCAATTTCTGACTGTTCCCTATCTCCTTTCTCCCTGCTCTCTACTCTTCCCATACCATCTATCACACCCGCCACAGTCAGAGCTATTCTTCTCATACGCATATGTCACCAGGTTACTCCATTGCTTCAAACCTTTTGCTTGCAAGGTAATTTCCCAAAACTCTAACATGATTTACAAGGCCTTAGGCCATCTAGTCTCTGCCTTTTTTCCCAGCCCTGTCTTCCACCACTCCTCTCACGAACCCTATGTTTCTAGAGCTGCTTTACATGTCCTGGTGACGTTCTGGAACCTGCTCCAGCTCCCCTGTTATATGAGGCAACCCACTGAAGGGGTGAGAGAAAAATGCTTGACCTGCCAACATACCTGCATTCCTAGGCTGGCCATGAGGGACTCACACTGGGGTATAGATCTGAACCTTGTAAAGATTTGAACATTCCAAGTGCAATCCACACTTAGGCTACTACCTTTTCTTTTCTTCTTTCTTTCTTTTTCTTTATTCAAGTATAGTTGATTTACAACGAGGCTACTACCTTTTCTAAGTGACTGATTCTCATTCAATAAAAAGCATCAATTTTATATTTCATATAAAAACTAGGAGCTAGAGAAAGCTGATTGCTCTGGCAAGTAGAAAAGATTTAAGGTAATTTTGTTTGTAAGACTCTTAACCACAATGGTGTTCACCAAGCAACCATGATTCTGGGGTCTAATAGAAAGAGCCCTGGACTTGGAGTCAGACAGACCTGGTATCTGGTTCTGCCATCTACCAGATGTGTGACCTTGGAAAGTCACTTAAACTTTCTGACTTCTGTTTGCTCATTTATAAAAAGGGGACGGCAATCCATACCTTGTATGATTGTATTGAGGACTAAATGAGACAAAAGATGTGAATGAACCCAGTATATTTTAAGGTCTTAATGACTATAATTGTTAGCCAATCTGATCTAAGACAAAAGGTAGCATTTTGTCTTTCTTCCTATTCTTACTTGGCATTTGGATCTGGAAGTGAAGACAGTCCAATATAGTATGATTTGTTTTGTATTCTCTCTGGTGGTCACCTGCTAGTCAATAGGGAGGCACAAATGATACAGCCCAAATGTCAGATATGGCCTCCCTCCCCCTTTAAGATCTAAAAGCAGTGAGCTTGAACCTCAATTTTTACATTGATTTTTACATTTGATAACCCTTGTAAGTTGGAAGACCTCCTGGAGATTTCCGCAAATTCCACGAGGGCTTGTGCTCTCTTCATCTCTGCCTCTACTCTCCTTTTTCAACTCAGAAAAACAAAGCCCATTGCTCAATTTTCCCACTCACTCATCCTTACAACTCCTCTCTCAGAAAGCATTCCTGAGTGTAATGGCCTTTACTGAAGTCTTGAAAGTCACAGAAATTGGTTACATTATATGTGCAACAAACAACTTCTCCCATTTAATGCATTCCAGTGTTTAAACACCCTTTGTACACCTGCCATGGGAGGGTTTCTTCTGACCCTTTATCCATGTAGCACCTACCCTTACACTGATTTTCTTACTCATCTTTTTCCTTTCCTCCCCCCAGCTCTCTTTATTACCTCTCTCACCCATATTGCTAAGTGAATTCCAAATTCTTTTCCTTTTTTTGCACAGAGCAAGTTAGTGTCTCCCTTCTCCTCTTACACTTACATATCCACACTCCTCAAGGCCCTAAGTAGGACAAAAGGACCTCTGAACATTAGGGTCTATCTTTCTTGGAAGACAGTTGTGGTTAAGAAAATAGCATTTTTTTTTCTGTTATAACCACAGTGTTTCCTATTTATTAAGGGCTTACTATGTGCCTGGCTTACTATGTGCCTGTCAAGTGCTTTCCAGTAGCTATCTCATTTTCTTATTTGATCTTCACAACATTACTGCTCTTTCTACAAATGAGGATGAGGTGCATGTGTCAGAAAAATGGGGTAATTTACATAAGATCACACAGCAAGTAAGTGTGTAGAACAAGGATTGAAAACCATATCTGTCTGGCTCCAAGTCTGTGCTCTGTCCACTTTAATACATGGCCTTTCAGGGAAGAAGGAGAAAGTGATGTGAAGACCTGAGGCGATGTAAACACAATACCATCTGTTCTCATATTGTCTCTCAACTCTAAAAGGATGGTTTTATGTGTTATCTCATTATTCTTGTGAAGAATGAATAATCATTATCATGACACCCATTCTGAAATGAGGAAACTAAGGCCTTATGGGAGAAAGGGAGTGAGGGAGCAGGCAGTGCAGGATATTTGATTTTAAGATCACAGAGGCACTAGTTCTGTGTGATTAAGAAGTTCAAGGTATGACCATGGGAGGTAATGTGAAGAGGAGACCAAGGACTGAGGGATCAGGAAACCACATGGCTACTGAAGGCACCAGGAGGATGGCAAGACAGGGCTAATGAGAATGACCATGAGCCAGGGGCTGAAATCTTCAATGCATAGGGGCACTTGGAGGTCAATCATGTCCTTGATGATGACGGGTGGAAGGTGGTATGGCTGGAGACCAAAGGAGAAGGTATTTTTGTACAAGGGTGAAAGTGGCAATGCCGACCCCACCTCCTGGTCCTGTGGTGTATGGGGAGTGAGAAAGTGAGAAGCCTGCAGAGGGTTACAGGAGGAGTCCTGGAGGAGGGTCAAGATTTAAGAAAGGTAAAGAAGTAACCTGAGTACTCTCTGAAGAAGCAGAGGGTGTAGGAGAGTTTGTTGACAAAAGAACAGGATTCTAGAGGGCACAGTGGAAAGGGCTGCCAGGACGCGGACAGTGGGAAGGTGAGTGAAAGGGAGTGGGTGGAGAAGCTCAGAACAGTTCAAGGATGAGTCTGAGGGAGAAGTCAGACAACCAGAGAGGCTGTCTACTGGGTGGTTCTCGGGCCATAGAGACAAATTGTAGATCAGGTCATAATGGAATGTGGGGAAAAATTGTTTTGGTATATGACTCAGGCCTCTAAGATTTTTAAAAATTGAATTATAGTTAATTTACAATGTTACGTTAGTTTCAAGTGTACAGCAAAGTGATTCTGATACATATATATATATAAATATTCTTTTTCAAGACCTCTAAGATTTGAGAAGGGGGAAGAGTATGGGGAGGGATGATGATTCTAAACCAAAGCTCCAGCTGGCTCCTGTGACCTCAGGAAGACTTGAAGTCCAGGTCCGCGTGTGAGGGTGGGTTGCTAATCACCTCTTATACCTGCCTTCTCTGACGGAGTTGGGACTTCCTAATGACCAGGCAAGAACATTTTCTCAGTCCAGGCTACTGTTGGTAATGGGGAGCCATTGAAAATGTTTTGTTTCTGTTTGTTTCTTCAGGGTTGATGGTAACATGGTGACGTTTAGAACAATCACTCAGGCTGCCAACATAGAGGATGGATTGGAGAGTGGAGGCAGGGAGACCCATTAGGAGGCTGTTGCATTAGTTCAGGCGAGAAGTGATGAGGCCTGAGCCAGGGCGAGAGCAGTGGAGACGGAGAAGAAGGGAACGGATAGGATATGTTACGGAGGCGTCATCACCAGGCTGATGGGATGTAGGGTGTGAAGGAGTGCATAGGATAGAGGACAATGCCCAGGTTTCTGGCTTCGTTTCCACCTGTAGACAGCCGTCCAGATTCTGCCTCTCTACCCGGGCTTTTGTGAGGATGAAGCGGTATAACCACAGGGAAGTGCTTTAGAAATGGCAAAGCTACAAATCCATCATCATCTACATTATCATCGAAGCTCTCTGATCACCCTAGTAAGTTCAGTGTATGGAACGAGGCGTGAGAATTAAGATAAATCACGATAGTCACCCAGATATTGGGGAGCTCCGGGCCCCCAAGATTCCTCGGATTTCCTTCACCTGCCCAGAGCTGCGGGCCCGGCGAATAGGGACTCCGCCCCTGGGCGGGGCATGGGTGGGCCCTGGACGCGGTGGTGGCCCAGCCCAGCTGCAGCCTGAGCCTCAGCCCGAAGTCGCTGCGGTGGGGACCAGACCCGCCCCGCACCGCCCTGCTCCGCGAACCCACTGCGCCTTTTGCCGCCCGCCGCCAGGTCCAGCGGTTCCGCGGCGCTGCCAGGGAGCGAGCCGCTCGTCCTCACCCGGAGTCCCAGGTAAGGGGCGCGGCCCGGCAGCCCGCCCGGGGAGGATCTGGGAGCGACTCCCGGCGCAGGGCGCTGGGCACAGTGAGTGGGCGTTGGGAAGGAGCACAGGGCAGCGGAGGGAACACCAAGGAGAAGGGGCCAGGCGAGGCCACTGAGGAGGGGCACCGCGGCAGTGAAGGGGCGCGTAGCCTGGGGAGGGGGCGCTGAGCAGGGTCTACCCGGGCTGTGAGGGCCGCAAGGAGAGCTCCAAAGGCAGGGGCAGAGGGATTGGGGGAACGAGAAAGAGGGCGCCGGGGCTGGGGAAAAGGATGAGCGGCAATTGGAGCGCAGTGAGGGCTCGTTGAGGGGGAAACGGGGGGGGGGGATGGGGGGAAGAGGTAAGGAGGGAGCTGAGAGGGACAGTGCGGGCAGAGGGTACCAGCCAGCCGAGGGGCGGGGAAGGGGGTGCTGAAGCGAGAGGACTGAGAGGAGCGAGGGAAGGGAGGCGTGGAAGCGAAGAGCTAAGGGGAGGGGACTGGCCGGCGGGGGTCGTTTCGAGCTGGGGAGGAGTGAGGTGATGAGGGGAAGGGGCGCTGGGCAGGAAGGAGGTGCTGGGCCGGGAGAAGGTAAAGTGAGTGTGGTGTGGTGCCGGAGCCCAGGTGGGTATAGGCAAGGGGGGTAACCTGAGTGCGGGAGAGGGATGGGGCTTGGAGGTGGGAAGCTTGGAGGTGGGAGGCAAGGCTGGGTCTATCCAAGCTGCAGAAAAAGGGGGTGGGGAGCTGATGGAGGGAGAGAGCCAAGGCCTTGGATATGGGCTGTGGGCACCTGAGTTCTGGCTAGGGGTGGCGCATGGAGAGGCACTGGAATAGAGCAAGGGGTTGGCAGCCGGGAGTGGAGGAACTGTCGGGGAACTTGGAGAGTTTAGGGTGGTAGATGGGCTGGTCATGGTGCAGAGGAAGCCAGGTGTGGGTTGTGGTGTGGGTTGTGGTGTGGGAGTGGGAAGATGATTGGGGCCCAGAGTGGAGTCCAAGGGCATCTAGCTGGTAGCTGTGTCTTAGCTCCTTAGAAGGCTGAGGAGGGGGCGCAGACATTGGACCCTGTTACACTGCTACCTGGGGTCAGAGACAAGAAGAGAATCGTTGACAGAGAAATTCATCCACAGGCTGACTCTGTTCTGGAGTCCAAGTGTGGGAAGAGATTTTAGGGAGGGAGGTGGCAGCTAATAGAGGTGTGGAGGGGAGTGGGAGAAAGACAGGGCCATCCATCCCAGCTTCTTGGAATCCAGATGGAAAAGGGTGGGAGATAGTAAAAGGAGTTGGATGTGTGTGTGTGTGTGTGTGTGTGTGTGTGTTTGCTCACCTGTTCTGAGCCTATAAAGGGAGGAAGACAATGGAAATCCGTGAAAAGCCCTGTCTGTGGTACTGGGAAGCCCTGGTGCTGTGTTTGCCCTAGCAAAGACATTCTGCCAGAGGATGGTGGGTCAGGGAAGACTTCCTGGTCATGAAGGATTTAGCTAGCCGCAGAGGAAAGAATGTTCCTATCACAGGAAACAGTATGGAAGCAGGCAAAAATATAAAGTGATCTCCAGTCCAAGAAATAAATCTCCAGTTTCTTAAGGATTACAATATGAAGGGAGACACCAGCAACTTATAGAGGGTGTTTAAGAAGGTTTCTCCTCTAAGCTGGAACTCCTATGGTTTCTCTTCATCTCCCCAGAGTACAGCACAGGGCCTGGCACACAGTAGGTGCTCAATGAATGTTGATTGAATGACTAATTGAGCTGTGGCTGTGCTCCTGCCTCAGTTTCCTCATCTACCCTCACAAATTGTTGTGAGAATCAAATATGATAATTTGGGTGAAAATAGCTTCATAAACTGTAAAGCACTATTCAAAAGAGAGAGACCGCTGATGCTATTATGTGGGTGTGCCTACATTATGACAGTGGTCACACCCATGGCTGTCTCCTTCCAGTCTGGAGAAGGAAGTGAACATTTATCAAGCATCTACTGTATGCAAGATAGAATGCACTGAAAACACCTGGTAGGGTGCCTGGCATTTAGTAGGTGCTCACTAAATGGTAGCTATTGCAATATTGTTTCTGTGGCTCTAAGAGATCAGGGGAAACAGTGAGGAGGTGAGCTGGGCTGGGCTGGTGGTGGGGAATGGTCTAAAGAAAGGTTGAATTAGAAAAGTTAGTACAGTATGGCTTTAGGGAGGAGGTTGCATATAGTAGGGTGAGGTTCACATTGCCCAGCTCCCTCCTTATCCTTACTGATAAATGTTCCCAATAGGAAGACAGAATTACATTTACTGAGTACCTGCTATATGTCATATACTATCTAAATGCTTTACCAACATTGACTATAATCCTCACAACAATGCTTGTTTTACAAATGAGGAAACTGTGTCTTACTCATGTAAGATTTCTTGCCAAGGGCTCACAGCTAATAAATGATAGACCTGGAAATTGAACCTAGTCTGTTTGATTTGGAACCCCAAGCTATTTCCACTATCTAGGATGATTTGGTAGAAGAAAACATGAAGCACACAGACCAAAAAAAAAAAAAAAGAAAAAGAAAAGAATTGAAAGGGATTTACAAAGCACTCTCTCATGTACTGGTTTTAATTCTTCCAATAGTTTGCCCGGAAGTCACTTTATTAACTCATTTTATAGATAAGGAAACTGAGGCCCAGGGTGTGATCTGCCTAAGGTTACACAATTGCTTAGAGAGCCAGGGCTCAGCCCAGGTGTCTCTGACTTTGTCTTGTGCTCTTTCCTTCAAAAGAGAAGTTCATCCATTTACTTCTTCACTACATGTATTCAGTTGATCTCTTCTTGCTGGATTTTAAGGCTGTCTCCTCTTCCCTCCTCTTTCCTGGCTGAAGTCGGGTTCTTCCTTAGATGCTTATCAGACTCAAAGTGTTGTTCGTTTTTCACACCAACCCTTGGAGGAGCCATTTCCTTCTTTCCCCCAGCCTGGGACCAGATATGACTTCCCTGGGCCTTCATCTGTATTGCTTGTCATGAAGACAGTGAGCTACCCAGCTCTGTCATTTATGTGACTGTCAAAAAAGAGAGAGAAGATCTGATTGATGCTTATCTGACAAATGCAGTTCTGCAGACACCACCGTGCCTTGATCTGCCTGCTCAGATCTGCCTCAGGCAGCTGCCTGCTGGGGTGGTTTTTACTTCTCTTCCAAATGTCTGTGTAGCCCCTGCCCCCCTCTTGAGAAGATCCCCTTGGGGGCGTCCACATGAACCTGCCTTCCAACTGTACCTCTCAGCTCTCCCTGTTCTCATACCACCTTCTGGGAAAGCTATGCTGTGTGCACATAAACAAATGTTGACAGTACAGTATGGCAAGTGCTAGGAAAGAGATCTCAGGGTGCTGGGGATGCTTTTCTACTCACCCTAAAATTGTTGTAGTTTTTATTTTCCCTAAGCCCAGTCCAGTCTGGGGGTAATCAGATGACAGAAGTTCTAGTAATGATGCTCCAACTGACTTGCTGTATGACCTTTGACAAATCACTTCTCTTTGTGGAGTGTCAATTTTTTTACCTGAAAATGATGGGGAGTGGATCAAACCAGGAGCTGAAACTATTTTTTTACTCTTGCCTTGCACCTATGGCAGACATAGCTAATAAAGGCGGGCACTTTTCCAACTGATTCTACACAAGGCCAGGTGTAGTTTTCTCCACACAGTGTAGGTATGAAGCACCCTTATATACGTTTTCTTTTTTTTTTAATTTATTTATTTTTTATACAGCAGGTTCTTATTAGTTATGTATTTTATACATATTAGTGTATATATGTCAATCCCAATCTCCCAATTCATCATACCACCACTGCCCCTCCGCTTTCCCCCCTTGTTGTCTATACGTTTATTCTCTACATCTGTGTCTCTATTTCTGCCTTGCAAACCAGTTCATCTGTAACATTTTTCTAAATTCCACATATATGCGTTAATATACGATATTTATTTTTCTCTTTCTGACTTACTTCACTCTGTTATGACTGTCTCTAGGTCCATCCATGTCTCTACAAATGACCCAATTTCATTCCTTTTTATGGCTGAGTAATGTTCCATTGTATATATGTACCACATCTTCTTTATCCATTCGTCTGTCGATGAGCATTTAGGTTGCTTCTATGACCTGGCTATTATAAATAGTGCTGCAGTGAACACTGGGGTGCATGTGTCTTTTTGAATTATGGTTTTCTCTGGGTATATGCCCAGTAGTAGGATTGCTGGGTCATATGGTAATTCTATTTTTAGTTTTTTCAGGAACCTCCATACTGTTCTCTGTAGTGGCTGTATCAATTTACATTCCCACCAACAGTGCAAGAGGGTTCCCTTTTCTCCACACCCTCTCCAGCATTTGTTGTTTGTAGATTTTCTGATGATGCCCATTCTAACCGGTGTGAGGTGATGCCTCATTATAGTTTTGATTTGCATTTCTCTAATAATTAATGATGTTGAGCATCTTTTCATGTGCCTCTAGGCCATCTGTATGTCTTCTGTGGAGAAATGTCTATTTAGGTCTTCTGCCCATTTTTTGATTAGGTTGTTTGTTTTTTTAATATTGAGCTACATGAGCTCTTTATATATTTTGGAGATTAATCCTTTGTCTGTTGATTCGTTTGCAAATATTTTCTCCCATTCTGAGGGTTGTCTTTTTGTCTTGTTTACAGTTTCCTTTGCTGTGCAAAAGCTTTTAAGTTTCATTAGGTCCCTTTTGTTTATTTTTGTTTTTATTTCCGTTACTCTAGGAGGTGGGTCAAAAAAGATCTTGCTGTGATTTATGTCAAAGAGTGTTCTTCCTATATTTTCCTCTAAGAGTTTTATAGTGTCCGGTCTTACATTTAGGTCTTTTTTTTTTTTTTTTTTTTTAAGTATTTGTTTATTTATTTATTTATGGCTGTGTTGGGTCTTCGTTTTTGTGCGAGGGCTTTCTCTAGTTGTGGCAAGCGGGGGCCACTCTTCATCGCGGTGCGCGGGCCTCTCACTATCACGGCCTCTCTTGTTGCGGAGCACAGGCTCCAGACGCGCAGGCTCAGTAATTGTGGCTCACGGGCCCAGCTGCTCTGCGGCACGTGGGATCTTCCCAGACCAGGGCTCGAACCTGTGTCCCCTGCATTGGCAGGCAGATTCTCAACCACTGCGCCACCTGGGAAGCCCACTACACTTTACTGATATGTTTTATCTGAAAAACCAGTGGAGTCTTACATTTAGGTCTTTAATCCATTTTGAGTTTATTTTTGTGTGTGGTGTTAGGGAGTGTTCTAATTTCATTCTTTTACATGGCTGTCCAGTTTTCCCAGCACCACTTATTGAAGAAACTGTCTTTTCTCCATTGTATATCCTTGTCTCCTTTGTCATAGATTTGTTGACCATAAGTGCATGGGTTAACCTCTGGGCTTTCTATCCTGTTCCATTGATCTGTATTTCTGTTTTTCTGCTAGTACCATATTGTCTTGATTATTGTAGCTTTGTAGTATAGTCTGAAGTCAGGGAGTCCTCCCTGACTGTTTTTTTCAGCTCTGTTTTTTTCCCTCAATATTGCTTTTGCTATTCGGGGTCTTTTGTGTCTCCATACAAATAAGATTTTTTGTTCTACTTCTGTAAAAAATGCCATTGGTAATTTGATAGGGATTGCATTGAATCTGTAGATTGCTTTGAGTAGTACAGTCATTTTCACAATATTGATTCTTCAAATCCAAGAACATGGTATATCTCTCCATCTGTTTGTGTCATCTTTGATTTCTTTCATCAGTGTCTTATAGTTTTCTGAGTACAGGTCTTTTACCTCCTTAGGTAGGTTTATTCCTAGGTATTTTATTCTTTTTGTTGCAATGGTGAGTGGGATTGTTTCCTTAATTTCTCTTTCTGATCTTTCATTGTTAGTGTATAGGAATGCAAGAGATTTCTGTGCATTAATTTTGTATCCTGCAACTTTACCAAATTCATTGATTAGCTCTAGGAGTTTTCTGGTGGCATCTGTAGGATTATCTATGTATAGTATCATGTCATCTGCAAACAGTGACAGTTTTACTTCTCCTTTTCCTACATTTTCTTATTTAAAAATCACAGCAGCCTTCTGCAGTAGGTAATGTGATCATATCATAGATGATGACATTGAAGCTCAGAGTTTAGGTGACTTGTCCAAGTTCATACATTGAGTTACTGGGAAAGCTGGGACCAGTAGCCAGGCTTTTTGTTATGATAAAGCTGCCACTCTAAAATCCCTTCTAATTCCAGTAATCTAAGAGTGCAAACAGCTGCATCAGAAAAATGAAAACCAATAATACAACATTTACATCAATAGTCTGGCACATGACAAATGTTCAATAAATGTTTACTGAAAGGAGTAACATGCCCAAGGATTTACTCTAGGTTCAGTGTTGACAGGGTGTAAGGATGGATAAAACTCAGCTGAATCCAGAAGGGGAGACAGACAGTTAACTGTAAAATAGGCTCAAATTATGGAGCCCAGATCAGGGAGAGGGCGCTTGAACAAGATTTGACTGCAGAAGTGAATTAAAAAGCCAGTGAATTAATATTTATTGAGTACCTCCCATAGATCAAGAAACCATGCCAGATTATTTACATATGGTAACTGCTCACTCTATTGGTACCGTAGCTCAGTGAAGTAGGTGGTATTTTCTCTGTTGTAAGGTAAAATGCTGTGGCTTGGAGAGCTAATATGACTCACCAAAGAATTCAGCTGAAGAATAGAGCAGGAATTTTGACCTCTCCCATATTACTTCATGGTACTAGGTCTAGTCTCAGTTGTTAGTTGTGAGGCTTGGGCAAATCCTTATAATTTCTGGCCCTCAGTTCCCTTCTTGATCCAATGGGGGTAGTAATCTTTGTCCTTCCAGTTTTATCTCCCAGGTCTATCTAGAGGATAAAATAAGATAAAGGAAATTGAGGTAAGGATCAAATCTGTGTTTCAGTAGAGTTATTCTTTGACCAGGAGTTCCATTTCTAGGGATCTCTCCTAAGGAAATAAATAAGAAAGAGAACAAATATGTAAAGAAATGGTCACTGCAACTTAATTTTTATACTTAAGAACAGAAAAATAAATATACAACTTTAAAGAATTGGTCATATGACACAACCATAGGATGGAATAAAGTGTAGTCAATTGAAATCATATTTACGAAGAATTTTTAAAGTCTCAGTATATGATATAATGTTAAGTGAAAAGGAGCAGGATACAAAACTAATTATCTCAGCTATTAAAATATACATGGAAGATATAGACTAGAACGTATTGTATGTTATCATTTATATATATACATATATATATGTATGTATATATATAAAGTATGAACAGACCTCTGTGCTTATACATTCAAAGACTATCTTTGAAGGATACATAAATCGTTAACATGTTTGCCTCTGGGGAGAGGACCTAGAGACTGGGCATCAGGGGTGGAAGCAAGACTTACTTTTCACTGTAAACCTTTAGGTTCCATATTACCTACTTTTTATGCTAAAAGTTAAGAAGATAATGCAAATTACAGATGGTGATAAAGTAATACTTGCAAATAGTAAAGTTTGTCTGAATTATTTTCAGTGTGTGTATTACCCTTTTTTTTTTAATACTAATTACTGGTTTATTGTAAAAGTGTAAAGGATAAACTCAGGAACAGCCAGATGGAAGAGACGCATAGGGCAGGGTAGGGGGAAAGGGTGTCTTGGAGCTTCCAGGGTCTCTCCTAGCACATCAACGTGATCACCAACCTGGAAGATCTACACACCTCTTTGGTTAGGGTTTTTTATGAAGATTTCATTACTGTAGGCATGATTGATTAAGTTATTGGCCTTTAGTCATCAACTTAATCTCCAGCCCTTCTCCCCTCCCCAGAGGTTAGGGGGTGGTGCTGAAAGTTCCAACCCTCTAATCATGTGGTTGGTGCCTCTGGCAACCAGCCCCCACTCTGAGGCTGTCCTGGAGCCCCAGCCACCAGGCATCTCATCAGCGCACAAGACACTTATCACTTGCACTTCCAGAGATTGCAAAGGTTTCAGGAGCTCTGCCTGGAACCAGGAACCCAGACCAAATACATGTCTTTTATTATATCACAATATCACAGTGTTCAATAAATGGGAACTGTTATATGGTTATTGTCACCATCATATCTCTCATGGGAAATAACGAGTACTTGACAAATATTTGCTGGTAATATTAAGGCCTAGGTATACTACAATGTATTACCTTTTAAATTAAATAATAAGGTATAATTTCAAAATAGACGGCACTCTGGTGCGTGAAAAAATAAAGGAGGAAATAAACTTCAAATGTTAACAGTGGCAGTTTCTGAGTGGATGCCGTGTCTGGTAATTTAAAATTTTCTGTTTTACATTCTTGTGTTTTTTTCTAACGTTTTGTAATGGATATATACTTTCAAAGGAGAGATTTTCTTTTGTAAACAAACAAAGACTGACTAGCAGCAGAGTGGAGGATGGTGTGGGGTCGTTGTGATTGCTTCCCTTGTTTTGACTTGCTGTTTTGGCCTTTTTTTTTTTTTCAAACTCAGCTTAGGAGCTACCCCTACAGGAGCCGCTCCTTGCCCACCATGCCTCCAGGTTGGGTTAGGTGCTTCTTATGGGCTTCCTCAGCCAAGGCTTCCCTCTGTCTTATCACTTACCCACTGCTTTGTTACTCTGTGTTTATGAGTTTTTTTCTCTAATCTGTGGCCACTCAGAGGTCGGACACCATGTCTGATTCATACTTGTATTCCTTGTGCCCAGCACAGGGCTTGACCCAGAACAATGTGTTCAGTAAATATTTGCTGAAGGGATGAACGGGAGGATCTGGGTTCCACCCCAATCCTGAGACAACATTTGGGGCAGGTGCAGTGAGGGGGTGACTCTGAGTAGTGTGTATTTCCTCAGTGATGCTGGGGTGTGGAGTGAGTGTACGCAGGGCGGTGTGACCATTAAAAGTTAGGTGATCCAGGGTGACACTGGAGGTGTGTTCCTGAGTGACCACAGGTCTCTCCTGCAGATGGCTTCAGTGACTGATGGTAAAGCCGGAGTCAAAGATGCTTCTGACCAGAATTTTGACTACATGTTCAAACTGCTCATCATCGGCAACAGCAGTGTTGGCAAAACATCCTTCCTCTTCCGCTATGCTGATGACACCTTCACCCCAGCCTTCGTCAGCACCGTGGGTATTGACTTTAAGGTGAAGACAGTCTACCGCCACGAGAAGCGAGTGAAGCTGCAGATTTGGGTGAGTCCTGGGCATCTTGGGCAGAAGTGTCCCAAGAGCTGACTCGTTTGCTGGTACAAAGGCTGGGCGGTGGGGCCAGTTTAGAACTTCTGGGTTTTATGACATTAGGCACCAGTGCTATTGTGTATCTGGCCCCTGGACTATCCCTTGTTGGTTTTATACAGTTTTGCTCTCCTCTGGGGACTCAGTTGCTTCTGCTGCTTAACTGTCCAAAAGGTTTTATCCTGGCTTATATGGATGAGTAACCAAGAATCTGGGCTTTGGAGTTACAGACCTGGATTCAGATTTCAGTTCTGCCAGTGACTAGTCATGGAACCTTGACTAAATTACTTAACCTCTCCGGGCCACGCTTTCCTCTTTGGGGATTATAATAGCATCTATGTCATAGGGTTGTTGGGTGCTTAGCATAGTTCCCGGAACATAATAAATGCACAGTAAATGTTAGCTACTGTATCCATAATCGATCACTCTGTAATCACTTCAAAACTTGATGGCTTAAAACAACAATAATAATTCATTAACACACAGTTGCTGTGGATCAAATATTTGGGAGTGGCTTGGTTTCTGGCTTGTGGTCTCTTATGAGGTTGCTGCCAGATGTTGGCTTAGGTTACAGTCACCTGAAGGCTTGAGTGGGCCTGGAGGATTCCCTTCCAAGGTGGCTTACTCACATGTCTGGCACTGGCTTTAGCAGGAGGCCTTCATTCCTTTCCACGTGGCTCTTTCCACAGATCTGCTTCACTCCACAGAGTGTCTTCATGGTATCTCCTAGGGGGAGAGATCCAAGAAACCAAACAGGAAGTGGCAGTGTCTCTTGTTAGGGTATTCTATTGGTCACTGATTCAGTGTAGGAGGAAACTACACAAGGGTATGAATCCTGGGAGGTGGGGATCATTGGAGACTATCTTGGAAATTGGCCACCACAGCTACTATTATTGGTATTTACCAGTGGTACTAATAAAATTTATATGTATTTGAGATGATATAGCAACATGTACATCATATACTTTTCTATACTGAGTTAGCACTGGGATTGGAAATTTTAGAATTTTGTGATTTAAAGTATTCAAAACATATATTATTTATTATCAGTCCACTCAACATTAATACATTGTACATATATGTTATTAGTATAGTCTGTATACAGTACTTTTCTTTTTACAAATTATTTCCATGTGTTAATACTATCTCACAGTCAACCCCATGGGACAGATATTCAGAGAGTAATTAATTTGCCTTAGGTTGACCACGCAGCTACAAAATGGGATTCCAACTCAAATCTTCTGATTCTAAAGTATGTGCTCTTTTCTCTACACTGTGCACATTAGGTCTTATAGAGCCCATATTTTCATTTGTGATCATGTTAAGTATTATTTTATATAGAGATAAAAGTTCATTTTGTTTATTTAGTCTCTATTAAAAGCACTGAGGAATCAAACCATTAGAAATGCAAGAAGCTACACATTCCATTTAGTTCATTGGTTCTAGAAGTGTGGTCTCCAGATCAGCAACATCAGTATCACTGGGAATTTGTTAGAAATGCATAATCTCAGGTCCCTCCTCAGACCCAAAGAATCAGAAACTCTGGGGTACAGCCCAACAATCTGTGTTATAACAAGTCTTCCAGGTGGTTTTGAGGTTAGCTAAAATTGAAGAACCACTGATCTAGTTTAACTACCTCATGGTGAGAATCAATAAGCATTTATTAAGTACCTGTTCTGTGCCTAGTGCTTCCATTTATGTAGTCTGACATCCTCCCTGCAGCCAGTGCACAGAGGGGGCTGAAAGCAAAGGGTATTTGGGGCATGGTGAGCAATACAGTGAAAATGGAGCAAGGCTGTGAAAGAGCAGGGAGGGGATGCTGAGAGAGAAATTTGCTGGAGAGGCTGTCAGGTGGCGGCTTGGGAGTCAGGGAGACCTTGGACAACAAATAGAAGGTTTTTGAAATGGGCCAGAGGGTACATGTCTGATTATTCCTTAGGGCACTGAAGAAACTTACTAGAGTTTATTCTTGTCTTTGTATATAAAATAAATGTTTACTAATATTTACCATATGGATTGACATGGATATCTTCATTTGATCTCCACATTTGGTGCTCACAGATCCTACACTCAAAAAATCTTCAGGTGGGAGGAGATACTCTGCCCTTTAAGGGGTTGGCAGTAGTTAGTGGCTCCCTCACTCTTTTATTCATTTTCAGCCCATTGTGAGCTTTTGCAGTTTTCCTGTGCTTAGTTAAGTGGATATATTGATTGTACTACCTCATTTTAACTAAATGAACCCCCATGATGGATATGTGGATTTAAAAGAGTCCTACCAAGAAACCTCTGATTGAAGACTATATTAATTATAGTAAGCCTAAGTGAGCACAGAAAATGGCTAGACTGACACCTAGCACAAGTTCATTGTCAGCCATGTTTTGAGGTAAAATCAATGACAATCTAATTAGATCTGACATAGTCAATCACACTGCTTTTGCTAAAAAAAAAGTTAGCAAAGGGTTTTGTGCGTGTGTGTGTGTGTGTGTGTGTGTGTGTGTGCATGCATGCTTTTCTGTAGCAAAAAATAAAAATTTTCTGTACTGTTCATATATGCATTAAAATGTAAACATTTAAATATTATTTGTCATTTTAATGTATTTTAATATCATTTGTATATAGAAGTAGGTTTAATATATATGTATATGTAATCTAAGTAAATATACAAATACTGTGAGTGCTGTGCCTACATTTTTCTTACAGGGGTATGAATTTGGAGACTACTACCATGGGTATTGGGGCGCATAGGAGGGTTTTAACAAAGTCAGATTTTCATTTTAGAAAAATTTCTGGCTTCAGTTTGGGAGGGTAGATGGATATGAGGCAAAGAAACTAGTGGTTTGGGTAAGTTATAAGGGCCTGAACTAAATGTATTAGTCTGCTCAGGCTACCATAATAAAATAGCACAGACTAGTTGGCTTAAACAACAGACATTAATTTTCTCACAGTTCTGGAGACTGGAAGTTCAAGATCAAGGTGCCAGCAGGTGTTGATGTCTGGTGAGAGCTCTCCCATTGGGTTGCATATGGCTGGCTTCTTGTTGTTTGCTCACACTTCCTTTCCTTGGTGCTCACACTGGAGAGGAGTGAGCGAGCTCTCTGGAGTCTCTTCTTCCAAGAACACTAATCCTATCAGATCAGGGCCCCACCCTTATGACCTCAATTAACCTCAGTTACTTCCTTCAAGTCCCCATTTCCAAATATAACCACACTGGGGGTTAGGGCATCAACACATGAATTTTGGGAGGACACAAACATTCAGTACATAACACTGAGAAAGTGATAAAATGACATAAGTGATGGAAATGAGGAGAGAGAATTAAGATTAAAATTTACAGAATTTGATGATTAATTAATTGTGTAGGGAGAGGGAGAAACACGTATCTTCTTATACATATCTATTTATACATATTTACTTCTCTGAGAGTTCTGTGATTTTTTAAAGTTGTGTGAGCTTTGGTAAGTCATTTCACTTCTATGAATAGATAATATTCTCAACTGTAAACGTCTCACAGGTTTGTTGAGGGAGGGGCTACATGATAACATAGTATTGTGCCTGGCACATAGTAGGAATACAATAAATGTTAGGTTCTGTCCTTTCTCTCCTCCTGATCTTCATGCAAATGGTAACTGGGTTCCCTCACAAGGTTTCCCACCTGTGATTCCAGAAGTGCTGGAACAGCATCCAGGGATTCACTAGCACTGTATGAAGTGTTCAAATAAATTTTTCAAGCTCATTTGATCTCTCCCAGGGGATTTCAAAAAAGCCATTGTCAGGGTGGAAGCTGGAGAGGGAAGAAGAGGAGGTTATGAGCATCACTGAGCAGGACCATTCACAAAAGGAGTTTCTGTCATCTCTGGAGGATCATGAGGGTATTGGTAGTGCCTTGTTCCCTGGGGTCCCTTGCCATATATGTCCCTGAGAGTCTCTTCTGTGTCCAGAGAGGTTAATTATTGTGGAATAGAGAAGAGAATCTTAGTGAGGTGGTGAGGGTAGGGGACAAATCTCATTAATAGAGAGTGAGAGCATGCACAGGTGTGGAGGGAGGGAGAATTGGTAACTCCACAGCAACACACTTGACTAGAGGCCACTTACTGCTTGGGTGCTTGTTGCCAAGCAACTCCTGGAGACATGTGGGAAGAGAAGAGTGGGAGAGGACCTTCCACTACCTCCATGTGGGGCCCATTGCAGGGGCTATTGGGTCTGGTGCTGGCCAAGGGAAGGATCTGGGGGTCTGTGGGATGACTGAGCTGACCCACCACTGTGGAGTCCTGCATTCCAGTCCTGGCTCTCCCTGAAGTTCAGTCGTTGTGTGATCTGGAATAACCCCTTCCCTCCATGGACCTATTTGGACCTATTTCCCCAACTATCAAAAGGAGAAAATAATCCTTGTTCTTTTTGCCTCATGGGATGTTGTGAAGTTCAAGGGAGGATATGGAAAGGAAAGCCCAAGGAGAACTATGAAGTTTTGAGTAGATTAGAAGGACTATGGATATTGTCAACCATATGAATTCTTCCTGTACGTGCTTTAAATCATTCTTTGTGTCTTCCCACCTTCCCTCTGACCCAGGGAGGTAGTTATCTCCTTAAAGAATGGGTGGTTGAGCCCGGAGATGTCAAGTTACTTGTGCAGAGCCAAACAGTAAACTTCATTCTTTTATTCATTCAATAGACATTCATCTGGTACTCCCTCTGTGCCAGGCATTGTGCTAGCAGTGGGGAAACACCCTTCCTGCTCTCCTGGAGTTAACGCTGTAGCAGGAGAGATAGATACTAAGTACATGGGTGAAAAATATCTAATTTCATCTGTGGTAAGGGCCGTGAAGGAAAAAAAAAATAGACTTGTTTCAAACTCAAGCACTGAGACACAGAGCTCAGGAATCGCTGAACTGTGACTGAGGTCTCATCCCCCGCATGCAGCTGGGTTCAGGCTCAATTCTATTCACAGTTTAAAAGGCTGATGACCTTCACCACACCAGCTCACTCCAGGCCTGGTCTCTGTCAGGGGACGCGGTGGCAGGGACCTCCACTGTGGAAGGACAGAATGTCCTCCTTCTCGCTCCCACCAGTGAGGCTTTTTTTGGTGACCTTCTTGTCAAGAAGACTTTAAATATCGGAGTGTCTTATGGGTCCGGGGTTACTTGTATAGAGACTGGGGAATGGACTGGCTGGTCTAACATTTTTCTGTCGAGAGTTTGAGAACTCTGTGTTTTGTGAAGGATTTAAAGGCCACTGTCCTCACTCCTGGGCTTGTCCTGGTATTGCTGTTCTCCATCCTCTTTCTTTCTCTGCAACTCCCTCTTCTGAAACCCTCAGTCACTACGGTGCTTGCATGTACCTCCATTATTCTACTTGTTTTGTAGTATTGGTGATGATTTTTTTTTTTTTTTTTTGGCCACACCGTGCGGCTTGCGGGATCTCCGTATCTGACCAGGGATTGAACCCAGGCCCATGGCAGTGAAAGCGCGGAGTCCTAACCATTGGACTGCCAGGGAATTCCCTTTGGTGATGATTTTGAAAAGATAATGTGTATAAAGCACCAGCGTAGTCCTTGGCATGGAGTAAACACTAAACAAATAGTAGCTTTTAATAAAGTTCTAGGGCGATCAAGAAATGATACTCCTTGTCTTCACCCCTTAAGTCTGGAACCAGCTGAGAGATAGATACAAGAGTCAGAGAGATGGGGAGTAATGTGACAGCCTTCTTAGTGATAAAACTAGGATGAAGCACATGGCCCAAGTCTTCAGGGAATTGGAGCTGGCTAATACTTCACTCTGAAGTCAGATAGACATACAGACCCAATCACAGGCCGACATGAGTGGCTAGCTGCCACTAGCTCCTACAACATGCACCCAGGGTCAAAGTCCATGTGGCCCAGACTTACTAATGCTTAAGGCTTGAAACATTCCACCTAGGTCTACAGTAGAAGCCTCGATCTCCATGGACAGTCTTCTTCATGGAGGGGGAAAGGAGGGTCCCTCCTCCAACAGCTCTTTTTATAATTAAAGAAATAGAAGTAAGCATTTGCTCCAAAGAGAGGTTGGGCAGAATGATGAAATCTGGGAAAAATAGGAGGAGTCTTAGGGGGTTTCGTGGAAATCCTAAATTCCATAGTGTTGAGAGTGACTCCCTACATAACCAGGCGCTGAGAACCATAAGACTAGGGTGAGATAGGCTGTTGGTAGTCAGCTAGTTTCTTTCACTCACTAGCCAACCACCCACATAGCTGCCTCGAT
Source organism: Eubalaena glacialis (assembly GCF_028564815.1). Lineage (NCBI taxonomy): Eukaryota > Metazoa > Chordata > Mammalia > Artiodactyla > Balaenidae > Eubalaena > Eubalaena glacialis. Next base: position 151,652,997 of record NC_083718.1, read on the forward strand.
GACATTTAGGTTACCACATGGCTTTGGAATCACTTATAAATATTAAAACGTGAATATCAAATCTGGAAATGTCAAAGACCTATATCTTAGGACCAACAATATAAGAGTATAATAAAATGTAATGGAGCTTATGAATGTGGGGAAAGGATATACCAGAAACCCAGACTAAGGAGGATTGTGACTCTTGAGCAGTCATTTAACAAATATTTACTATGCCAGACAATGGGGCTAGAGAAGTTGATATGAATATGACACATTCTCTGCTCTCCAGGAACTGGTGAGAATGAATTTACCTCTGAGCTCCAAAAGTGAAATAAAATGAGTAACATAATTCTCTTGTTCTGTTAAGGGAAGCAAACTGGGACATCAAGAGAGATTGACTTTTCCCTTATATATTTAAGAATATATAATAATGGATTATTATACATGATTGGTCAGCTGTTTAATGGGCATCTGCATTTGTTTCCTGTTGCCTCTCTGACACATTACCATAAATTTAGTGGCTTAAAACAGCATGTATTTATTATCTTATAGATCTGGAGGTCAGAAGTTCAAAACGGATGTCACTGGGTTAAAAATCAAGGTGTTGGCAGATTTGTGTTCCTTCTGGGGGCAAGGGGAGAATCCATTAACTTGCCTTTTCCAGCTGCTAGAGGCTGCCTGCATGCCTTTGCTCAGGGCCCCTTCCTCCATCTTCAAAGCCAGCGGTGTAAATTCTGTCAACTTCTCTCTCTGTCTGACCTTCCTGCCTTTCTCTGATAAGGACCCATATGATTACCTTGGGCTCTTCTGGGTGATCCAGGATAATCTTCCCATCTCAAAACCTTAATTTAATCACATTTGCAAAGTTCCTTTTGCCATGCAAGGTAACATATTCATAGGTTCTGGGGATTAAGACATGGGTATCTTTGGGGGACCATTATTCTGACTACCACAGCATCCATTAATAACATGGAAAAGATCTAATATAAATTCTCCCCATTTTTCAAGGCTCTAACTCAGGTTCCCTCTTCTCTAATGATAGCCCCCTCGGCTAACTCCCTGAAACAGGTACTGTCTGTGTCTTAGGCTAAGACTACCTGCTGAGAATGCCTGTCATCTTCTTAGGTGCCAACAAGCCTGTGAGCTTAGAGCTTATCACATCTCAGTCTCATTTTAGACATGAGAAGGCTGAGGTCCAGAGAGAGATAGGACTTACTAAGGGCTCATTCCAAAACTCCTTATGCCACCTTCAGGAAGTTGAAATCTGACCACCAGAACATAATGGGGACCCAGAGAGACCGATGGGCAGCACAGAAGAGGCCAGAGGCTGAACAGGAACATGAGGGCTGCGACAGGTCCCTGTGGCTCCAGGAATATGGAAACACTTGCTGAGTACAACATCCTGTACTTAGCTCTTACAATATTCAGAATTGATTTTTCTAGGCAGCAAGTTTCCTGGTGTGGCTGCAGAGACATGTTGACACTTTCATCTTCCCAAAGCCGGTAGGAACCAGCTGCTGGGGAGGTTTAATCTGATTTTTAAAATCACAACAAAGACTATGGGAGGTCAAATCAGAATTGCAGGCATAGTCAGCCTTTGTAATTTGCCAATGAATTAACCAGCAATCCTGATTGGCTATTCAAGGGGCCTCTACACTTTGGGGCCACCACTGCCTTCCCTCCACCCAAATTGGTGTGGGGGAAAAAGAAATTTGCACATTCATTCATTCAATAAACATGTGTCACATGCCTATTAGGTGCCAGGCACTGTCATCATAGGGCAAATAAACAGCTACAATACAACATAAGTGATATAAAGGGATGAAGAAAGTGCTGTGGGAACACAGGGAAAGGAGCTGCTACCTCTACCCAGAAAAGTTATTTTCCGCTTCACAAAAGAGGGGGCATTTGAACTGGGTGTTGGCAAATGAGTAAGAGTATTTCAGGTTAATGTTGGGGAAGATCTTTACAAGCAAAAGAAAAGACAGGCGCAAAATCACAGTTGCTTTCAAGGACCCATTTTGTGCCTGAGTGTGGTAGGCTCTGCAGGGATTGGTGAGACAACATCCCTACCTCTAAGGGGGCGCTCACGTAGTAAGAGAGATATAGCATGTACACAAATAGCGACGATGCTACAGATATGAATGATGCCTTGAGAGAGGTACAGAAAGTTTTGAGGAGTTCAGAGAGGGAGTGCTCCCTCTAAGCTTGAGAGCATCAGAAAGGGCTCCGTGGAGGAGGTGGCTTTATGGTAATGAAAGTTGGCTCTAGCATGTAATAACATCCTCAGAGGCTCTCCGTCTCATTCATCCAGCTCTGTGGTCCAGGCTGATCTCAGTTTTTGACTCAGTGGCAGTGTGCTGACAACCCTGAAATTATTGGTATGTTCAAGAAGCAATGCAGCACGTTGTCAGGAGTGCAGCCTTTGGAGTGAGCCAAACCTGTGCTCCAAACCCACTTCTGCCACTGTCACCTTGTTCAAGTCCCATTATTTCCCTATACTTCACTTTCTTCTTTCTAAAATAAAGATAATTTAGTAACAACCACATGGTGTTGTTGAGAGAATAATACAAGATAATCCTTAGCCTAGTGGCTGGTACATAGTAAATGACCCTTAATTGGTAGCCTTTATTCTTAATAACTCTGATACTCTCAAGGGTTGATTTGTGGCAACTGGGAGTCTGAATGTGATCTGAGCTAGACTCTGCATCCTTTTTAGGAGCTGAGGAACATCCACCCGAATTCTTTCTCTGAGTCTTGAGCTGAGTCTGCAGTGGTTGATGGCTGACCCCTTTGGCAGATCCCTGCCCTGATGGCACATGCTGCTTAGCTGGGGATAGAAAACGATTCAGAAAACCATAAAGAGCTCAAATGTGTGGTGCTGAGTGAATGCAGTAGAATGCCAAGAAGAAAGAGTTCAGTATTGGGTAGAGTGGGTAAGAAAGGCCTCTGGGAGGAAGGTGGGGGGCATTGCAGGGTAAGGCAAGAGAGGAGGGTGTAATAGAGACATTCCAACCAAGGTGGGTGTCGACATAGGCTGAGATGGGGGCAGACTTTAAGGGATAGGGTGAGTTGCCATGTGCTTTGTACGATGGTCTTTCTGTGAGATGACTGGACTCCTCCCTTATCTCCCAACCACAGCTCCTGCCTCTGCTCCACATCCCGTGTGCTGTAGCCATTCCAGCCACAACAAACTTCTATGCGTTTGTTCATTTATTTACTCATTCATTCAGCAATATTTACATTGTGTGCACCAAGCATTGTTCTAGGTGCTACAGACACAGCAGTAAAAGTAACAAATGGAATCCCCTATCCCACATTCCCCTAGATTTAAGTGGGAGACTGGCAATAAATAAGTAAATACACAGTATGTTCTGTGATGATAAGCACTCTGGAGGAAAATATAGCAGGATAAGGGGGATAGGATAGGATAGGATAGGAGGACTGTTTATAAATTTAATCAAGGTGGTCATGGTGAACTTCACTGAGCAGGACACTTTTCAATAAAATCCTGAAGGAGGTGTGGGATATTTGGAGGAAGAGGATTCCAGGCAGAAGGAAAGGCAAGTGCAGAAGCCCTGAGGCAGGGGTATGCCTGGGACATTCCAGGGATAGTAGGAGCCCAGTGGGGCTGGAGCAGGAGAGTGGTCAGAGATGAGGCTGGAGTTAGTGGGAAGGCCAGATTGTGTAGGGCCTTTGTAAAGACTTTCGGTTTTTTTAACCCAAAAAGTATAATTGATATACAAAAAACTACACATATTTAATGGATATAATTTGATGGGTTTGGACACATGCATATACCTGTGAAACCATCACCACAATCAAGATAATAGACTTATTTATCAACTCCAAAAGTTTCCTTCTGTCCCCTCACCCCCTCTTCTTTTTTTTAGTAGTAAGAACTGTTAACGTGAGGTTTACCCTCTTAACAAATTTTTAAGTGCACGGTACAGTTTTTTTAACTATAGGCACTATGTTGTACAGCAGATCTCTAGAATTGCATCTTTTTTTAAAAGTTTTATTTTATTTTTGGCTGCGTTGGGTCTTCATTGCTGCACGCAGGCTTTCTCTAGTTGCAGTGTGCGGGCTTCTCATTGCAGTGGCTTCTCTTGTTGCGGAGCACGGGCTCTAGGTGTGCGGGCTTCAGTAGTTGTGGCACGTGGGCTCAGTAGTTGTGGCTCGCGGGCTCTAGAGTGCTGGCTCAGTAGTTGTGACCCATGGGCTTCGTTGCTCCGTGGCATGTGGGATCTTCCCGGACCTGCATTGGCAGGCAGATTCTTAACCACTGCACCACCAGGGAAGTCCGAACTTGCATCTTGTGTAACTGAAACTTTATACCAATTGATCGACTCCTCATTTCCCCTCCCCTCAGCCCCTGGAAACCACTGTTCTATTTTCTGCTTTTATTTGACTAGTTAGATATCTCATACAAATAGAATCATGCAGTATTTGTCCTTCTGTGATTGGCTTATTTCACTTAGGTTGATGTCTTCCAGGTTCATCCATGTTGTTACAAATGGCAGAATTTCCTTTTTTAAGGCTGAATAATATTCCATTGTATGTTTATACCACATTTTCTTTATCCATTCATCTATCAATGGACATTTGGGTTGTTTCCATATCTCAGCTATTGTGAATAATGCTGCAATGAACATGGGATTGCATATATCTCTTTGAGGTTCTTATATCAATTCTTATGGGTACATACCCAGAAGTAGAATTGCTGGATCATATGGTAGGTCTATCAAAGGACTTGAATAGACATTTCTCCAAAGAAACCTACAAAAGGGCCAACAAGTATATGAAGAATGCTCAGCATCACTAATCATTAAGGAAATGCAAATCAAAACCAGGAGATATTTCCTCATACCTGTTAGGGTGGCTATTATAAAATTAAAAAGATAATAAGTGTTGACAAAGACTGGAGAAACTGGAGCCCTTGTACACTGTTGGTGGGAATGTAAAATGGTGCAGCCACTGTGGAAAACAGTATGGAGTTTCCTCAAAAAAAATCTTTGAAGGCTTTGGGTTTTACTCAGGATGAGATGGGAGGGTTTTGAGCAGTGGAATTACAGGATCTGACTTATATTCTTTAAAATAAATTTTATTTTTTGATAATTTTAGATTTATAGAAAATTTCCAGTGATAGTACAGAGAGTTCCCATATATCCTTCACCCAGTTTCCCTAAGATTAACATCTTATATAACCATGGTGCATTTGTCAAAAGTAAGAAATTAAAATTGGTACAGTTTTATTAACTAAGCTATAGACTTTATCTGAATTTCACTAGTTTTTCAACTAATGTTCTTTTACTGTTTCAGGACCCAATCCATGTTGCACTTAATAGCATTTAAAAAATTGAGATATAATTCATATATCATAAAATTCACCCTTTTAAAGTATACAGTTCAGTGAGTTTTAGTATTCACAATATTGTGCAACCATCATTACTAATTCCAGAACATTTTAGTGTCTTACATTTTAATATTTAACAGGATTGCTCTGAGGCAGATTTATGTCTATTTCAAGAATAAATTATAAACCGACAAAGGGCAGAAGCCGGGAGGATCAGTTAGGATTTGTAATAATCCAGGCTGGGAATGATGGTTGCTTGAAGAAGGGGAGTAGCAGTGGTGGTAGTGAAAGTGGTCTGTGGTGGTAGTGAGAGTGTGTATACACTGAAAATATTGTTAACAGGATTTGCAGATGAATTGGATGTGGGAGAGAAGGAAGGGGAGGAATTAAGGATGATCCCAAATGTTTGGGCTAAGCAACCGGAAGGTTGACGATGCCTCTGACTGAGATATGGAAGACTTCAGGGAAAGCAGGATTTGGGGAGACAATTGGGGACTGAGTTTTGGTTATGCTAAGTTTTAGATGACTATTAGATAACCAAGTAGAGATACAGAATAGGCTGTTGGATAAATGAATCTGCAGGTCAGGGCAGAGGCCCTGGCTGGAGATATAAATTAGCAAGTCATTAGTATAGAGGTGGTATTTAAAAGAAGCCAACAAGATCAACGAGGGAAGGAGTGAAGATAGAAACATTCTAAGAACGGAGACCAGAGACATTCCAATATGAAGATGTTGCGAAGTTGAGGAAGAATCACAAAGGAGACTGAAAAAGAGCAACTGAAAAGGAAATGTGTGGGGCCTTTGCAGCCAAACAGAGAGAGAGTTTTCCAGAGGGAGAAGAGATAACTGTGTCCAATGCTGCTGCTTAGTCTATATGAGGACTGAGACTTGACCACTGGATCTAGCAGCAGGCAGTTCATTGGTAACCTTGATGTGACCTGTTTTGGTGGAGTAGTGGGGATGAAAGCCTGGTAAGAGTGGGAGAAGAGAAACTGGAGACACCAAGTGTACATAGGCCTTTCAAGGATTTTTGCTCTTTGGAAAAAGAGACCACTGAGTGGTAGCTGAAGGTGAAGGGGGATGTGAGTCAGAAGAGGTTTCTGGTTTTTGGTTTTTAAGATGGGGGAAGTAGCAGCGTGTTTGTGTGCTGGCGGAACAATCCAATAGAGATCAACAAACCAAGCAACCAACAAAGAAAAAACACAAAACTGACACTATAGGAGAGAGAAGAGAGTTTCTGGGACAATATCCTTGAATTGGTGAGAGGATATGGGATCACACACAGAGCGCGAGTCCTTGCTAGGAGCACAGACTGTGCATCCATATTCACACGGCAGAGCATAGAAGGAGCGGCCACAGGTGCAGCTAGGGGCTACGTGTGCTGGTGGGAGTTCTCTTGGATACAATTTTTTGGTGGAATAGGAAGCAAGGTCTTCAGCTGAGAGAGGTTGGGGGAGGGGCATAGAGATTCAAGGAGAGAGGAGGAAGGTGGGAGAGTGAATAGACTAGGGAAATAAAATTTGCTGATTGGCATTAAGGCTCCACTTGAAATTAAGGATCATAAATTTAACTTTATGAATTTGAAGCATGGTTGTGTGTTTTTCTCCAACCATGTTTTGCTCTGTGGATGCAGTCATAGAATAGGCAGCGAGCTGGCTCTAATGAAAGTATTGTTTTGCTGAATGACTATGACAAAGCAATAGAGAGCCAAGAGAGTCAGGGGGGTGTGGGGGAAGCCATTGTCATAATTGGCCATAGAATTGAAGCTGGGCAGAGAAGAGGTGATGACGTAAGGGCAGTGAAAAGATGGTAGAGGTTTAAGACTCTTGCAGGTGGGAATCTAGAAATAATGAATTAGAAAGATCCTAGCGATCTGAGAGTGGGAGGTTGAAGTTCCTATTGGTACTGACAAGGTGCAGGGCATGATTGTGAGTGAGTGGCTGAGGTAAGGGTGGAGATCAGCATCACCGGAGGAGAGGAATTTGAGGGAATGAGAGTTCAAGATGTGGGAAGGCTCACCTCTGTGGCTATGAAATCACCAAGAATTATGGAGAGAGTACCAGTGAAGCAGGAGCTGTTCACTGGTCAGCAGAGGGACGAGTGGGTGGATAATCTCATGATGTGAGATCCAAAGCAGGAGGCCGTTTTGTTTTTTGAAGGAGGGAAGGAGAATGATCTGCAGGCAGGGGTGAAAAGCAATAACATGTATCCCACTTTCTGGCCCAGAGATTCAAAGGTGGTGAGAGAAGAGCAACCATCAATTTGGAGGCTTTGGGGGAAGCCGTGTCCTTGAGGAGAGCCAGGTTTCAATCACATCAGGGAGGTGAAGGAAACACCCAGACCAGAGGTTGAGGAAAATGAGGTTTTCCTGATGACCGACTGTGGGTTTCAGAAGGCCCAGGGAAAGGTTTCAGTGGGGAGAGAAGATAGGATTAGAAAAGATGATGTATGGAGCTGTATGGGAATCAGAGTCCAGTAATTAGGGATGGCCTGGGAGACTTGGGCTTCTTGCCATGACTCACATGAATAGAGGAATAAAAGGTGCAACAAACCAAATTGTAACGCAGACAGATGGCACCAAGGCAGACAGTGGTTGTGTGGGATCATGAGAGGAGGAATAAGGGCCTTGCTTCCTCTTTTTTTTTTTATGAGTTTTTAAAAAAATTTTTTGGCTGCACCACCCAGCAAGTGAGATTAGTTCTCCAACAAGGGATCGAACCGCCACCCCCTGCATTGGAAGCACGGAATCTTAACCACTGGACTGCCAGGGCAGTCCCGGACCTTGCTTCCTCTTAATCCCTGCTTTTAGAGGCCCAGAGGCTGGCAGAGCTGCCATTCTTACTCAGAATGCCTCCCTCTCCATTTCACACATCTGTAATTATTGTGGCAATAATCAGCAACTACCATTTATGTAAAATATCCTCACCAGTAAAATGGGGCTAATAATACCTCCCACAGGGTTCGCGTGAGCTGACAGTGGCACTGGCTAGTGGCCAGCACTGTGCTCAGTGCTTTTAGCAACTCATGTCATCCTTACAACAACCTTGTGAGCTAGGTATTGTTATTATCCCTATTTTACAGATAAGTAAACTGAGGTCCAGAGGAGTTAGGTAGCTTACTTAAGTTCATACAAATAGTAAGTGGTAGAGTCCAGATTTTAATCTAGGTATATTTGACTTCAAAACCCATGTATGCCCCATGCCCTGTACCCCACCCTCCTTGTTATATCTTTACATACATAAGGACTTGGGTACTCAGAAAGCACTCAATAGATGGTGAAAATGTTAAGAGTTATAATTATTAGGCAGCAACTATATATTGTACAGGTATTTTACATGCCTTTTTTTTTTTCTTTTTTAAGTCATTGCAATGATGGTGCACGAAACAGATGATAAAACTAAGACTCAAAAGTTAAGGAACTTGACCAGATATTATCAAAATTAGTAAATGGCACAATGGGAATTCAAAATTAAGGCTGTCTGCCGCCAGAACTTGTGTTCTATTTACAGTCAACTGCCTTCCCCATTCTTCCCATTGCCCTGTGATGCCCCAGGGACCTCACAGGTGGTTGAGAGTCAGTGTCACAGCTGAAACTTGGAGTTGCGTCTCCAAGGAAGCACTCTCAGAAAGGGATGGGTTATCTGTTGCAAACTATCTCCTGTTAACTTTCTAGCTCCCCTCCCTTTCTACCAGCCCTCCTCTCTCTCCAACCCCTACAGCTTCACAGGTGATTCTGATGGGCATCACTGATATACAGGTGTGTCATTAAGTGGCTTGGCACTTAATGTAGCGCTCTGTGAGGAGCTGCTGCACATCTGGCAGAGTGGGAGGAGGGGTGGGGGCTTCCTTAGTTGTGGTAGAAGTAAAATGAAAACATGGCACCGGCAGTGTGACAAGTTCCGATGTCTCTGAATCCCCGTTTCCTCAGCTGTAAAATAGGAATAACATTAATGGCTACTTCTTAGTAGTGCAGTAAAGATTAAAGAGACAATATAAGGAAAGGACCTAGCATGGTGCCTGTAACATATTAGGTGCTCAATAAACTTGCCCACAGTCGCACAGTGAGTGGTAGAGCAGGATAAGTTCATGAATGTTCTATTGTGCTGTACTGTTGTGATTGGTCTTGGTTACTGCCATTTTTGCGATTGAAGCCATGGCATTTACAGGGTAGAGTTCATCAGCAGAGAAATTAGATATGAGCCATGGACCTTTTACTCCCATTTTCAGTGGGGAACGGAGAGAGCAGCAGTGCTCTGCCCCTGAAGATGCCCAGTTACCTTCAAAGGCAAGAGATTCTCCTAGCTTGCTTGGGTCCTGCCTGATATGCTGCTAAGGGCAGGGGCAGGAGTTGGGGAGGCCACTCGACTGAGGATTTATAATTCCTTGCTTCTGCAGACTCCCCTTTCCCCCACACCATGGCCCAGCACCATTGCCCCACACCTTGGGTTGCCAGGTGACAGCTGGAAGCTCTTATCCTCTCTGTATGCCTGTGCTTCTCACCTTCCTCTGTGAAGACTGTCAACTCTGTGTTAATGACGCAGAGGCTCTGAGCTCAGGCCGGGGGTGGAGGTGGAGGAGAGGGGAGATGATGGGAGGTCAAGTCCAAGGAGGTGTCTATGCTCCCTCTCTTGAGCACCCCAACCACTGCCACCAGCTTAAAACTGAGGCTCCTCCTTTATTCTTCTCAGCTCTTGTCCTACTCATCCAGTTGTTCATAAGGACCATTAACTCTATCCCCCAAATTTCTCTTGAATGCATCCCCTCCTCAGTTCTGTTCCTTAAACATTTATCCAGAGCAAACTGAGCCTGGCGCTCTGCCCCTTTCCTACCTCGGATTCTTGTTCTCTCCCCCTTAGACTGTATCAGCAGCCCCAATGGATCTCCCTGCCCTCAATCTTGCTCCCTCCATATGCTCTCTGATCACTGTCACTCCACTGCTTAAAACCCAGGGAGGGCTGCCCATCCATACCCAGTAAACTCCTTGCCTGGCATTCCAGGCCCTTTCTTGCCTTCTCAGTTTCATCTTCAGTCACTCACCCTTCAGGCAGTCCACACTCCACCCATGCGTTCTCCAAACCGCCAATCCAAACACAGGATGCATTAAAAAAAACCCAAACTTTATTTTTTAGAATAGTTTTAGATTTGCAGAAAATTTACAAACAATTGTGCGGAGAGTTCCCATTTACCCCCTACCCAGTTTCCCCTATTATTACCCCCTTACATTAGTATGGTACATTTGTGCTAATTAACCAATATCGATACCTTATTATAAGCTGACATCCATAATTTATTCAGATTTCCTTAGTTTTTTACCTAATATCCCCTTCCTGTTCCAGGATCCTATCCAGGATACCATAATGCATTTAATTGCCATGTCTCCTTAGGCTCTTCTTGGCTGTGAGAGTCAGGATGCAATTTTTTGCTACTTCCTTCCCCCTCTCCTTAGAGATTACCCCTCCTCCCCATTTCCCACCAGCAAACTTCCATTTGACTTTAAAGACTCAGTTCAAGTATAACCTCCTCTGGGAATCCTTTCCTGACCCACCTCTCCCCGAGCCTGGGTTAAGGGCCCCTCCTTTACTTCCAACACTTACCAGCTGTATTGTGTCTGGAACTTATCTGTCTTCCTCTCAGATTGCAGGCTCCCTGAGGGCAAGGGCCAGGTCTGATACATGTCTATAGCTCCATCACACAGCACAAGGCCTGGCAATGAGTAAGCATTCAATAGAAGTTTGCAAAATAAAAGTGAGTTCTCAGGCTGAGCTTTATACCTCTCAAAGTCAAGGCCAGCATTCTCCGTGCACCTGACATGTCCAACCCTTCTCTTGGCCCCAGATCAAGTTTTACCTCCCCAGGAACCTCCTCTAGCCAGTTCTGCCCCTCAATGGCTGGGAGGCTTGGGGTTTCTTTCGGGTTAGTCTCTGTGGAACGGACGTGCTGCTTTCTTACCTGCTTTCCTCTCAGAGCCCTCTGGATACCAGTCCAGTCAGATCATCTGGTACATCTGATCTCATTTGATCCCGAGGAGGATCTTGTCATCCTCATGATATACACGAGGACGCTGAGGCCCAGAGAGGTAAAGTGTTTGTGCTTTACTAGAGGTCACACAGCTGGATTACGTGAGACTTGAACCCAAACTTCTGTGACTCACCTCCAAACCTTACCACTGGACCACACAATTTCCACATGTAAAAACTGAGACCTAACCACAAACAACAATTAAGTGCTGTTCGGGAGCCATTCCAGTATATCCCAGTCTCTTCTGCAGGCAATGTTCTAATAGGGCTGCAGGCTGAACCCACAGTTCCATAAACTGGCTGAACCTTTCGGTTTTCTCCACTAGGACTTGGGGAGGAAGAGAAAAGGGAAGTAAGAGAGAAGAGAAAGAGTGAATAGAGAAAATCAGAGGTGATTCTAAGGTTGGACATTGTGTCCAGGCTCCCATGAGGTACCATTTTGTGGGGAGAGAAAACGTACTCTTTGGATACTATCCTCCCCCACTGTCATGTTGCTGTGTCAACTGATTGAGCCCAAGGCCAGCTACCAGCAGAGGCATAATTAGCCCTTTAATTTCCTTCCAGCGGAAGTTTGCTCAGGCAGTTATCAGCCCTGCTTTCTTGGGTTCCTCCCTCTTCGCACTTTCCTACAGCTCCAGCTCTCCAGGAATCTGAGGCCTGTCCTGGATGTGGCACCAGGGGAAGAACAGCAGATTATCAAGGGCAAACCATCAATTAAATGATTATGACTAATGTTTATACAGAACTTTACAGCTTCCCAAGCACTATCACAACACTTATTTCATTTTATCCACCCAACAACACCAAGAAAAGGATATTCATTTTGCAGCTAACGGAAGGGCTCAGAAAGTTAGAAAACTGGGGCTTCCTTGGTGGCGCAGTGGTTAAGAATCCGCCTGCCAATGCAGGGGACACGGGTTCAAGCCCTGGTCTGGGAAGATCCCACATGCCGCGGAGCAACTAAGCCCGTGAGCCACAACTACTGAGCCTGCGCTCTAGATCTAGAGCCCATGAGCCACAACTACTGAGCCCGCGTGCCACAACTACTGAAGCCCACGCGCCTAGAGCCTGTGCTCCGCAACAAGAGAAGCCACTGCAATGAGAAGCCTGCGCACCGCAACCAAGAGTAGCCCCCGCTCGCCACAACTAGAGAAAGCCTGCGCACAGCAACAGACACAATGCAGCCAAAAATAAAAATAAATAAAATAAATAAATTTATAAAAAAAAAAAAGTTAGATAACTGGTTCAAGGTCACATGCCAGGAAGTGGCAGAGCTGGAATTTGAACTCAGATGTGCCTAACCCCCAAATCTATACTCTTACCACTGCCCTTCACAGTACCCACTCATTAATGCTTGCTGTGTTTAATTAAATGACATGTAAGTGCTAAAGAACACTAAAATTAAGGGGATGATGAGAATGAGGATTTTAAGAGGCTTTTTGGAGAAGGTGATTCCCCCACCCCCTGAGATGGAAACAGAAATGGTGCCAAGGTATAGAATTAAAAAAATATGTATATATATAATATATGTTATATATTTTTGGTCTTGTTCCCAAAGGGATTTAAATGGCAGAGAAAGATTAGACAGAATGAGGGACTTCATCTTTTTTTTTTTTTTTCAGTTTGGTCAGACTCTAGTGCTGATTTTTTTTCTAAGTATGCTGCTCCAAATTATCTCCCAGCAGTTCAGTCAATACTATAAAACAAAAAACAAAACTAGAAGAGTTTATAGTCTGGTGGAGGAGACAAACACCTTGGCAATTCATATGTTATTTCATTAGAGAGAGGGTAGAAAAGGGCTTAGGAAGGCTGTGAGGTCAGATTGTCTGGTTCAGATCTTTATCCAGCTGTATGACCTAAGGCAAGTATTTAACCTCTGTGTCTCAGTAACTTCACCTGTAAAATGGGTATAATAATGGAATCTCTCTCTGAAAGTTGTAAGAATCTGCATAGTAACTGGCATACTCTTAGTCTCAACAAATGGCAATCAGTCATCACTTCCGTCTATGGGTACTGGAGGAAATGTGACTCATTGAGGAGGAAGCATTTGAATTGAATTCTGAGTAGTGACTGGTTCGGCAGGGCAGGGGATCAGGCTGATCCAGGCAGAGGGACCAGCATGAGAAAAGCAAAGAGACTTTGAGGAACACAGTGTTTGGGACCTGGGGGATTAGTCCAAGGTGGTTAGAACCTGAGGAGAAAAAATGGGAGGGGTGGCATGAGCTTAAGGCAGTGAAGCTGTTAGATTAAAAAACCAGGAATAAGTGTAGCATTCTAGCATCCTGGAAGGCAGTATAGCACAGGGTTTAAACTCCTAGCTCCAACATTTGTTAGTTTGGGTGAGTACTTAACCTCTCTGTGCCTCAGTTTCTTTATCCTACCTGCCTCAAAGAGCTGATTGTGAGGATTGATGAATAATGCATGAAAAATACTTGTCACAGTGCCTGACACTTGGTAAATACTCAATTCATGTTAGCAGTTATTATTATTACTATTTATCCTGACTCCTTAGAGCTAGAAGGGGCCCTAAAAATCATCTTGTCTAATATCCCTGTTTTAAAGATGGAGAACCCAAGGCCCAGAGTGTGTGGGGGGTTGGTATTCATAAACCCACAAAGCAAGTTAATGATCGAATTAAATCATACCCAGGCCTCCTGACTCCTGGCCTGCACCATATGACTCCCTTACTATCATCAGGTTGCCTCTGACAGGTTCCCCCTCCCTCTTCAGATGATTGCCTCCCCTCCCTTGTAAATAAATTTCAAGGCATTTGCTTTGTGGAGCTGAGTGTTTATCCTATTTTTAGAACACTCTGGCACCTGTATGCAAATGTTCCTCAGGGGACTTGTCTGCTATGGTGACTTGGGCCAACTCCCAAAAGAAAGCAGCTATGAGACCAAAGGGAAAACACAGCCCAGGGCAGGATGGAGATCCTGGACTGTCTATCTAGTTAAGTCCCAGAAGTCCTAGGGAGTTCATTCTAATCTCTTACTTACCCTGTATATGTCAACTCCATATGTCCCTGTTTGGAAATGAGTTCATAAGAGGGTCTCTGGGCCAGGCTTCCATCCAAGGTTTTGGACTTAGGATGTTGTGTCAGAAGGTGCCGTGGAACCCAGGCCTGTGGACATTCACATTTATTTAGCTCTGGTGCTGGCTCAGATTCTGAGGAATTATATCTTACTATCAGGAAAATGGAAGTAATGTGAGGGTTTGAAGAGAGAAAGGCTTTATCAGACAACCTGATGGTTTTGCCCTGCAGAGCTGGAGAGAGATGGGACTCGTGAGACGACAAAGAGGGAAGAACAAGGCCTCAAATACCTCCCCCATAGAGGTCGGCATCCCCTGGCCCTTGACATAAGCAGCAGTGTCCCCATCCTCAAAAGCCTCATCATTTAGCACACACTTACTGAATGTCCTCTAGGCAATAGGCCCTATGTTGGGTGCCACTAAATCCCTCAGTGGTTCCCTATTCTCTTCCAGACAATGTCCAAGTGCCTGGCCTGGCATTTGATACCTCCATGATATAGCTCCAACCTCACTTCCTATTTTAAGTACTGTGTTTCAGAAATTGAGAACGCTATCAATTGTAAGATATGTCCTTATTTCAGAAATGCTAAAACGTGAAAAAAAATGGGCATCTTAAAATCCATATAATATTGTATTTACACTCAGGTGAAAATGGAACTGCTTGTACTCTCCCCAGATGCCATGCTGTTTTAGGCTTTACTATTTTTCTTTTTTTTTAGCTGTTTATAATGGAAAATTTCAAACATACACTCAAGTAGGGAGACTAACTAGTACTTGAACACCATCATTCATCTACAATGATGATTAACTCTTGATTTATCTTCCATATTTTTCCCATATTTCCTTCTCCTTGAACTATTAATAGTAATAGCAACTGCCATTAATCATTATGGGTTTAGTTTTTCTTAATTATAAAAGTAACATATGCTCATTAAAAAATACTTTGAAATTATATCCAAGCATAAAGAAGAAAATATTACTGACATTGTGGTTGGTTTCTTTCCAGTTTCTTTTCTATGAATTTTTAACATAGTTGAGGTCATAATGTATATTCAATTTTATATCCTGCCTTTTTGAAGGTAAAACTATGACATAAGTACAGCTAAATTGTTAGAAAATCTTTATAAATATGGTTTTTTTAAACATTTTTATTGGAGTATAATTGCTTTACAATGGTGTGTTAGTGTCTGCTTTATAACAAAATGAATCAGTTATACATACACATATATCCCCATATCTCTTCCCTCTTGCGTCTCCCTCCCTCCCACCCTCCCTATCCCACCTTTCTAGCTGGTCACAAAGCACTGAGCTGATCTCCCTGTGCTATGCGACTGCTTCCCACTAGCTATCTATTTTACATTTGGTAGTGTATATATGTCCATATATACACTACCACTCTCTCACTTTGTCCCAGCTTACCCTTCCCCCTCCCCGTGTCCTCAAGTCCATTCTCTAGTAGGTCTGCATCTTTATTCCCGACTTGCCCGTATGTTTGTTTGTTTTTTTTTAAGATTCCATATATATGTGTTAGGATACGGTATTTGTTTTTCTCTTTCTGACTTACTTCACTCTGTATGACAGACTCTAGGTCCATCCACCTCACTACAAATAACTCAATTTCGTTTCTTTTTATGGCTGAGTAATATTCCATTGTATATATGTGCCACATCTTCTTTATCCATTCATCTGTCAATGGACACTTAGGTTGCTTCCATGTCCTGGCTATTGTAAATAGTATAAATATGTTTTTAATGACTTCATTGTATTTTACAGGGAAGATATACCATATCTATTCATTAACTCTTTCATCAACAATATTTGTTGCATTTACCATATTTTGGGCACTCTAAACAGTGGTAAAGTAATGAGGCACAATCTCTGGCCTCTCAAAGTTTAGTTGTTCTCCATTGTTTGAACGTTTAACTACTTTTCAATTTGGGGCTGTTATGGATAACGTTGCAGTGATCAGTGATCATCTTTGTGTGTAGAACTTTTCCTAGGTTTCAGATTATTTCCTTTAGATAGATTTTCAGTAGTGAAATTCTTATTGTACTCTACCTTGGCCAGCATCAAATATTATCTTAGTTTAATTTTAGCTAATTTAATAGGATAAAAATGGTATCATTATTTCAAATTACATTTCTCTGATTACTTATTGAACAATCAACTATATGTTTATTAACCATTTGTCTTCTGCAAATTGCCTGACAAGGGTCTTATTTTTATCACCAGCAGTTTCTTAGTACAAGACCTGACTCTCATTTCCTTTTGCTTGCTGTGACCTGGGGATATATTAAGTATAATCTTGTTTCAAGCCTCTCTTTTTCCTCCTGACCCTCTCCCACATCACTTCTTCCCCCATTTCTTCCTGTCTTGAAGGGGAGTTGGGTGAGTCACCTAAAGGGTACAGCAGGTGGCAAATTAAGCGAATTCCCTAAAGAGACTTCGCAGAATGCTCTGAATGGTGCTGATGTCAATTGGGAGGCAAAAAGACTGAAGAGGAAATGGGTTGGCAACTGTGATGCTAAATTTGTCCATGCCAAAGCACTGGGGTGTTAGGGATGATGGTTCTTTCAGCAGGCATCTTTAAAATACCTGCTACGTGCCTAGATCTGTGCCAGGTTCTGATAAGGGCATATTAGCTGGAGAAGACACAAATGAAATAGGTCATACTTAATAGTCAACTATGGACATGTCTAAGGCATTCAGACTAGGTGGAGATGTCCAGCGGACAGTTGGAAATTTCCATCTGAAACTTGGAAGTAAGGGGCCCAGGGGATAAAGAGCCAGTTTAGGAGACAGAGCAGGAGCAGGGGAGATGCAGGGAGAGCACTGGTGAAGTGAGGTTTCAGAGGAGCTGAGGGAAGGAGGGGTTTTGAGAAGAGGAATATGTTTGGGGCATGTCTTCTTTGTTATTTAAGGCAACAGAGAGATAATATTACTCAGCTTCTCTCATTCATTCATTCCTTTGTTCATTCAGTATTTTTGGAACACCTGCCAGGTGCCATGTATTGCTCTAGACATTGCTGAGGGTACAGGAATAAAAGGCATAGCCCCGAATCCACAGTCTAAATGAGGAGATATAGATGAGAATTGAAACAAATCCCTGATATAGGTTCTGTGATCCATTCATTCAAAAATATTTATTGAACACCTAAGATATGCCAGGTGCATTGAGGGGCAATGAAAGGAACCCCTATAACTTTCAGTTTATCTGCATGAAGTAAAATGTAGTACCTACATCTTAGTGGAAATTATCTGTGAGAGGATTTGAGGTTTTGAGGGTTTTGTGTGAGATCAATGCTAAAAATAAGAACCAGGGCATTCATCTCTTTGAGCGCAGATTTCCCATCTGTAAAATGAGGGAGTTGACCCTATATATACCTGTCACAGGATTTGTCACGTGTGAGGTAGCTTCCCTGCTAGTCTGAGAATTCCGAGGGCAGGGATCACGTGGGTCTTACTCACTGGCACAGTGTAGGCTCAGTAAATATTTGTGTAATTGATGACTCTCACAGGGACTTTCTAGATCTAATATTCTGTGCTCTGCTATCACTAAAATAAAGGCCCAACTACATTCTGTGAAGGCCCAGAAAAAATGATGCTGGATCCCAAGGAACTTCCTAGAATAGGTGCCCTTTTACTTGGACCTCAAAGGTTAGATAGGATTACAGTGGGCAGGGAAGTGCTTTCGAATACCCAGTCCTGGATTCCAGTGACCTCTTTCCTGCCCTCTGCCCTCAAGGATCTACCAGTTACTACCTATGTGCACTTGGACTCCAATTTTCTCACTTGTAAATCAATAGGGACAATAATTCATGGTGTGCTGGAAAGAACACTGAATGTGGAGTCAGAATATTTGCATTGGAGTCCCAGCCTAACCAAAAAATAAGTAGCTGCATGACCTTAGGAAAGTTACTTTACACCTCTAAGTCTCAATTTCCCTACGTGCAAAATAAAGCAGTCAGACTGGATGACCTCAAAGATTGGTTTCTTCTGGCTCTAAAAAATCTATATCACAGGGTCATTGTTAGGATCCAATGAGATGATGCAACAAAAATGCTTGTAAACTGTAGGGTGCTCTAAGTGTGGTCTGTACTACTGAGGACAGATGGGTGTAACACCAAGCCAGCTTTAAGGGAATACTCTTTCCTTTCCTCAGTCCTCTGCTTCTCCTTGGCTACACTGAACCTCCCTGAAAAGCTCTCTCCCTCTGCTTTCCTCCCATTCCCATGGGACATAATGTCTCGGCTCCCAGGTGCTGCAAAATACAAAGGGCTTGGAGCTTGGCAGCTGTGGGTTGGGGCGCAGGGTGAGGGGAGAACCAGCGCAGAAGCTCTTATTACTTGCATTCCTGGCGCTCATCATCCCCACCCCCCAACCTGGCCTGGAGGGAATGAATTGAAGAGGGGGGGATGGAGGAGTTTGGCTGGGGGAGCATGTATAAAACAGGGCAGGATCCAGGGATGGAGGCCCCAGAGATAACCTCTTGCTAGTTGTGTGACCTCTTAAGTCTGTCACTGCTCTGGGCCTCCCTCTTTTGTGTATAACATGGAAAGGAATCAGAAAGAAGAGGTGACCCTTTTCTCACAGGTGCTTTTCCAACCAATCCTGAGGTTCTAAATGAGTTTTCCCTCCTCAGCACATAATCAGCCTTTGAGTTTCATTCACCAGCATTCTTAGTAAGTGCCTACTATGTGCCAGATGCTATAGTTGAGGGCCTGGGATTTAGCTAAATAAAGACTGGGTCTCAAGATGCTCATAGGGAATTCCCGGGTGGTCCAATGGTTAAGACTCCGCACTTCCAATGCCAGGGCCCAGGTTCGACCCCTGGTCAGGGAACTGAGGTCCCACAAGCAAGCCGTGCAGTGTGGCAAAAAAAAAGAAAAAAAAAAAACTCTCATAATCTGAAAGAGGAGACAGATGAATGAACCAGTAACTATAATAAATGTGATGTGTGCGATGATATAATGCCAAACCATAAAAGGGCAGAGGAAGAAGTTACTTTGTCAGAGGAGAGGAGGCCAAGGAAAGTTTCCGAGGATGTGACCTTGAATAAGACTGTGAATTATAAAAGAGAAAGGGGATTTCAGGCAAAGATCAGCATATCAGGTTAAGGCCCAGGGGTGTGAAGGAGCAGTGTTTGGGAAACCACAAGTAGTTAGGCAAAGCTGAAACTCACTGGTTCAGTGGAGGAATGGGAGGGAAGAAACTGGAAAAGAAGCCTGAGTAGATCCTGAAGGGTCTACGTTCTATGGAGTTGCTTGGACCCCATCGTGTGGGCTGTGGGAAGCCGGGGAAGGGATTTAGACCCAGAGTAAGGAGATGAGATTTGGAGTTTTAGAAATTCCCACCTGACATTCAGTGTGCTCTGTCAAAAATGTTGCAGTCACCCACAAAATTCACCCTTTCAACCAGTATTTTTTGGAAATCTCCCCCACCCCATGTGCCAGTGCTGTGCCAGGCACTGGAGACACAATAGTAAGCAAAACCAGACATCCTGTTCTTGTGGCCCTTGCAGTTTGGCAGGGCAGACAGACTTTAATCAAATAATTACACAAATAAATACAAAATTACAGTGGGGAGGAGTGCTACAAAGAAGAAGTACATGGTGCCAGGAGAACCTGTAATTGGAGCATTTGACATTGCCAGGATGGTCAGGCCAGCTCCTCTGCTGAGCTGAGCTCCAAAGGAAGAGTGCTGCCTCAAGGAAAGGTGCTAGAAGGCTCTATGGGAATGGGCTTCTCCTGCCTCAGAATCCCCATCCAATGCACATTTCTCTTTCCAGTCAACAGACACTGTAGACTTCAAGTAGGTATGTGTAGTATTCAACCTTTTATCTTCAGGACCTAGCCAACACTTGCCACAGAATCAGTGCCCAGTGAAGGTTTGAAAAAAAGAAATAGAAAGGAAAAGGAGGAATGCCCTCCCTTTATGCACTTTAGATATTTGAAGATAGCAGTATGATTCCCCAAAGCTTCTTCCTTCCTTCAGTTGCTTCTCCCATGACACAGTTTCAAGTTCCCGTCACTGTTCTGGTCGTTCTGTTTAATTGTGGTGCCTGTCACAGGTGATTTAAAACATCAGGGATGTAGCCCTGTGCCATGTGCACTGGTCTCTTGGAGTCAGAAGACCTGGTTTTATTTAAGCCTCTTTTCATCATTCACCTCTTCAAGACGCAGTTGTTTTGTGTGTGTGTGTGTGTGTGTGTGTGTGTGTGGAATGGAGATATTGGTTCTTCTCTCACAGGATTTCTCTGGGAACTAACTGAGATAATAAGAAAAAAACTTTGTAAACTCTAAGAGCTAAACAAACATAGAACTTAAATATTTGGAAGGCTGCCACATGAGTGAAAAATTAGATTTATTCTTTGGGTCTCCAGAGAACAGCGTTAAATCAATGGATAGAAATTACCACATGCACTTTCAGCTCTATGGAAGGAAGAAATGTTCTAATACTCAGAACTGTCCATCAGTGGAGTGGCTGCCTTTTGAGGTGGTAGGCATCCAACATTGGGAACACTCAATGCAAGTATGCTGTAGAAGGAATTCCTTTTTTAAGTGAGCGGGTGGATTGAGTAACTTCTAAGACTTACTTTTAATTTTAGAACTCAACAATCTGATAGTCAAGACAAGTGGAGGAGCTGGGAGAGGGCATATGTGGCAGAGAGAGTAGCACGAACAGACATATGGAGCAGAAATTAGTATTGCATGTGTGGGTGACAAGGAGGAAACTCCAGAAAGAAATGATGGGTCTGTGTTGGATCAATGATTCAATCAAGACAGAGAAGATAACTAATATTGTTGAGCACCTGTGTGCCAGACACACGTGATTCCATTTAAGCTTTGTGGGGGATTTCCAGCCTTACCCTCTGGTGGAGGGGAGATTGTTGGCCTTAGGAAGTCTTAGACATGGTTGGAGGATCTCCTATCTGGAAGGCTTCAGGGTGGGCTGGGTCCTGTCCTGAGGGGCAGAGAGGGATTCAGAATACACAGTCTGATTGGGCTATAGGCTATGTTGAAAATACACACTTGTCAAAGGACCGAATTTGAATCCTGACTCTGCTTCCTTATAGCTTGTGACTCTAGGAATTTACATAACCTCTGTGACCCTCAGTTCATCCATATATAAAATGGGGACTCAAACTTGTCCTGCTTCAGGCTGACATAATAATTAAGAGAAATAACGTAGAGCAAAGGGCATCCCAAGAAGAGCACAGGCTTTGGAATCAGACCTAGCTTTGAATCTCAGTCTGCCATGAACTGGTTGCAAGATCGTAGGCAAGTTATTTAAAATTTTCTCATCTGTAAGTAAAGATAACAGTATTTCAAGGCTGTTTTGAAAATTAAGTACAATAGGAAAAGTGCTTAGCATAGTGCCTGGCACATAGCAGTTTTATTTTGTTAGTACAAATAATAAGATCCCATATATAAAGCACTTATCAAAGCGCCTGGCACATAGCAAGCGTCTGTCGGCCACACTGACAGGGCTGCTGCAGGCCAGGATGGTGGCTTGTGCATCATGGTGTCCACTCTCTGGCATAAGGCTCTGCCCATATGAAGAGCTCAATGAGTGTCTGCTTCGTAGAAGTGAATTGATTGCTCTTGATGACATGGTCTCCTTCCTCAAGTAGCCAGTGAGTCATGCCTCTTTCTTTCTCCTCCTTCCTGTCTCCTCTTTGGTTCTATTTCTGACTCTCCTCAGTGGGAGGGGAATCAATGTTCGTCAAAGTGATTTTTAAAAATAAAAGAGAGAGGGAGGTTTAGAAGCGATTCTCTGGGCTACTTTCTATTGAGCACAGGATAGTGAGAGCTGGATTGTTGTTTCCAACCTTGCTTTTCTTTAGGTGAATAACAACAACAACAATATCAACAGTAATAGCAGCAGCTACTATGAACTTTATTGAGCACCTACTATGTGCCTGGCACTCTGCCAAGCTCTACCAGTACATTGTCTCTAATCCTCACATAACCACTTCAGGGCTGGTATTATTATCACCACTTTATTGATGAGGAAATTAAGGCTTAGAAAAGTTAAATGATAATGAAAATGACAAATACTCCTATATTTGAGTACCTATTATCAGCCAGACATTTAAAAAAATCTTATTTAATTACAAACACCCTACAAAGCAGGCATTATTATTCCATTCGAATCGTGAGGAAGCTGAGCCTCAGAGAGACGAAAAAACCAAGCTGTCCAAAAGCACACAGTTGATGAGTGGCAGAGCTGGGAGTCAGACCAAAGCCTGATCAACTCTTTTGTTTTAATAAATTTATTTATTTACTTTTGGCTGCATTAGGTCTTCGTTGCTGCGTGTGGGCTTTTCTCTAGTTGTGGCGAGTGGGAGCTACTCTTCATTGTGGTGCGTGGGCTTCTCATTGTGGTGGCTTCTCTTGTTGCAGAGCACAGGCTCTAGGTGCGCAGGCTTCAGTAGTTGTGGCTCGTGGGCTCTAGAGCGCAGGCTCAGTAGTTGTGGCGCACGGGCTTAGTTGCTCCGCGGCATGTGGGATCTTCCCGGACCAGGGATGGAACCCGTGTCCCCTGCACTGGCAGGCAGATTCTCAACCACTGCACCACCAGGGAAGTCCAAAGCCTGCTCAACTCTTAACTCATCCATTCCCTTTCTGTCTGGCCACTTTCTGCTCCTTGAGGAAAGCATCATATTGAGACCCTGGGTGGAGGCAGCCCTGGGCAGGTTTGAATGAGAAGGAAGTGGCACATGGCATGAGACTCATTCACTCCTGTTGGGCAGACCCTGGGAAGCTGGCCCTGCTCCTGGGGCTGGCTGTGGAAGTACAAAAATAATGCCTAAGTGGCATTTACTCTGTATCAGGAACTGTTCCAAGCATTTTAGATATAATAACGTTCTTAATCTTCACGATAACTTTGTGAAATAGGTATCGTTATTATTCCCATTTTATAAATGAAGAAACTAAGGCCCTGAAAGGAAAATGGCCCCAGGAGGGGATTACCCAAGAGCATGAATACCAGGAGACAGCCATCACTGGGAGCCATTTTAGAGGCTGCCTACCACTGTCACATAGTAAGTGCTAAAACAGGGGTTTACACCCAGAAGTCTAATTCCAGAGACCATGCTCCTAACCTTAAAACTATATGGCCTTTTTGTTTAACAAGGTGGTGATTGAATCCCTACTGTGTGCATAGCCCTGTGCTAGGCACTGAGAGTACAGAGGTGAAACTGATTCCATGTCCAAGCTCATTTATTATTCTATACCAGGATTTCCAATTAATTGGGCATCAACTGGGTGGCAGGATTCTTTGTCAAAGAGCTGGGGCACAGGGCCAGGCTCCAGGCAGAGATAAGAGACTAGAAACTCTCATAGAGAAGTGGTATAATGCGGGTGGAATGAGAAGAGATGCGAACTGCTGGCGGTGCAGTTGCTCAGAAATCCTGCTTGGGCCTTTAGATCACCAGTCTGGACAGGTGACTTAATCCTAAACCCTACAGGACAAGATTTAGGGTCTGAGCCTGTAGATTGGAGGGAGGAGTCTCATCTGTTGTGTTGGCTCTGAGGAGCTCAGGAAGCAGAGGTAAGAGCGTGGGAGGGGAGGATCAAATTCTGCTGCAGTGTTTCATAGGTACACACACACACACAGAGCTTTTGTGAGATGTGGCAGACAGTGAATATTTCTCTAATATGAGTGCCTAAGATTCCTGTGTTAGATGTTTACTCACTCACTCTCACTCACTCACTCACTCAATCATCTATCTCTTCATTCATTCTTTAATTCATTCATCCACTCACCCATTCATGAGCTGGATAAAATTCTGTTTGCCGGAACTCTTAGGGAGAAGTACTGTATGTGGTCAGAAGGAATACTCTGATAGGCTGCTTGAGGTAAAGACACCCAAAAACCTGCTCAACAAACAGAAGGTGGTGATTCCTATGCTCTCCAAGGATGATGGGTGTGTTAAATGCAGATTTTGTTTTGCTGAGTAATGTGCAAGTCTGGGTCAGAGCTGAATTGCTCAGGACATGAAGAAACTGAGCCCTGCCAGAAACAAAACCTATCTGTCATCATGCCCTGTAATTCACCTCTTAAATACCTCTTGAGTCTATTTCTACTCCATCCCCATTGCTGCCACTCTAGTTCAAATCCGTCTTAGGTCGCACCCAAACCACTGCAAAGATCTAACCAACCAGCCTTCCTGCCTCCCATCTCTACTTCCTCCAGTTCATTCTCCACATCAGAGTCAGAGTGATCTTTCTAAATTTCAGATCCAATCATGTTAATCTCCTGTCTCAAAATCTTTGATCCTAAAAAGATCAAGCTCAAACTCCATAGCACGGCATTCAAAGCTCTTTCTAGCTTCATCTCCTACTCATTTCCCACTGTTCCTTAAGTTCTTCTGGAGTAGTCACTGGAAAAAAATCTTCCTTCTGCCAAAATAACTTTCCTTCACTTCGCTGCTTGGAAAATTCTTCTTTCGGAAAATCCCTGTTGTCCTCCTTCTGTTACCAAGTAAGCACATCTGTAGGTAATGCTCCTGGGCTTGGTACAGATTCTATCCATGGGAGTGGTTATGCCATCTAGCACATTTCCCATTCTCCTCCTGGGTGTATTAGAGGATTGTGCTTTCTTGGGTATGGGCATGTGACTTGCTTTGGCCAGTGAATGTGAAAAGTGGAAGAGCCAACACATGACTCATACACTTTCTTTCCCTCTCGTAGCCACCCTGTCACTCTTTATCCTGGAATGAGGAAGACAAAAAGCAGAGCACCCAGCCAACCCTTGATGGATATGTAAAAATAGTGAAAAATAAAACCTTGTTTTTGAAGCTGCTGAGATTTTGAGATTGCGTATTATTGAATAACCCAGTCTACCCTAACTGGTATACTATCTCTGCTTTGACATCTTCCATAACTACCTAAAACCACCATGTTTCTACCTTATCTGACTTGTGTGACACATTTTCTTTATGCCACATACCTGGTACTGATGACATACTGCCACAATCGCTAATTATGAGTTCAGTGGTCTGTCTTAGCTACCTCTTTATGTTTACTGAGGCTTCGTTAGGGCAAGGATGGTCCTTGTTCCATTTCTGTGTCACACAAAGTATGGTTCATAGCCAAGGCAATATACTATAATGGGTGTAGGAGTCAGACATACTTGTTTTGAATCCCAATTCTTACATTTGATGGGCAATCTCTCTGAACCTCAGTTTTCTCATCTGTAAAATGGGAGTAATAATATGTACCCTACAGGGTTTTTCTAAAGTTTGTGGATAACAGGTGCAACATATGTACAATTAATGGCAGGTTATAATTCTTATTGTTCTCATTATTTGTTTTTATTTTTTTAACCATTTATTTATTTATTTGTTTATTTATTTAGGCTGTGCTGGGTCTTAGTTGTGGCATGCAGCCTTCTTATTTTTTTATTTTTATTTTTTTAATTAATTAATTTATTTTTGGCTGCTTTGGGTCTTCGTTGCTGCGCACGGGCTTTCTCTAGTTGTGGTGAACTGGGGCTATTCTTCTTTGTGGTGCATGGGCTTCTCATTGCGGTGGCTTTTCTTGTTGCGGAGCACGGGCTCTAGGTGCATGGGCTTCAGTAGTTGTGGCATGCAGGCTCAGTAGTTGTGGCTTGCGGGCTCTAGAGCGCAGGCTCGGTAGTTGTGGCGCACGGGCTTTGTTGTTCCGTGGCATGTGGGATCTTCCTGGACCAGGGCTCAAACCCATGTCCCCTGTATTGGCAGGCGGATTCTTAACTACTGTGCCGCCGGGGAAGTCCCGCATACAGGCTTCTTAGTTGTGGCATGCAGATTTCTTAGTTGCGGCATGTGACTCTTAGTTGCAGCATGTGGACTTCTTAGTTGCAGCATGCATGCGGGATCTAGTTCCCCGACCAGGGATCGAACCCAGGCCCCCTGTGTTGGGAGCATGGAATCTTACCCACTGGACCACCAGGGAAGTCCCTATTTGTTTTTATTATCATTATGGATAGTGTTCAGTAAATGCCTGTGGATGAATCTTTCATTGATTGAGGTATAATGGTATGTGCATTGGACTTGGAATCAGAAGTCCTAGATTTAAGGCATAGCTTTTGTCACCATCTTTGTGACCTTGGAAAAATCACTTACCCTCTCTGCATTTTTGCATTCTCAACTACAAAATGTAAATACTGATCCCTACCTCATAGAGATTATTATAAAATTTAAATAAGATAATATATGAGGAAATGTTTTATATGTGCTCAAGTATCACACATCTGAAACTAATGATTCAGAGAAGACCGGCTGGTCCCTCACGTAAGGACCGTGTGGACATTGTGAAGCATCCCAGTGTACTCCAGTAACACTTTGTTGTGGGGCTTGGCTTATCTTGCTTACATGTTTGTCTTTCCAACTAGACTGTGAGCTGCTTGAGATAAAGAATTGTCTTCGTCTTTTTTTAGTAAAAATGTTTATTTGTTTCTCCTTATATAAGTAATACATGCTTAGCATAGAGAAAAGAAAAATACCTGAAGAAAATGAAAATCCTGGTAATTCTTATCTCTCATACAGAGATAATCACTATTAACCTTTTGATGTGTTTCTTTCCAGTTTTCTTCTCTGCATATATAGTTATGAAACTGACATTATATCGCACTTACAAGCATTGTTCCATTATGATAAATATTCTTATATAAATAAACACATTAAAAATCTTGTATTTTAACCATTCTCCTATTGTTGAATATATAGGTTGATGTTAGTTTTTCAATGTCTAAATAAAGTTGTAAGAAGCATTTTTGTTCATAAATATTTGTCTGATATTCTATTTTTGTAGAAAAAGTTTTTAGAAGGAAAAATTTCTAGTTCAAAGGGTACAACTATTTTTAATGCTCTTGGGACTTCCAAATTGATTACCAGAAAGATTGAACCAAGTGTCACTCCCACAAGCAAGGTATGAGGTTATACATCTCACTACATCCTCAACTATAATGGGAATTATAATTAAAAATAAGGTTAAAACCTATTAATATAATAATTATCCATTTACATTTCTTCTGTGAATTGTTCTTTACTCCTGCTCATTTTTCTATTGGGATTTTAATTATCTTTTTATTAATTTCTATGAGGTTTCAAAAACCATTTTATTCTAGTCACCAAGTACAATACAAGATACATAATAGGTGCTCCTTAAATATACTTTAGATGATTTTAATTGTCCTGGGGACTCTTTAGAAACAAAGCAGACTTTCTAGGAGGCTGACTCTTTCCTTTTCCCACCCAGGACACGGCTGGGCAGGAGCGGTACCGGACCATCACCACAGCCTATTACCGTGGAGCCATGGGCTTCATCCTGATGTATGACGTCACCAATGAGGAATCCTTCAATGCTGTCCAAGACTGGTATGAGATTCGTCCATTCACCCACTCATCAAACTGTTCATGAAAACCTAGTATGTACTAGGCTCTGTGCTATGTGCTAGGGAAACTCGAATGAATCAGACATAGCTCCTATCCTCAAAAAGTTCACAGTGAGAGGAGAGGACAGATCAGTGAGCAGGCAATGAAAATATCATGTGACAGGTGCAGTGATGAGAGTGGCACCAGGGCTGTGGGAACCCAGCAGAGGGCTCTGACCCAGCCTGGGAAGTCAGGGAAGTTGTCCTGGAATTGCTGACACATATGCTGCATTTTGAAAGATGAACAGGAGTTAGCCAGAGGGACAAATGGGTAAGAATGTTCCAGAAAAAGAGTACAGATGTGCAAAGACAAGAAGGTAGGTGAGAAGGTAAGAAGAGCAGAGGTCATGAAGGATTTTGTGTGCTGGGGTGGGTGAGGGATTTGGATTTTATCTTGTAGGTGAGGACATTTGAACAGGGAAACAAAAGGTTCAAATTAGTGCTTTAGAGAGATCATTCTGGACATAGTGCTAAGTGAATCCACATATTGCTTCCCTATAAAGTTTATCCCTGAGCCGGGGGTCCAAATTCATAAAGATTCAATATCTTGATACGATAGAAATCGGCACAGTTCCCCAGAGGTATAACCTCTGAGCAACGTACATCTTTCTTCCTGGAGCATTACTCACAGGGAGAAGGGAGCACGAGAGGAAGGGCAGGTGAGATGGAGGGCCAGGACCCAGTGCCCCTAATCAGTGGAAAGGATGGGGAAGATGGAGCGTGTGTGCCTGGCTCTTCTTCACAATCAGAGAGGCTGAGTAGGCTGGGCACACAGCAGCAGTGCTGGCCAGTGCCAAGCTTGTCTCCTGCTCTTCTTTGCCCAACAGCTACCCTTTGAAGACTTCCCGTCTCCCAAGGAACAGTTGTCATGACTATGTGCAGCACTGTTGGTGCCTTGGAGCCTTGAGCTGGGAGTGACCTTGCAGGCTGCTTGCCACATTCTCCCCACCCACCCCCCGAGTTCTGAGCAGCAGTCTAGGGTGCCACCCACATGCCTGTCACTCATGTGTGGTCCTTCTTAGTCTCTTGGTCATCCCCTTCTTCCTCCTTTCTCCCCCTTTCCTTTTAACAAGGCCTTCTCTCCACCTTCCTTTTTTCTCCTTTCCTCCCTCTTTTTTCCTCTTCCTCTCTCTTTATGCCTCTTTTTTCTCCTGCTTTTTTCCTTTCTTGTTCCCTCTCTTCCCTCCAGTCATGATTTTTCTCTCCTCCTCCCTTCTCCCATGTCTCCATCTTTCCCCCCCACCTCCCACCACGAAGTGATTAGCTCTTTCTTTAAGTATCTCCACACTGCCCATTCCCTGTCGGACTTGACCTCCTTCCCTCTCTCCATCAGTCCCTGTTCATTCTGCCTCAGGGACACAGTGACTTTAACACCTGGTGACGATTCCTCCAAGAATAACCTAAGTTGCTAATCTGGGAGCTGAGCCTGGATGATGATGGTGGGAGGAGGGAGGAAGATGACAGAAGAGTGGCATGGGAGACTTGGGGAGTTGGCTCCAGGTACCTGTCTTGAAGCTGAGGACTGAATGTCTATCTTTCCCAAGCTCTGGCCTTTAGTTTTGCCTCTGGGAAACTTGGTCCCAGCCTAGTACCCACCTGCCATCTAAGCCCCAGTACCCAGCACAGAACCTGGCTCTCTGTCGATTCACCACAAATGGTGGTTGAGTAAATTCCATCCTTTGAGGGAGTGGCTTTTCACCCTTAAAGAGAAGATTGGTGGTGAGATCAGCTTTAGGAGCAGGGTTGGCAATCGGTCCAGGTTGCAGTTAGGGTTGAGTTAGATTGAGTGTCAGTGTCAGGATAGGGTCAGATTTTATTTAGATCTGCTTCAGGATCAACCATTTGCTGGCTTCTTCCTTCATCAGACAATCAATGACTTCTTTTCTCTGTGCTCTATGCTGGGGGCTGGCACCCCAAAGATGAATAAGCCTGTCCCTGCCCTCAAGGAGAGACAGATAAATTCAGCCAAATGTGACAGGTGCCACAAAAAAGAGTAGGGGAACAAAAGGGGAGGTAATTGTTTCTACCTGATGAGGTATTTGGGGACAGAGTTAGGCCAACTCCACAAAAAGATGTCTCCTCAATAAAAAGGTCTGATTTTATTTCCTCTGTTTAAAAGTTTGTTTCTCATTATAAGAGTAATACATGCTCACTTTCAAAATTTTGAAAAGTAAAGTATTTTTTCAAAGTTTTGGGACTTCCGTGGTGGCGCAGTGGTTGAGAATCTGCCTGGCAATGCAGGGGACACGGGTTCGATCCCTGGTCTGGGAAGATCCCACATGCCGCGGAGCAGCTAAGCCTGTGCACAACAACTACTGAGCCTGTGCTCTAGAGTCTGCAAGCCACAAATACTGAGCCTGCATGCCACAACTACTGAAGCCCGCGCGCCTAGAGCCCATGCTCCACAACAAGAGAAGCCACCATAATGAGAAGCCCGCGCACAGCAGTGAAGAGTAGCCCCCGCTCGCCACAACTAGAGAAAGCCCGCACACAGCAACGAAGACCCAACGCAGCCAAAAATAAATAAATAAATAAAATTTCATAATCATCCTACGTGAAGGAAACCACCGCTGACATTTTGGTTTCTACAAATAATAATGATCTAAGGCCTCAGTGAAGATTTATGAATCACAGAGGAGGAGGGAGAGGCTTGCTGGGCCAGGGGAAGCTTGAGAAGGCTCCCCCAGGCAACTGTGGGATCAGCCCTGGGCCTTGGAGGATGACTTAGTGTGGTGAAGGGATTTCCAGTAAAGACAAAGGCACATGCCATGCAAGAGCCTTTGGGGAATGGGTGAGGTTTGTGAAGTGAGAGGAAGGGTGATGAGGCTGGAGAGACAGGATGGGAATGGTCTTGAACGCTTAACTGAGGGATCTAGACTTCATCGCTTAGCTAGTCCAGGGACCAGAGAAGGCTTTTAAGAAAGGACGAATCATCCGATAGATGTTTTAGAAAGAGCTCTCTGCCCTGTGAGGAGAGGGCGTTAGAGGTGGACTCCAAATAGCTGAGTGAAGTTTGCAACCAGGGCTTAAGGGTCATCATCTGTGACAGCCAGCAGGAGCAGAGGTCTGACTGTCCCAGGCTGAATTAGTTGACAGTATCTCGTGTGTTGCGAACCCCACTGAAGGGGCTTCTGTGAGCTTTGCAGGGTCCTTTCCAGCCTAGGAGTATGTCATTAACACTGTCATCTCTCTGTCTCTCTTTAGGGCTACTCAGATCAAGACCTACTCCTGGGACAATGCGCAGGTCATCCTGGTGGGGAAC
This sequence comes from Eubalaena glacialis, assembly GCF_028564815.1. Classification (NCBI taxonomy): domain Eukaryota; kingdom Metazoa; phylum Chordata; class Mammalia; order Artiodactyla; family Balaenidae; genus Eubalaena; species Eubalaena glacialis. The sequence continues at coordinate 151,684,066 of NC_083718.1, forward strand.
AAGTGTGACATGGAGGAAGAGAGGGTTGTTCCCACCGAGAAGGGCCGGCTCCTCGCAGAGCAGCTTGGTATGTGCACGACACGTGTGTGTGCACGGGAGTGGGGCAAATGGAGAGGACAAGTGTGTGTTTGTATTTGTGACATTAAGGATGTGCTGTGATTGTGAATTATGTGTATATGTGCTCCGTGTGTATTGTTTCATATTTGTGTGATGTACATATGGGCTTTGTGCTAGTGAATTCTAGGTATTCATTATTTATGATACAGGTGTATTTTGTTACATTGAATGTATAAATAATTTTTTTATAGATTTATTTATTTTTGGCTGCGTTGGGTCTTCGTTGCTGCACACGGGCTTTCTCTAGTTGTGGTGAGCGGGGGCTACTCTTCGTTGCGGTGCTCAGGCTTCTTCTTGGAAGAAGCCTAGAGCATGGGCTCTAGGTGCATGGGCTTCAGTAGTTGTGGTGCGTGGACTCAGTAGTTGTGGCTCGCAGGCTCTAGAGTGCAGGCTCAGTAGTTGTGGCGCACGGGCTTAGTTGCTCCGCAGCATGTGAGATCTTCCCGGACCAGGGATCGAACCCATGTCCCCTGCACTGGCAGGCGGATTCTTAACCACTGTGCAACCAGGGAGGTCCTTGAATGTATAAATAAAATGTAAATTTATGAAATCTTTTTTTTAACCAGCTCCTTCCACAAAGGATTTGCGGTATCCTATAAAAATCATCATAGTATCAATACATCAATAAAAGAAATAAGTGAGACAATTGAAGCAAAGGGAAAGCAAGTGTAGGAGAATATAAGAGGAGGCCAGGGGTGAGATAAGTGTATATTTTATAAGTTTTTGGGCATGTGCAAGAGTTGGGCCAAAATATTTGCTTTGAGCTTCCCAGCAACCATTGCAAAGAGGGAAACATAATCAGTTACATGGTTCAGAGATGGTCCTTAAGATGAAAACAAATCCATTATTCCAGAGAAACACTGCTCTCCACTGACAACTGTAGAGCAGACTCTATATGCTGAATGCGACAATGTCCTTAATATCAAACATGCCTTATAGCAACTACAACACTGAACATCGTAGGCTGTGTCTTACAATTTCTCTCAATGTAAACTGATGCTTTGTCACCAAAATACAATTCACGGCAAAAGTAATTGTATGAGGGATGAGACAACGTGGTTTAGGCATGCAGCTCAGTGATGCTCTGACTTTTTCCAAGGTTAAAGCACCTTGACCCTTGTGCTCCACTGAGACCCAGGTGCCTCAGATGTGTCTCAGTGACTGCACAGCAGGACACCTACCTACACTTGCTTAAAAGAGCAGCCTTTCTTTTCTTCCTTTTTTTCTTTTCTTTTCTGTATTGGGGTTCAATGTAGGATCACCTTAGAGAAGTCTTCTTCTAGAAGAATGAGCGTACTGCTTAGCTTTTAGCCAGTCTCCCTAAGTATTTCTTACAACCTAGGTGCTGTAAGTATTGAGGAATAGGGAGTTTAAAGTTACATTCTCTGCCAGTTTCTGAAGTACAGATATTTGGGCTGGTAGGTGGGAAAATTGTATAATATACGAGTGTGAATTGTGTCTTATATATATTTGTGTTATGTGTATTATGAGTAGATGTATAGGAGAGTGTCCTATACTTCTTTCTTCCCTCTCCTGTTCTCCAGTGTGGCCTGGAATAGAAATTAACACACTGTAGGTGCTTAATAAACACGGAGGTTGGGCCATTTGGCTCTCGATGGTTCTTGCCCCATCACAGAGGTTCTCAGGGTCCAGAATGTGCCTCTACCCATTCCCATGGTTCACAGAACAGTAAGCATGTGGCGAAGCCCTCACATGGGTGACCTCAGGCTATCTCTTTATGTCTTCAGCCTGCTGTCCCTGAGACTCCCAGCGCTCTCCCTGGATCAATGATGTGCCATCTGTTTGAAAGGCTCTTTTCTACTGCCCATCCCCTACTTTTATCCAGCTGTTGAAAGCCCACTCAGCTTTCAGAACATCTTCACTGCTCTGAAGCCTCTTCCGTATTCCCCCAGCTTTTTTCTTTGTGCCCCCACTTAGCCCCCCCATACATGCAACAGGCAGAGTACCCATCACACTTGGGTGCACTTGTTTCCATATTTGTCTCCAGGAAGCTCCATGAGGATGGGAAATGAGTCTTGTTTATCTTTATACCCACCATGCCTGGCAAATGGCCTGGCAGTGAGTAAACACTGCAAGACTATGTTTTGATTAAAATTTTATGGAGTCAAGTATTTGGCTACTTCATTTTACTTCATTCTGATTACGACTTCCTGAGCTCCTACTCCGTGCCAAGTACTGTGCTGTGAAATAGGCTATGTTCTCTGGTCTGAGACCGAAACAGTGATCCACCTGGTGATCAGTGTTGTGATAGAGGGATGTGCCGGGGTTGTGGGAGCACAGAGGAGGCACCTATTCAGTTGGGGTCAGAGAACATAACGCCCACGCTGAGTCTTGAAGACAAGTAGGAGCAGCCAAGTGAGAAAGAAAGGCAAGGACATTCCAGGTGGGGGAATAACACTGGCAAAGGCAAGGAACAGCACTCTGTGTTTAGGGAGCCATAAATCATTGGATTGTGTGAGTCTAGAGTAGTGCTTCCCCAAGCGGGAGACTCATGTCACTGGAAGTGTGCAAGATGATTTTATGTATATATTTTGGTGTGTATTAGAAAAAATATATAATCAGCATGTCAAGCCTTTAAAGTTAAATAAGACTAAGTTTTAAAAAGGTGAGTTAATTTTATATTTGGAAAAAGTGTAGCCAGCATGCCAGACCCTTATGACTAGCATTTTAAAAAGGTGTGTTAGTTAAACATTTATTAGGTGTTTACCATGTGCCAGGCCTTATTCTAAGTGTTTAAAGTATTACTCATTTAACTTAATCCCCCTAGAACCCTCTGAGATAGGTACTTTTCTTATATCCAAGTTGTTCTTTTTTTTTTTTTTAAAGTACAAACAGATTATTTTTAAAATTTATTTATTTATTTATTTTTGGCTGTGTTGGGTCTTCGTTTCTGTGCGAGGGCTTTCTCTAGTTGTGGCAAGCGGGGGCAACTCTTCATCGCGGTGCGCGGGCCTCTCACTATCGCGGCCTCTCTTGCTGCGGAGCACAGGCTCCAGACGCGCAGGCTCGGTAACTGTGGCTCATGGGCCCAGTTGCTCCGCGGCATATGGGATCTTCCCAGACCAGGGCTCGAACCCGTGTCCCCTGCATTGGCAGGCAGATTCTTAACCACTGCGCCACCAGGGAAGCCCCAAGTTGTTCTTTTAACAGATGAGAAAACTGAGGCACAGAGAAGTTGAGTAACTTGCTTAAGGTCACACAGCTAGTAACAAGTAGAGTCAGAATTTGAACTCAAGCAGTAGTCTGGCTCCAGAGCCTGTGCTTCTAACCACTTAACCTCACTATACAGCAAATATCGTAATAATGGCTGATATATTTTGAGCCAGGCATTATATGAAATGCTTTGCGTTAATTATCTCATTTAATTCTCGCTATAAGCCTTCAAGGTAGGTCATGTTCAATACTCTGAAAAATTAGGTTCTTGCTCAAGATTACACAATTAGGAAGTGGTAGAGCCAATAAAGATCTATCTAATTTATGTAGGAAAACAGATGGAAGTGAGATTAATTCTTACTACAGGGTTTAGGAAGGTACTTAAAGAAGGCCTTAATGAATTGGTTAGATTTGGGTAGGTCAAGGTAACCCATCTCAGTCCTACACGACTTCCTGAGCTTTCCTCTACTGCTTACCAGAACTTGCCTATTTACATGTCTGTCTCTCTTGGTAGACCTCAGCAGTAGCAGGGGTTATGTCTAAAATTCTTTTTCATTATCCCAGCCACGCAGCACAGGATAGATACTCATTCACTCGTACATTTGTTTATTGAAAAATATTCATTGAGCACATACTCTGAGCCAGGTTTTATCTTGGCACTTAGCTGTGATTCTTACTGTCACGGAACTAATGGGGGAAAGAGACATTAAACAAATAATTATACAAATAAATATATAATTAAAAATTGTGTAAATGGGTGAATTGTATGGTATGCGAATTATATCTCAATAAAGCTGTTAAAAATTGTGCTAAGTTCTATTTGACTTAGGACTCTCATTATGGCAAGTGATAAAATCCCAACTGAAACAAGCTTTAATTAAAAAAATAGAATTTATTAGCTTATGAGTGCAACTTAATTGCACTATTTCTTAGCTTTGTGTATGCCTTCAGCCTCTTTCTATAGTCAGACTCTGAATGGGGAGTAAGATGGATGATGGCAGCTCCAGATTCATATCTTCCAACTTCTGCAAAAAGAGGATTCTTGCTCCCAACCACCTTATGTCAATCTCAGGGAAGACTGTGATTGGCTACCTGTGAGTCACATGCCTGTCCCAGTGGCTGGGGGAGGCAAGTATTGTAACCTATAGTCCCACCACAGTTGTTTAAAGTAGAAGTTCCATAAAGGAAGGAATGGTGGACAGATAAAAGTAACATAAGTCCACTGCAAGTGCTATTAAGAAAGTAAAAAAGAGAGAAACCTAATTTTAGACTGGAGAGTCAAGATCTTCTGAGAAAGTAACGCTTAAGCTGAGAACTAAAGGATCAGAAAAAAATTAGGCAAAGATTGAGGGTGGGTTGGGGAGGGGAGTGTTCCACATCAAGACCAGCCCTAACTTAGTTTAGAGCTGAAAACGCTCATGAGATTGAAAGACCACGTTGCAGGGACTAACTAGTCAAGGGGAGAGTAGTGGGAGATGAGGGTGGAGTGGTGGGCAGGGGCCAGATCATGCAGGATCTTGCAGACCATGTCAAGAATTTCACAAGAATGTGATCGTATCTGTGAGCAGTGAGAGAGGATGCTCAGCCTTGCTCATCCTCACCCTCTGCTACACCAACTATTAAGTAAGTCTCAGTGATCTGCTTGCCAGTGCAGTAGGGCCATTCTCTGCTTTATGGGATTCCTCTTCAGGACTCCCTTTCTTTTAGTGTTTCTCAGCTCTCTCAGCCAGAACTACTGATATGGCCAGCAACTAGCATTTATTAAAGCTTTGAGTAGCATCAGGTCTTCTATATCCTCAAAGTTTCTGGGACATGGATGAGGCTGTAGAGTCGCTGAGGCAAGTGGATCTTCGGGAGGGCAGAGAAGTTTCAGGGACTCCTATTCCAGGAAGCATGACATGTTAGGGCCTCTACCTCTTTGTGCCGCTCAGAAAGGGGCTCCTTGTCTCTTCCTCGATCTGACTGGGAATGGGTCTAGACTAGAGCCCAGGGATGCTAGTAAAAGCGAAATGCACTTCTGCCTACAAGGGCAGGAGAAACCTGTTCAAAATGTGGTTTTGAAACATACACATAAACACTCACTTCAGGGAAGTGTGGAGGGAAAAGTACCAGCCTAGGAGTTTGGAGACTGAGGGTTTTATCCTGCTTCTGCCACTAGTTTACTGTGTGACCTTGAGCATCTTATTTCCTGTTTCTGGGTCTCAATTTTGCCCTTTTGAAAAACAGGGGATTTGGATTAGTTGAGTGGGAAGGTCTGTTCAGCTCTATCCCTCTGACTCCATGATTTCAATTCACACAATTCCCCACTCATCACTCAGTCCCCACAGACCCTTGTACATGGCCTTGCTTATTTTAGGTGCTTGATAAATGTTTTTTGGATTGGGGTGAATTGAAACCTTGCATCACTCAGCCTGGTGCAGAGAAACAAAGACCTGGCTGACATTGAGAATAACTAACCTTGGTGTAGTGACTTATGATTCACAATGTGTTTTCACAACAATTCTCTTGTGACCCTCACTCTCATTCCTAGTCTGGGAGGCGGCATTGTCTTCAGCTCCATTACGCTGAGGAAGCTGAGTTCATACCACTTATGTTTTCTTGCATGCAATGAGCTGTGCCACACTTCCATGTCTTACTTTTTTCACTTGAGGATTATGTAACTTTTCTAAGCCACACAGGTCATAGGTGGCAGGTCCAGTACTCTAACTCAGCCTTTAGACTCAAAATCCTAACGCTTCCATTGTATCATCACCCAGTGGTGTTTTCCCAAAAGCTTGCAGTAGTTTCTCTTGAAATTTCACCCTCAGTCCCAGTGTTGGTGAGAATTCTTTGGATTATGTTGTGGTAACACATAACCCAAGTCAGGAGCTTGGATAATAAAGGTTTATTTCTCACTCACATTACATGCCAACTGCAAGTCAGCTGCAACTCTGTCCATGTCACGCAACTCTGAGATCCAATCTGAGATGCCTAAGCCACACAAAGACTCTCAAAGCTTCTGTTGGGACTTGGTCTGCCCACATCCATTGGCCAAAGCAAGTTACATGATGAGATCTGTTGTTGATTGACAAGGGAGATATATTCCTCCCACAAGGAGGCACTGCAAGCCACTTGGCAGTGGGTGGGAATATAAAATCTTCTACAGGGAGGGCAGTGAACAGTCTGCCACAATCACTGAACACATGATGGACCCTGGTGCCCTAGAGGTGAATAAGTTCCCTGCTCTCAAGATGCTCATTGACCAGGGAAACAAAATAGTAGAGAGATAATCTCAATGTTCCGTTTACTATCATTCTTCACCCTTCTCCAGCTCTGTCTCTCTCTTGAAACCGCCCCCTGGGAAGTTGACCTTTGCAGGCTGTGTTTCCCAGCCTCCTGTGACTGGCTTCTGGCTGGGTTTAGCCAAGGAGAGACACTGGCAAGTGATGGGAGTTGGGGAAAAGGGAAGAACCTGCATGTGTGTCTCCCCCACCCCTTGGCAGGCTCCCCCAGTAGAGGCTGCTCCTCTTCTCTGACTCCTGCTCCCACAGTTTTAACTTCCTTTGGCCCCATTAATAGTTTTCTTTTCTGTTAATAATCTCTGGGTTTCTTCAGTATTCTGTTTGGCCTCTTAGTTCTTCTACCATCCATATAACCAGTTCCCTCTAGTTCAGATGTTAAGAACAGTTCCCATTTTCCTGATGGATTCTGACTGAAACAATTGTGTCAGGTGCCATGGGGGTCTAGGGGAGAGGTACATTGTATGTTCTGAGTGGTGGAGATGGGGCGGGAAGAGAAAGGGAAGGCTCTGTGCAATCAGGGATTCCACAGGTGAGTAATGAAGAGGATTAGGAGTAGGAGCTAAAGAGTAGTAGCACGAGTAAAGAAACCAAATAAGAAAGTGTCGATGTTTCTGGAGCATGGTGTGAGCCAGGAAGATGAGGCTGGGGAAGTGGACAGAGGCTGAGCCATGCCGAATCTTGGGTGTTAACCTAATGAGGCTGGATATTGGATTAATTAAACCTCTTTGAGTTCCAGTGACACAAATCTAAGTCAAAATAGCTCAAGTTATAAGGACAGGGGCATAGCAGAAACAAAACGGGAGAGAATGTTGCTGGAAATGAGATGGTTAAGAAATTTAAGAGCCAGGGTGTTGGATGGATTGTCCACCTGAAACCTGAAGTTCCTGAGAATGAGTACAAGCCTGGGTGGAAAGGAAGACAGTGAATCCCTTGCCAAAATTATCAGTGACCAGAGGGGCTTGAGTTGAAGACTGATACAAGATGGAGATGAGGAGGTTACCAGAGCAGGCTAGAGAAGGGATTTGAACGTAAAAGTAGAGGAGAAATGTTCTGGGGCAGTTTCAGGGTGAGGAGAAGCAAGTTTAGCTAGTTGTGAGTTTCTGAAAAGAGTTCTAAAGTCAAATTCAGAAGCAGGCAGTGTGGACAGAGTCAGTGGAATCTGTGGGGCTGTGACAGCTGCCTTTGGACAGGATAGGTAAACAGGAGCATTTTGGAGGTGGGAATCATCTCAGATTCAATTAAGAATTGGGCCCGATTCAAGGCAGCAGAAATTCCATTGTTCTGAAGCCAATTAGAGGGAGGAAAGGACGGGGGGACAGTCTGATTAATTGGTTGTCATCTTCCTGAGCTCTCTAGATTCTCAGCTCCTGAGACTCCTCACTAATGAACCTGAGGAAAAGGTTACCATCTGGGCCTACTAATGAAGAGCCTTCCAGGAGTCTGACAGTCATTGGGTAGAGGTGCATTTGGGATTGTTCTGCTAGCAAAAGAGACCCACGAGCTGGCCAGGGCCACGCACCAGTTACTTGAATCAGAGTTCTCATACCTTGGTTATCTTTCAGACGGCAGTGATGACATCTCCTTGGCCTGACATATGCGCTCTCCGTGTTTGGTTACTTACTCCCTCTTCTGTCACCACTTTGAGCTTACTGCTCTAATGATAACAAACTGCTGTGGTCATTCTGGGATATACCAAGACTGTTTTTTGTCCCATTATATGTGTTTATGTGGTTTCCCCTGCCTGGTGTCCTATACATGCATGTGCTCACACATGTCTTTATCTAGCTGATATCTGCTTAGGAATCAGCTTCTCCAAGAAACCTTCCCTGGGCCCCAGACTCAGATAAGTGCCTCCTCTGTGCCATGACAATTCCCTCGCTCCCCACCCTTCCAGCATTTATCACACTGTCAGTGTGTCTATCTCCGCTTCTCAAGGTTAGGAACCGCATCTGATTCACTTCAGTGTCCCCAGTGCCCAGCACAGGGTTTGCCGTGCTTATTGAGATGAGTTCTCATGAACTCCACTGTCCACAGCCCCTCAACCACACCCTCCACGCACATTCCCGTCTCCCACATCCATCTGTCCATTCATTCAGTTAATATTCACCAAGCCCCTACTCTTCTGGCTGGTACTGGAGCTCAGATGAATGACGTGGTCCCTGCTTGGGGATCTCTTTGTCAGATGGACTTCCACCATGCAGGGTAACACGTGCTGTGGCAGAGGGAAGCACAGAGGAGGATGCAAAGCCATACCTAAGCTGAGTCCTAAAGAAAAAGTTAGTCAGGTGAAGAGTTTTGCTCAGTTCTGGCCTTAAAGACACCCATCGCCACTAACTTTTGGAAGCCTATTCTCCCTCTCCTCCCCTGCCACTCTCTCCCTCTGCCGCATTCCTGCACAGCCTCTGGTTTGCTCTACCTGGGTTATAGTGTATTCTGTCACTGTCCCAGCTGAGAGTGAGACAAGGGGGCATAAGGGATAGAGCCCTGGCTTATGCCCCATCCCTGAGCCTCAGTTTCCCTATCTGTAAATTACAAGTGATAACCCTTGCTTTGCCCCCCACCCCCGCAAAGTTGTTTTAAAATTGTACTTGGGAATCGTTAAGGACTATGAACGTGTGAGGGACTGACACTCTGATAAGTGTGTCTTTTCTCCACAATTAGATTTGGTCTCCCCTTGTCCCTGGCACTCCAGGCAAGACCTGGCGCAAAGTTAATGTTCAATAAAGACCTGGTTTATTGATTGACCCTGAATGATGAAGAAAAAGAGGTTTTCCCCAAAGACCCTGGGGACTGATGGAGGGGCAAGGGAGCTGGGACTCAGATGGGCTGGGAACATAAGGGAAAGGGAATTGTCATGTATTCCACATGCCAACCACTTCACATACTTTTGTGCATTTAATTCTTATTACCACCCTATGAGGTAGGTGATATTCACCCATTCTACAGATGAGGATACCGAGGCTGGGAGAAATTAGGCAATTTGCCTGAGGTCACACAGCTGGTAGCTGACAGAGACTATATTCAAATCCAGGCTGTCTGACTTCTGGGCTTCTTCCCACTGCCCAGCTGCGCAATGGGGCACGTCCTCCCCTCAGTGCCAATTCCTCAGAAGGGATTGGTGATCCTGGCCTTGACCTGTGTCCCCATCTTCATCCAAACTGATGGTTTAAGCCTATTTACTTCTTTACGTGTTTGCCCCTTTCCTAGGCAAGCAACATACTCCGCCCTCTTCCCCAAACACTGTCACTTGTAACAAACCAGTCAAAGGCCAGAGAGTCAATGTTTATGATATTCATTAAGGAAAAGCTACATGCTGGAGGGTCTCTTAAGCCAACTGCGTTTCTACAGACTGAGGATAATGAGCCAGCGGGCCAGCAGCTGCTTCCTTCTTCATCACATGTCCTCAATTAGCAGGCACTTCTGCACCTTGCTTTCTCAGGTCGGGAAATGGGCTACAGGAGAGGCTGTCAACCAGAGGCGGGCTGGCAGGAATTGTGAGTGCCTTCAAGCTGGTGTGGCCCGGGGAAGAGGAGCCCTGTTTGTACCTGGGGGCTTCAGCCCCCTCTGTGGACAATGGGATAATAGGGAGAAGGAAGGAGGAGGAAAGAGACCCCCCTCCTCTGTGTGAGAGGATGATAAAAGAGGGAGAAAGGGATGAAGAGGAAGTGAGAGGAGCAGATGAAAGACGAGCAGAAAGAAACTGTCATCGTAACAGGCAACTTCGTACAGCAGTTTATCCATTGTCTCGCTCAATCCTCCCGGATTGCTCTCGGCAGGAAGACGCTGTTATTATTCCTATTTGACAAACGAGGAGGCTGAGACTCAGAGAGGTTAAAGTGATTCAGAAAGATGAAGTGACTTGCCCAGATTCAGACCCTGTGGTAGTCAGATAAAAGCAAAGGAGGCCAAAGAGGCAGGGCTGTGTATGGATGTAGGAGCTAGCCAGACCCAGATCTAAAACCAGTTTCCACTAACACAGTCACATGACCTTGTGTGAGTTAGGTAATCTCTTAGAGCCTTCATTTTTCTTTTATAAATTGGAGATGATTATATTTACCCCACAGGCTGTTGTGAGGATTAAGGAAGACAATATCTGTAAAGCTCCTAGCATAGCATCTGGCATATAGTAGGCACTCAATAAATATTAAGGATCTCAAGGAGTATGAGAAACATAAGGGGAAAAGAAGGAGCTAACATGGAAAAAGGGAAGAGGGAAGCTTTTGAGGAGAAATAAAGATGGACTCAGAAGGAAGGGAAAGAGGAAGGTGGACAGACAAAAGAGGAAGGAGTAGGCCGGCACAGGGACGTGATGGAGAATGGAGGCTTATGCTTCTAAGGGCTGCCACCAACCTGGCCAAGACCCTCAGTTGGAAAGCAGCCGCTTTGTCTGAATCAGGAGGGCTTTGCTCGTGTCTCCTGGGACAACCAAGTTCTGTTCATTGTCACAGAAAGTACCTTTAAGGATCTCAAGGTGCAAAACAGACAAGAATGTCTCACCCTTCAGGTGCAGTTTTTCCTGGGCAATTTGTTGGGTCCATGTGAGGAGCGAGAGATCCAGGGTGATTCCTGGAAATTCAGGGAGGAGGAACCCCTCTGAGGGGAGATAACCCTGTGTGTCTGTGAGTAGACAGAGCAAATGAAGCTCTGCTTATTCAGTGTGGATCTTGGAGTGTCTCCCAGAACCCAGACTAGACTGGCCAGGATGGGATGAGTAGGAGGCAGGGGAAAGTGGAGTGAAAGCCCTGGTCAAAAAGGACAAAGCTTGGGCTTCTTATACTGGTGCCCTTGGGCAGGTCAGCTTACTTCTCTGAGCCACAGCGTGGGCATTAGTGAAATGAAGAGGGTCTGCCTGAGCCCTCCTTCCCCCAGGGGTGACATGAGGATCAAATGAGATAATGGGTGAGATCAATGCTTTGGAAGCTGAAGCGCTGTGTACACATAGTCAAGTAGTCACTCTCAGAAAACACCTAATTATCACACACACACACACACCCGCCCTGTATCAGGCACAGGACTATACACTTTACATGCATCATCTTGTTTAATCCTTGAAATAATTCTATGAGATAGATAAAATTATCCCAATTTATAAACCAGGGAATTGATTCATAAAGAAAATAGGTGACTTGCCCAGGGTTACACAGCTGGTCAGTGATAGAGCCAGGATCCGTCTGACTCTAAAACCAGTGCAGGTAATACCTGCCTGGTACCCTCTCCTTGAGGCAGAATCCTCCGCCCGTGGAATTAGGCCTCCTTGCTTTACTCCTGAGCACTGGCTGTATTAATGCAGAGTGTTCTGGCCAGGGGGCATGAAAAGGAAGGGAAAGATCCTTACTGCTATCTCTCTTCTATCCTCAGGGTTTGACTTCTTTGAAGCCAGCGCCAAGGAGAACATCAGCGTGAGGCAGGCCTTCGAGAGTCTGGTGGATGCCATTTGTGACAAGATGTCTGATACGCTGGACACAGACCCCTCCTTGCTGGGCACCTCCAAGAACACCCGTCTCTCGGACACCCCACCACTGCTGCAGCAGGGCTGCTCATGCTAGGCAAGGCCCACTGTCCTGGTCTCCCTTCATTGTGGCACCACACCCACTCTGCTTCCCCGTTATAATCTGTCTCCCCTCAGCTGATTTGCTGCTGTTCCTTGCCTGCAGTGAAGGTGGAAGCATGCCCCTGGGGTTCTCTATGGATGGCCCCACTCACAGACACTCAGCACTAGACTAACTAGGTCACAGTGTGGGCAGAGGTTCGTTTTACAAAAGGAGAATCCACTTTATGAAGGGGATTCACTACAGGGACTTGGAAAAGCGAGTGTCTTTTCTGCCTTTAAAATAAGATTTCCTCCCTTGACCAAAATTTGACACACCCACGCACACTTTTCAGGGCCTGGCCAACTGTGTAAAGTGAGACACACCTGCATAGCTAATCCTTTTGAAAAAGACCTCTCCATACACAACCTGCTTGTTTCATATCAGGCTCCCTGTGGGGCTTCCTCTCACTGCTAGATAAGCCTTGTTTCTCAAAGCCCTCGCCTGTTACCACGGATGCCCACAGGGCCTGGGCAGTTGCTGTGGTGACAGGCCAAAGCTAATCTCCAGAGAGCTCAGCCTCTCTAAATGATGCTGAAGGAGCAAAGGCTGAGTCAGAAACACACTTAAATGAAAAAGATTATCCCCTGCAAAATGTCAAAGGTTCCTGCTATATGAAAGAACAAGTGCATGAGCTCAAGAAAGACAAAGAGAGAAAAAGAGAAACACAGGCAAGATAAAGAAACAGGTCACGAATTTCTGATTTTGCTGCTTTCCAGCAGGTTCTTAACTGTGGAACTCCATGACATTGGTCATTGGTTCTTAGACTCCCAGAATCTGAAAAATTTATAGTTGGTGGAATCCCAAATTTTACCAAGTCTCACTAGTCAATTCCAATCTTCATGTCTCTGACAATTGGCTGTCAAGCCTCACAGCCAAATCTCTTCTAAAGCATACCTTCTAGTCAGGGATGGGAGCTCGGTCTCCACACCATCTTTGGGCATCTCTCATAATCAGAAAGTTTTCCTTGCTTTAAGCTGAAATCTGCCTCCTGGAAATTCTTCTTCCTCTTCCCACTCCATTTGTACCAGCTCTGCTGTCAGAGGCTTCACAGTCTCTGCTCCCTCTGCCCCGTGACACCCTTAGATGATTTGAGAACAGAAATCATGACCCCTGGAATCTGCCCTTTCTCTAAATCAAATAGTTCTAATCCCATCTGCCATTCTTCTTAGGGTCTTCTCCCCATCTTGCCCTTTCCTCCAACCCATGTTTCAATCACTCCTGAGTAGTCCAAGTGGGAAATGTGATTCAAAGCAGAATAAATCTAAGGGGGTATGACCCTGAAAAAATTGGGAAAAATGAACTCAGAGGTTCCAATCCTAACCTCATTCTCCTGAGGGTGAAAGCTTAGTTTCTACTGAAGAGCAGATGTGAAACTACTTCTGGTGGAAACCACTTAATTAAACACCCAAAGAAAACAAAAAACAAAAAGCGTGCCTCTGACACCAGAAACAAACTGAATGCATCAGTTCATGGTTCTAGCTTGTTTGGACACAGGCACATATTTGTTTTTTAACTGAAATAATTACGTGGAGCTAGCAATGATTCCTGAAAATCTTTCCTCCCAGCCCTGGCCTGAATCCCTAGCTTCCCCCTGCACTAACATGACACTTCAGAAGTCAGTGGGGGAGGAGGGAGAGTCTCTCCCAAGTTTTCTCTCCATTTTAAATGCAGCTTATTGTCCTAGGAAAGTGCATTAACTAGCAACAGGTCCAATGACTACATAAAAGCACCCTTCAGGGTCAGCTCTGTGGAGATGTTGCCTTCTTTGACACAGTGCAGAGGATGGCGCTTTGGACTTGGAATCAGGAGACTCAGACTCTGCCCTTAAATCAAGTGTGACTCTGGACCAGTTATTCCCCATCACTGAGTCTTGATTTCCCACTTATAAAATGAGGGAGACTACGTGGGTAATCTTTCGGGTCCCTTCTGGCATGAATAACTCTGAGACTCTTTTTCTCACCTTCAACATTTCTGTTGATCTGCAAAATAAACACAAGAGATGAGGACTATCACGCAATATCACTGTAGCTAACACTGTTGTCATGCTTACTCAATACTAGGCATTGTTCCAAGCACTTAACATGTATTAACTCATTTATCTTTCCAACATCTTTGTGAGGGAATCACTATAATCAATCTCATTTAAAGACAAGGAAATTAAGGAACAAAGAGGTTCTCTAGCTTGCCTAAGGTCACATAATGAGTAAATGGTAAAGCTGGGGTTCAAAGCCAGAAAGTAGGCTCCAAGGTCTGTGCTTTTCACCACATTCTGTACTACATTTCTTATAGTACAGTGATCCAAAGAAGTTAAGAGACTTGGCCAAGATCACACAACTAGCAAGTGTTAGAGCCACAGTAGAATTCAATCCCAAGGCCATCAGATTCCAAGTCTACTGGAGAAAAGACTTATGTCTCCAATCTGTTAATAAATTTTTCAGCTACTCAGGCTAATCTGAGGTGATAGCTGTCTAATGCTTCTGGGAAGGAGGCTCTGAGGCAACCAGGTCCCCTGGGCCTGAGCAAAAAAAAATGCCCGTGAGGCATTTCTGAGGCCTAAGTGCTGGCTTTCCCTGTATCTGCCTCTGTCAGGCAATTCTTATCTAGCTCTCAAGCAGTGCTGCGAGCAGCCTCCCTGCATCAGCAATGGGGCATTTTGGGGGCATAACTTTATAAAGTTCTCTGACAATGGAAGAATGTGGTCCCTTCCCAGGGCAGTGTTCTGAATGTGCTTTTTACACTGTAAAGTCCTATACAGGTCAGGAATAATTACTATTTTTCTGGTCAGTAACACCCATCTACGCAAGTACTAGGATTTCAGACCAAGCTCCTCATGACCCCTGGGTATGTTAGTACATATATCCAATAATCCTTTCTCTCCTACTGAGTATCCAGGCAAAAATTGAATTTTTTACTTAAAAACTGTCAAACTCCTAATAACTCAGGTGCCAGTTCAAGGGAACAAGCATCTTCACAACAGATGGAATCAACAGTTAAATGTAATAGTGACAAACTCTTCTACCGGACAACAAACAGATCTGCTTGTTAGATGGCAATTCCCCAGCCTTGCTCTGTGACCTCATTTCTGCCGAGTGGAAGGCAGCAGCTTCCAGCTGATGGCGGTGAATGTTCATCGATCATGGTAATAGTGCAATTAGGTTCAAGCTGCATAATATGCTTTATGGCAACTTGTCCCAGTTTTCATCTTGCTTAACACTCCAAATAAAAGAAGATTAAAAAAACCTCTTGACCTCTAAAAAGGCAAAAGTAGGCCAAAAGTGCAATACAGTATTGTAGCTATTTATAGAATCTGTTTTAAATGCATGTGTGTCTGTAAATACAAAGTGATTGGTGACTTACTACTGTCTCCTCAGTCTGTAACTTCTAGGAGCAGCAATGCGGTAGATTGTACTGAATGGTCACAGACTCATTAAATATTAGATCTGGAAGGGAGCTTAGAAAAAATCTTGTCCAGGCTCCTCTTTGTACAAAAAGGAAGGTTGAGATCCAGGGAGGGGGAGGAAATGTTCTAAGGTCACTCTGTGGGTGGATTAGTGATGGAGCCAGGACTAGGTCTTGGATTACCTCTAGGAAGAAATTCACCTATTCTGTATCTACTATAGGTCTGGCACTATTAAACACTGGATAAATATATATGAAAACAAATGATCCCTCCCTGCAGGTACCTATAGTCTAAGGGAGGTGCTGTTTCTGAAATATTATTATCCCAATTTAGCAGGCAAGGAAACATAGCCTTGAAAAAGTTAACATGCCTAAGCCATTCATTAGTATCATTTGAACCCACCTCGATCTGACTCTCGCTCTTTCAATTTTCCTCTTCAGATTGTATATTTGAGGTGTTGGTAGTGACAGATTTCCAAAGATTGTCAGAATTAAACAGCCTCACTTGGGACATTGGTTTCACAATTGTTTTGTGACTGCAGCCTTATAATGTCCACAGAATGATATGAACATTCTCCAGACCTGACTTTCCCAGTTACACCACCTGCTCCAAGCTCCGTGCTTATGTACCAAGCTTCCTACAGTGTTTTGAGGAATGTTTATTTGAGTTTGTTTGCCAATAGTTTGGTGTTAAGTAGGAGGAATTACAGCAACAAGTGTCCTGGGATCTCATTGATTTCAGATTCCCCATCCCAAACCTACACCTGATTACCTGCCACAGCTGGAGAATCAAGCAACAGCCTGTGACTGGGAGTGCCTGCAAGAGACAGGCCCATTGGATACAAATACTGTTAAGTGATGGTTTTGAAGGCCTAGATCCCTTATATGAGGTAGGCAAAATTCAAATTTATTCATTCAACAAATTAGTGTCTAGTATGTGCCAGGATACAATTAGTGGTAAATTAGACACAATCCTTGCCTTCATAAAGCTTATAGTCCAATAGCTTGTAGTTTAGTCTAGACATTGTGAAATAATCACCCAAATAGAATTACAAAATGCAGTGAAGGAAAGCTACATCATTCTATGAGAACACGTAACTGGAAAACCTGAATCACCTATGTGGAGCTGTTTCAGGGGTCTGAGGAAGACTCCACTGCCCCTGGCCATCACTTTACATTTCTCAATTAAGCTTTCACCTTTTAGTTTAAACCTTTGATGGCTGACTGAACACAAATCCTCCAAAAAGAGTAAAAGTAAGAGGGAATTTCCTGGTGGTCCAGTGGTTAGGACTCTGGGTTTAATCCCTGGTCGGGGAACTAAGATCCCGCAAGCCATGTGGTGTGGCCAAAAAAAGTAAGAGTGAGATAAAGAATATCTGTACCTGTGACACATCTGTAGACTGCCTGGTTCAGAGTTAATTGTCCTCTGAGAGATATAATAAACCACTCCAAAACTTAGTGACTGAAAGCAGCAAACATTTGTTATTTCCCATGATTCTATAGGTCAGCTGGGTGTTTGCTCTGGCCAGGCTGGACAGTCTAGAACGGCTTCATTCACGTGTCTGGGGTCCCAGGTGAGATGACCAGGGTGGTTGAGATCTCTCTCTATGTTTTCATTTTCCAGAAGGGGACCCAGACTTGTTCACATGGTGGTGGAGGTTTTCCCAGCAGCAAGAGAGGGCAAGCTCCAATGCAGAAGCACTTTTCAAGCCTCTATTTGTATCATGTTTGTTCATGTCCAACTGACTAACGAGTCATATAGCCAAGCCTAATTTTAAGGGGTGGAGGAATAGATGCCATCTCTTGATAGGAGGAGCTGTAAAATATTGTGGCCATTTTCCATTCTACCAATGGAAGCAACCCTAAGTCATCTGAAACTAAAAGTCTGGTAAATTTCCCTGGGTCCTAAAACTTGGCTCTGAAGATGACCCCAAAGGGAAATATCACAATGGTTTACAGCAGGGCAGTTTCTCATCATTTGTTTAGTTGTCCAAAGGGTGTACTTTGGAGCAATCAAGTCACGTCTCATGGAGTTTTGATGCTTGTTTAACAGTTCATTTGGTTAGTTCTTAGCTCCCTCCGAGGGATGAGTCGGGCTTCTCATTCTATGGGATTCACTGTAATAATGGTTCTGATTCCCACCTGAAGTTCCTGGCTGGAAGCCTAGCAGAAGGATTCAGTATATGCAGAAGAGATGACTAAAAGAACAGTTGGGCCCTCTGCTCTAGCTATAGTTTCTCCCTTGGAGCCTCATCTAGTCCTGAGGCTTTAGATGCTACATCTTTGTTAATGACATGTATACACAAGTACCTACTAGACATCTCCATGTCTCAAACTTACCATGTCCACATTGGAACTCTTGATTCTGCTCCAAATTTATTTTAACCCTACTCTTCACAGAAATCTCGGTATCATTCTTAATTCCTTGTATTTCTTTTTCTTAGTGTCCACATCTAATCCAACACCAAGTCCTATGATTCTACTTCTAAAGTCTATCTCAAGTCTGCCCACATTTGTCCATTTCCATTGCCATGACCTTGGTCCAAGGCACCATTGTTTCTCTCTTACCTAGGAGCTAACACAGAGCCTGTAGCCAGTTTCCCTACTCCACACTTGCTCACCTACAGTCTACCCTCCATACAATAGCAATCTTTTAAAAATAGAAATGAATGAGCACTCGTAACACTGAAGTTTACTTCAACACCACACATGAAAAGAATCTAGAGACTTCCATTATTATTAATAATTATTATTTTATTGATTCCATTTCTAGCCCGGAATTTGTCCCTCACTTGCTGTAGGACCTCTGGTAAATCATTTCTTTTAATAGCCAGGTATCATGTCTCCCCTCATTTCTTCAGGAAATGGCAACCTCTTCTTTTGCAGTACTACTACCTTCTCATTCAAACCAGGTGATTGTAGTGAAGACTGTCAGCAAAGGGGGCATGTGATCAAGTGGGGCCAACCAGAATCCCTCTCTCAGATTTTTTTTAACTTGGAGCTATTTTCTTTCCCTTTGAATGACAAATATATGAGGATGTGCGCTCTAAAACCGATGGTGTATCCTCAGCTCAGGTGTATAATGCCACTCTGTGGTAAGAGAAAACAAGCTCATAATGAAGAGAGAAGCATAGACATAAGATGAGAGAGTGTGTCCTGTGGCTTTCCTGGCCTTGATTCTGGCTTCTTGAGATTTGACTGGTCACCTCTTTCTTTGATTCTGTTAGACACCTCACTATATGTTTTTAATAAAGCCCCCATCTAGCTTTGCTTATTGGAGTTAGGTTCTTATAACTTGCAACCAAAACATATTCCTTCCTCTTTGGTTCTCTTTGGTGCTCCAAATTTTTAAACACTGAGTCTTCAGAAAATCCCATTTCTACGGACTTTCTGATCAAGAACTTTGTATAATCTGGAGCAAAGCCTACTCCACCAATTCCACTTCTTATACCTGAATGCATGAGGAAGAGGGATTTTGCAAGGTAAAAAGCAGTTCTCCATGAACTCTGATGACAGCACAGGCAAAGGTTCCTATGATTAGGTCACTGATCCGCACAGAGTCTGGCTTCCCAAGTACTCAGAAACTACACAAAACATCTAACACCACTGCGGCTAGTTCTCCACATCTGTTCCTATTTCTCTGCCAACTCGGTGACACCCATCGTCTTGAGAAAACACCACTGAATGGACTGAGTTGTGTGGCATATGCTTTCACCTGCTTTTCTTCTATCATTTTGAAGTGGTCAAACAGCAAATAACCAAATAGGAAGTCTCTTGAAGGGAGATGATTAAAAGAATTTCCTTTGCTTGATGTAAAATTGTGCAATAGAAATGCAAAGTAAACCAAATGTAAAATAGATAGTTAGTGGGAAGCAGCCGCATAGCACAGGGAGATCAGCTCTGTGCTTTGTGACCACCTAGAGGGGTGGGATAGGGAGGGTGGGAGGGAGATGCAAGAGCGAGGAGATATGGTGATATATGTTTATGTATAGCTGATTCACTTTGTTATAAAGCAGAAACTAACACACCATCGTAAAGCAATTATACTCCAATAAAGATGTTAAAAAAAATGCAAAGTAAGTCAGTAAGTGTCTGAGGGGTGTGAATAGGATTGCATCTCTTCCTGGGGTTTACCAATGGACTGGGATAAAGCTAACAGGCTGTGCAACCTTAGCTAAGTCACTCCCTATCTCTGGGCTTCAGGAGCTTACAGCAGATGGTTTCTGCAGGCGCTCTTGGCACTAGTGCTCTGTGATTTTATGCCCATTTTCTGTAAGAGCTGTAAGTGGCAAACAAGATTTTGGCAGGGATCGTTTCACTATGAAAGCCTCTTTTCTCCTTGGGTATAATGAAAACAGCCAAGGCTATGTGACCCCCTCATCACTCAACCAGGCTTGTGGCTCTGGTTTCTGAGGCTGCCAGAAAGCATCTTAGCAATTAAGTGCATCTGGATGGTCCCTGACTGCCTGTCCCAGGTAAGAGGTTCCTAAAGTGTAACAAGAGGAAGAGGAGAAACAAGAATCTCTGAGGAGACTTCTTAAGAACGGAGCACAGACTTATGCATTTGAGAAGAGACATCGGGGCAGCAGCCAGTGTTTAAGAGCCATAAATGCATTCCAATTCAAGGAGGACTTAATTTATAGAGCACCAAGTGTGCCAGGCTCAGCTGGGCAAGATCTTTCTGCAGACAATCTCCATCATGCAACTAGGATCCTGGGAACTGAAGGGCTGAGAGATTTGCATGTGCTGAATTATCTTCCAATCCCTCTAAACTTCAGACCACGGGATGAAGACTGAGAAGGCAGTATGGTGCATGGTTTAAGAGGACAGGTCTCATGGTCCAACAGACCCAGGTTCAATTCTTAGCTCTTCATCACTAACTAGTTGTGTGACTTGGAGCAAATTACTCTCAGAGCCTCAATTACTTCATATGTAAATGGAAAAATAATATTTACCTCAAGAGGTTGTTGAGGGGATTAAATGCGAGAATGGTACAAATAAAGCCTTTAGTGCAGGCCTGACATACACAGTAGGTGCCGAACATGTGGTATTGACTACTGTGCTACACAAAATCATCCAATCAGGCAGAGCAGGGAGAAAACCCAGTCCAGGCTCCTTGTAAGTGCTCTAGGAACAGAGACAGGAAAGACCCAGCATAAACATTATGAGCAACAGAGCAATGGGGGTTGGGAATGGGGCCTGTAAGTAGGAGATGGAGCCTGAGCTTGGAAAGTGGATCAAGGTAGAGTCTCATCAGGAACAAGGGAAGAGAATCTAGGAAAATGGCCTTGAACAGCTCTGTTGCATGACCTTGTTGGGCTGGCTGCCACCAGACACCTGACAGAATGCAGGAACCAGCCTCCGGGAGTGAGGAATAAGCCAAAAATGAGGTCTAGAGTGTTCTGGAGCCTTTGTTAGAGATGTCCTCCAGTGCTCAGGAAACCAGGATCCTGGAGACCTGGGCTTGAGTCCTGCTTTTGTAACATACTAACTGTGTGGCCTTGGACAAACATTTTCATCTATAAAATGAGATTAATAATCTTGCCTACTTCACAGAATAGTGGTGAGAGTCAAATGAAAATACATTTTAGAAACTGCAGAATGCTGTGGACATATAAGGTGGAGCCACTGTGAAGGGGCTGGGGGTAGGCAGCAGGTGGCATTCATCACAGAATGAAACTGAGCATACCCCTCCCGGAGCCATTTCCAAGGGTCCCCTCCTCCCTCCACAGCCTCTCCCCTCCCCCCACATTTTGGTCCCAGGCACCTAACCTCACATGGAAATATCAGAGCCAGCATGCCCTACACCCAGAGGTTTGCTTAACTTCAGAGAAACTTCCAGAGTCTAAGAGCAGCCAAAGGGAATAAGCCAGTGCACGCGGGGTTGGATGAACAGAGCAGTGAGCTATGATGGGATTGGGGCCCAGGAGCGGCAGACAGCGGAGTCCATAAGCACTATGATTAGAATAGCATAACAAAAATCACCAATCATGTGTTTGGCACTTTACAATTCCCAAAGCACTTTCTCATCGAAGCCCTAATGATCTTTGACACAACCCTGTAATATGGGTTTTATTATTTCCAGTACTCAGATGAGGAAAACTGAGGCCTGCATCAGAGAAGCAACCAGCCCAAGACTACATAAAGAAGGCAACAAACGGCGTAGTTAGTCTCAGAACCGGGTAGGGTGTGCCCCAGGAGTAGGCAGTCCTGGTCCTGAACCCTGCCTATTGTGGGCAGGAGGAAGGCAAGCTGAAGAGAAAACCTAACCAACAGTTATGTCTACATCTGGCTGCTTCTCTGCTTGTGGGAAGGAAGGAGAGAGGAACACACATTCCTCACTGCCTCCACACCCTCAGTAAAATGAAACTCTGGAGCAGGGTTGAGCAGCAAAGGCTTTCCTCCCGTCACGGGGCCAGGGGCAGATGGTCTCCCAGTCACGTGGGGAAATGTCACCTTACTCAATTTGCACACCATTTTCAATTCCCCCAATGGCTCTTTCTAATTTATTCAACCAGGGACAGGGCTAGTCTCATGCCAGCCGAGGAGATGTACCACAACAGGCTGAGCAGAATTCCTCAGGAGGAGCAATTAGCAAAAACTGGTGTTGTCACTCTATAAGACTGGGCAGAGAGGAATCATAACTCTTATGTTCCACCACCCCCGACAGATTCTAGCTAAACAGGTGTTTTCATTCTTTTTTATTCTTCTTATATTCTGTATGCTGACACCTCTTCTTAGTGACACATGAAATATAAAATGTCATGTGGTGTTGTGAGTTTGTACAAATATAGAGATATAGTGGTGTACAGAGTAACAAAAGGAAACATCCTATTTGCACATATCTGGTGTCTCCTTGTTCTGTGTTGATATGCCTTATTGATATAAACTGGCTTTTCTTAATGTAGCTCCTATCCTCATCATGGTGTCAACAATGGTATGTGCATTAAAGTTCATCCGAAGTATGCGTCATTTATGCAGTGACTCTTCCCAGAGTTTGTGCTACGAGCTTTGGGAAAAGACTCCTGCCATCTGAGATCTTAGGAACTAGGGAGACAGGTCCAGCACCAATGCAATAAAAGCCACAATACAAGGCGGTAGTTCATGAGTGACTCAGAAAAGGGGGAGATCAGGGTGAACTCTAATAGTCAGGGAAGGCTTCATGGAGGAGGAAGGACCGGGGCTGCAAGAGGACAGGGATAGCCATTCAGCTTGCACTGGTGAAGATCCTCTGCGTCCCAGTTCTGTGCTGGCTGATACAGAGGATGCAGAGAATCACAAGGGGCAGTGTGTGCCTCCGGGGGGCATGGCTCAATACTGAGTCCCAGCAGTGGGCTAGGGTGCCCTGCTGCAGCACTGAGGAGCAAGAGAGCTGCTCAATACACTGCTGAGCCGGAGAGAAAGTGCTCAGCCCACAGGAAAATGAAACAAAGTGCAGACAGAAAGGGCGGCTCCTGGAACTTCCCTGGTGGTCCAGTGGTTAAGACTCTGAGCTCCCAATGCAGGGGGCCCGGGTTCGATCCCTGGTCAGGGAACTCTATCCCACATGCCGCAACTAAGACCCGGCAGAGCCAAATAAATAAATAAATATTAAGAAAAAAAAAAAGAGAGAAAGAAATGGCAGCTCCTAAAAGGGGCAGAACCCACTCCCCACTTACCAACTCCCCCAAAAAAAGTATAACAAGCATATCAGATAGCAAATTCAGTCTGGTTCTCCACCCATCCCCACCATGGTGGGGAATCCTTTCCCTTTCTCTAGCTTGGTTAACACTTACTCATTTGTCAGGACTCAGGCACCAAGACCCTGGTGAGCCAGAGAGGATGCAGAGCTTTGGAGAAACAGAGCAGAAGTGATGGAAGTGTCAGATACTACATTCAGTCAGGATCCTTTTGATTATGTGACATATACCCACTTTTAATAACCATAAGAAAAAAAGAGGTCATGGTGGAAGGGGAATTTGTTAGCTCGTGTTACTGCAACGTCCAGCGGGTATATCTAGCTTCAGGCTCAGCTAGAACTAGGGGATTAAATTATATTATCAGGATTCCCTTTATTTCCCAGTTTCACTCTCCTCTGGGTTGGCTTCATTCTCAGGTTGCTTCAAGCTTATCTTACCATGTAGCCATCTGGACAAAAAGAGAGTGCCTTTGCTTCAATAGTTTTCTCTCTCTTTTTTTAAAAATTGAAGGATAGTTGGTTCACAATGTTATGTTAATTTCTGCTGTATAACAAAGTGATTCAGTTATACATGTATATATGCATTCTTTTTATATTCTTTTCCATTATGGTTTATCACAGGATATTGAATACATTTCCTTGTGCTTACAATAGGAGCTTGTTGTTTATCCATTCTCTATATAATAGTTTGCATCTGCCAATCCCAAACTCCCAGTCCATCCCTCCCCAACCCCCCTCCCCCTTTGCAACCACAGGTCTGTTCTCTATGTCTGTGAGTCTGTTTCTGTTTTGTAGATAGGTTCATTTGTGTTATATTTTAGATTCCCCATATAAGTGATATCATATGGTATTTGTCTTTCTCTTTCTGACTTAACTTAGTATAATCTCTAGGTCCACCCTGTTGCTGCAAATGGCATTATTTCATTCTTTTTTATGGCTGAGTGGTATTCCATTGTATATATACACCACATCTTTATCCATTCATCTGTTGATGGATGCTTCAATAGTTTTGGCAAAAGTCCTGGGTCATGTACCTGTTCTAGGATCAGTTATCATACCAGGAGGTGAGGTGTTCTGATTGGCTAAACCTGTACCTTGTGCCCATCTCTGCATTTGGAGAGTGAGGTCAGTCCCACTGAAACCAGATGAATGGCAAGTGGGAGAGGAGTGGTTGCCCCTAAGGAAAATTTGGGTGCTATTTCCAGGAGAGAAGAGGATGGGTGCTGGCCGGACAAAAATACCACCTATTCACGGGAGATACAGAATCAGATCATTCCACAAAAGTCTCCCTAAAACTGGACATAGGAGAACAAAAATGAGTTCTACCCCCGGGATATGGAACTGGAAGGAAGAATGAGGGCAAGGATGGCATGGGGTGCGGGTTTGCGTAGACCCGAGGCAGCCAGCTGAGTGCAGAGCAGGCAGGATCAGTATATATGATTGAATAGGCTGTGTCCTGCCAAGGGAGCCTGTGGAGGCTGAACGGTGGTTGACATGCAGGCTAGGCTCCAGGCACTGAACTTTGTGTCCCAGCGTGGAGCTGCCTCCACCAGGATGAAGTGTTCCTTTGTGTAATTAACGCAAACGTGCTATCTGCTCACCAAGCCATGAGTAGACGGGCAACATCCATCCAGAGCGGGCAGCTGTCTCCAGTTTGCACAAAGATGCTGCAGTGGGTTGAATTGTGTCCCCCCAAAGATATATTCAGTCCTAATTCCTATGAATGTGAACTTATTTGGAAATAGGGTCTTTGCAGATGTAATCAAGTTAAGGTGAGGCCATACTGGATTAGGGTAGGCACTAAATCCAATGACTGGTGCCTAATAAGAGGAAGGAGAGGGAGATTTGGACACAGAGACACAGTGGAGACACAGGGATGATGTGATGATGGAGGCAGCCACTGGAATGATGCAGCTACAAGCCAAGGAATGCAAAGAATTGCTGGCAACCACCTGAAGCTAGGACACAGGCATGAAACTTTCTTCCTCAAAGCCTTCAGAAGAAACCAACACTGCCAGCACCTTGGTTTTGGACTTCTGTGTTAAGCCCCGCAGTTTGTGGTACTTTGTTACGGCACTGTTAGGAACCTAATATAGCTAAGATATGGGCTAGCAGCAGCCCCAGTAGTAAAGTTTTCCTCTACCCTTGTGTCCTGGTAGAAGACAGAAAACCAGGTACTCAAGAGATCCCAGTAGAAGTATTTGGGCCTCCTCATAGGTACTACTACCCAAGGGTATCCTGGAAGTGCCTGTTACCTCCACCTTCGCACAGAAAGTAAACAGTATTTTCAAACTGTAGTAATTCATAGAGTGAGGGCTGCCAATAAAATGAGTGGCAACCTCTCCTTGGTTTGAGAAGGGGACTGGGGCACACTTTAGATCTGAACATCTGCATATGCTGTTCTTTCTACTCCTCTGTATCCCAAGCTCAGTTAGGTGCCTCCTTTGGGAAACCACATCTCCCTTTGTTTTCCTTTGCCATAGACCTTACTGTGCCATATTGTGATTTTCTGAGTACTTGTGGGAATAGATTGTTCCATGATACAGAACACATTTTTCTGTGAAATAAACCAGGCAAGAACTAGGCAAATGTGCATAAGGAGTCTGGAGACCTACTTAAACAAAGGAAATGAGACTCCAATAATTTCACTAACAAGATTCAGAGTTATTGAAATGTGTTGAGGTAAACCAGGGTAGCTGTGAACACAGACCAGTGACAGGGAAAGGCGGTGAGTCCCTGGAATGTCATTCCTCAGAGAAGTGTACCTTGACTCTATCATACCCCTTCAACTTGTTTTATTTTCTTCATGAAAATAAATCGTCATTAATCATCATAAAATTATTTTATTTGATGAAAGTTTCATGATAGCAGGGACCTTGCCTGTTTTGTTTACTGCTGTACTCTCAGATCCTTGGGCAAGTTCCTTTACTTAAAACCTCTACTGCAAACCTCTCATTTGTAAAACATACCAACCTCATGTGGTTATTGTGAGATTTAAATGCATTAACATAAGAGCTTAGACCAGTGCCTGGCACAAGTTGATAGTTGATACTAGGTAGCATTTATATTGTGCCTACTGTGTTCTAGGCACTATTCTAATCACTTTACATATACAGTTGGCCCTCCATATCTGTGGGTTCTGTATCCTCAGGTTCAACCAACAGCAGATTGAAAATATTCAGAAAAAAATTCCAGAAACTTCCAAAGAGCAAAACTTGAATTTGCCAACACATCTGGCAACTATTTACATTTCATTTACATTGTGTTAAGTATTATAAGTAATCTAGATATGATTTGAAGTACACAGGAAGATGTGCATATGTTATACACAAATACTATGCCATTTTATACAAGGGACTTGAGCATCCACGGATTTTGGTATCCTCAGGGGTCCTGGAACTGATCCCTCGTGGATACTGAGAGGGATTGTACACCAACTTCATCCTCACAACAACCTTATAAGAGCCTCATTTTGTAGATGAGGAAACAGAAAAGTTATTTATTTATTTATTTTTGGCTGTGCGGCTTGCGAGATCTTAGTTCCCCGACCAGGGATTGAACCCACGCCCTCAGCAGTGAAAGCGTGGAGTCCTAACCACTGGACCGCCAGGGAATTCCCAACAGAGAAGTTATTTAACTAGTCTAAGGCCACACAGCTAGTAAATGCAGAACAGACATTGAAACCCTAGAGTCCCAGACTTCACCGTAACACTGTACTGGCTCCTAATATAGATCCTTTTTGAATGAATAAAATCGCCTAGAGAATGGAAAGAGATGGAACCAGTGGACTGGCTCAAAATTCAAGACAAGTATTGAAGGGAATAGTGGTTTGGGGTCCGTGAGGCTGCAATACTGAATTTGCATCTATTTTGTCTTTCTGTGGTCAGTCTTGTGCCTAGGGAAATGGCTGTGAGGGTTAATTTATAAAGTAGTAAGGAGAAAGGTAATTCTTGGCTGAGTGTAGCGCTGGGATGGGGTGTTGTCTTCCTTCACATGCTAAGAGCCTCGGAAGCCTGGTCAGGGATTCCCACTAGTGGCAAGAGCAGGGACTGGTGCTGGAGACCCAGCCCCCATCACACCACATGAGACACACCCAAAGCAACTCACTCCAGCAGTGACAGAAGCAGAGGAGAGAATCTGTCTCAGTTGCCCATGTTTCAGCCCCCTCTGGCTTTGACAGATGCACCGGTGATTTATAGGCTACTACTGTGGCATCCTTTAAGAAATAAACTGTTATATGACCCAGCCATTTGTCTTTGCCACCACTAGAAAGTGAGCTACCGGAGGTCAAGGAAGAGAGTTTTATTTCTCTCTCAAACCCCAGGTCCCCCACAGGTTACAGCACATTAAGGGTCTCCAGTAGCTATCTGTTGAATAAAGAGAATTGAATGGTCTTTGTCAACAGATGGGATGATGCCTAGACAAGGCAGTTGCTGTCTTAGATTTTTAGCTGAAAGGTGGTGATGGTGATGGCATTTTGGAAAGGTGTTGAGAAGATGGAGAGATCACAATCAAGCTAGTTCTGGAGGAAGCCATGAAAAAAAAATGGTTTGTTCAGGTGGTCACAAGTTTAAGCCCTTCATGGCCAAATGCCTTTTTAAAATCTTTCCCTAAAACCTCCACAGTCTGCTTAAGTTGAAGAACCTTTTTTCCCTGTTTTTCTTCAAGGATAAGCTGGCAGCAGTATCCAGAGTCCAACACCAGGCACTTATGGGGAGCTGTTTTTCCAAGCTCCCAGCTCTTACAAGAGCTGCTTGGATCACAGTTGTGCCTATGGAAAGGGAGGTCTCTACCCTTCCGTACTGGTGTCTTTCTGCCTTTCATAGTGGGCATATAGAATGCCTGGGAATCAGCTGGTAATTGTCTAAATGAAATACTTGGGTTGTCTATGCATGACTCAATAAACTGACTTTTTAAAAGAACAGCTAAAAATAAAAGTAGCTATTTTTCATATATATTATTATATATGTATATATTTTACTCATTACATAAGCAGATTTCTTCACATTATATTGAAAATATGATTCTAGAAATACTTCTACTCCATAAACATGCTCATCCTCAGCTGATTAGACCTGCAAATATATCCCTCGGCTACGAGGATTAGCGTCACCCCTCTCCATCTTCCTTCATCTGTTCCCTTTGGCAAAGGGCACCACCTTTCATGTAACCAGTGTCTTAATGCTGCTTAGAGCCTTCTTTTCCCCTATTCTTCCTTCCCCCCAACATTAAAATAACCACACTCTTAGATCCTGCTACATGATAGATGCTACTAAATTAGTCTCCCACTGAGATGATCTGAAAAATAATGGCTTAATATATATATCATTTCTCCAGGGGAGCTAATATCAAGTAAGAGTCTTCAGGAACTGAAGTCCCTAATGGTAGACTCTCAGGTGCTGTGTCAAGCCAGTAGAATACATAGAGAATCGAGGAATAGACTAACACATATATGGAAACAAATTTTTTGTCACAGAAAGCAATTACAGATCAGTTGGGAAAAGATGGACTATTCAATAACTG
The DNA here is from genome assembly GCF_028564815.1 of Eubalaena glacialis. Classification (NCBI taxonomy): domain Eukaryota; kingdom Metazoa; phylum Chordata; class Mammalia; order Artiodactyla; family Balaenidae; genus Eubalaena; species Eubalaena glacialis. Next base: position 151,712,829 of record NC_083718.1, read on the forward strand.
GTTACCTATGTTGGAAAAAAAATAAATCTGATCCCTACCTTACACCATACACAAATATCAGTTCCAGCTAGATTTAAGACTTAATATGAAAGACTTAAAGCTTATAGCATAATGTAAAACAACAGAACTTTTAGAAGACAAAATAGGAAATATCTTTATGACCTCAGGGTAGAGAAGGATTTCTTAAATGGGGACTAAAAGTGCAAACCATGAAGGAAAAAAAAAGTGTAATTTCAATTGCTTTAAAATTAACAACAGTTGTGCACCAAAAGAGACCTTATTATGAGTGAAAAAACAAGGTACTAACGGGGAGAAGATATTTGTAACATATGACTGACAAAAGAAAGGCAGAAAACTCGAGTAAAATGAGTAAAGGAAAAATGTCATCATATTAATGGCCAAAAAGCATGTGAAAAGATGTTCAACTTTGTTAGAAACAAGGAAATGAAAATTAAAACCACAAGACACTATTTCTCACCTACCAGATTGACAAAAATTAGAAACTCTGATAATAACCAAGTGTTGGTGAAATTGTAGAATGACAGGAACCCTCATTTAATGCTAGTTGGAATGTAAATTCGTAGGACTTTGGAAAATAGTTTTCATTCACATTGTACGAATTAGCAACTACATATGTATATGCATTCTTGCATTTGCACAGCAAGAGATAAACATAAGAATGTCTAAAGCGTCATTGTTTGTAAAAACGAAAAGCTGGAAACAGTCCAAATGTCCATCAACTGTAGAATGGATAAATATATTATGGTAGATTCATACAATGGGCTATCATACAGAACTGAATATGAATGAACTGTAGCTACACACTTGAACTACTTTAAAGAATAAACAAAAAAGGCAAATCACAGAAGAATAACATACTGTATGATTCCATCTATGTAAACTTAAACAGGCAAATCTAAGCAATGTATTTTGTCTGGATATCTTCAGTTTGCCCCTCCAGTTTCACTTTCCACACTTCTATTTCTAGGAGGCTGCACCGAGTGAACTGAATCAAAGGGCTCTTTTGATTTTTAGCTTCTGGTTAGGTTTGGTTGATGGGAGCCACCAGCAGAAGATTGGAGAGGTAGAAGCAAGTAGGGTGGAGTATTTACTCTCTGGTACCCTCGCTGTGGGTTGCTGTTGGCTGATTGGATTCCTTCCACTGAAAGTCTCATCTCCTATAGGGAGGCCCTCTTTGTCTGACTTCCCATAACCACCTCCACTACTCCAGCTTCAAGCCTAGGGTGATAAAGAGCACTGTCACTAGCCTAAAGATAATATCCTGTTGTATGCTCACCATACCCTGCCTGCACCTTTCTAAATAGTTCCTTTAATAAACTCTCCTCAAATTATCCTACTTTGAGTGTGCCACCTGTTTCCTGCCAGGACCCTAACTGGTGCAATATTGTTTAGGGATACACAGACACTGTGGTAAAACTTATAAAGAAAAGCAAGGGAATTATTAACATAAAATTCATGACAGTAATTACCTCTGTGGGGGAGGGAAATATGATACAAAAAACCCACATTGGGGACTCATGTACTGGTAATATTCTATTTCTTAAACTAGGCCGTTTGTAGATGTGTATTTGCTTTATGATTATTCTTTAATATGGTTATTCTTTAATGTGTTGTAGATAACCTTTTTTATGTATATCTTACAGTAAAAATTAAAATATAATAAACTCCCACTAGAATGAAAGATCATGAGGGCAGAGATTTTTGTCTTGTTTCTTTGGTATTGACACTAGTAAGTACAAAAATATGTGTTTGAACATTGACTGAATGGATATCTAACTTTGGCCTAGGACCTCCCCATCCATGATATGGAGTCAAGGAATCTTTACTCAGATTTTTTTCTTTAACTCTAAATCCTACTGTACAAGCCAGGAAGAGCTTCCCTTTTTCTGTCTTCCTTGTTACAAGTTCCACAGACTCTGTCTCTTTCTCTCTCTTCTTGGTGGCTACCACCATAATTCTGTTTTGGGGGTATTCTACCACCCCTCCACCCCATCCTTCTCTCAATCTGACTCCAGAATTAAATATACTCTCTCTTCATCTTTCTTTCTTCTTAGACAGCAAGTTCAAAGAGTCATTTTGTTTAAAGGATTTTATTACCAACCATTTTGGGGAAATAGAAAAGGAATACAAAACAAGAAGTATTTACAAAGGTCTTGGTTCCCTGACTGTGATTTGAATTCCTTGTAGGAAGTCAGGTTAGGTTTTAGCCTTTCCCTTTTAACTATTCTTCCTGTGGGTTTGGTCATTACAACTCACTCTGGGTTGGTCCTTGGAGGAATCACTTGGTGGAATGACAGTAAGCAACTTGTTTCTCTGAGGACTTCAGGGGAGGGTCATTTCTGATTCCAGGAATTATTCATTTGAAGCATTATTTAACATGCCCCAGACTTCTTTCTCCAAGGTTCTTTCTTCAACATTGGTCCAGATACTGAAGGTGGGTAATGAGATAGCTAAGAACAGGCAGATCAGCATAAGAAAAACGAAACTATAAATCAGCCTCTTCCAAATTGTTTCTCACAGAATACTAGTCTTGTAAGAATATTCATTGCCAAAAAATAAAAATTAAAAAGGGAGAAGCGGGGGGTATCCTACGGTCAGGCAAGTTTGGGAAATGCTGCATGCTACATTGTCTTTTTAGAGAATCAGAATATATGTTAGGAAATTAAAGGCCCTGAGAATCAGCTTTACTCTGTTTAATTCTGTTTCTCAAGTTTATTTGACCACTGAACCTCTTTTCTGGACCCCTGTTAATACTCTGCTGAAGTTCTACCAAACACATTTTCGGGGAATTCTACCCTTATTAGAAAGTAGAATAGGATTTATATTCATTTAAACTTAATTATCTCCTTAAAGGCCCTGTCTCCAAATACAGTCACACTGGGCTTTGGGCTTTAACATATGAATTTGGGGTACATACAATTCAGTACATAATTGGGTCACACCTTTATCCTTTCCTTTTCATCTTCATATTTACACAACTCATCACATATGTAAATCATTCTCCCAAGTCTGCTAGGTCTGCCATAACAAAGTGCGACAGACTTGGTGGCTTAAACAACAGAAACTGATTTTCTTTCAGTTTTGGAGGCTAGAAGTCTAAGATCGAGGTATCCGAAGGTTTAGTTTTCCCTGAGACCTCTCTCTGTGGCTTGCAGGTGGCCACATTTTTGCTGTGTCTTCACATGGACTTTTCTCTGTTGCATGCAACCCTGGTCTCTCTCTCTCTTTTTATAAGGATACCAGTCATATTGGATTAGGACCCCACCCTTATGACTTCATTTAACCTTAATTATCTCCTTAAAGGCCCTATCTCCAAATATAGTCACATTGGGCTTTGGGCTTTAACATATGAATTTGGGGTACATACAGTTCAGTACATAATTGGGTCACACCTTTATCCTTTCATTTTTTTTTAAAAATTAATTAATTTATTTTTGGCTGCATTGGGTCTTCGTTGCTGCACACAGGCTTTCTCTGGTTGCAGCGAGCGGGGGCTACTCTTCGTTGTGGTGCGCAAGCTTCTCATTGCGGTGGCTTCTTTTGTTGCGGAGCACCGGCTATAGGCACACAGGCTTCAGTAGTTGTGGCACGCGGGCTCAGTAGTTGTGGCACATGGGCTTAGTTGCTCCACGGCATGTGGGATCTTCCAGAACCAGGGCTCGAACCCATGTCCCCTGCATTGGCAGGCGGATTCTTAACCACTGTACCACCAGGGAAGTCCCTATCCTTTCCTTTTCATCTCATATTTACACAACTCATCACATACGTAAATCATTCTCCCTAGGCCTTAGTGTTTTTCCAGTAGGGCAAGAAAATTGAGAACTTGGATCAGCAGGCCATGGTTCAATTACACATGCATTGAGTACCCACTTGGTACAAAGTATTTTGCTAGGGATTGTGAGGGATACAAAGATGTTGGTGACAAAGGCCAGGTCCAGCTTTCGGGGAACTAGGGCCTTAACCAAGACTATCCCTAACATAGACTGTTTTGTCTACCATCATACTTTTCCTATTCTTTAACAGAAACTCTGCTTTAAAACAAACAAACAAACAAACAAACATATTTTAGTCTAAAAATGACATGGGCTTCTTAGTTTCATGGAGACTAGATGCTCACAACATAATGCAGCTTTGGAATCAGTTACAAGCTTTGTGACCTCAACCCTCTTGGTTCACTAGTGTAAGATAGATGCCCCCTGGAAAATAAACTTAGAAAGATCTTATTTTTCATGAAATTCATTTCATTTACTCTTAAAGCAGTACTTGAGAAAAGCACAGATGGACAAGCAAAGAATGAGGGAGATTATTTTTCTCAGAATGAGGAGGAGAGAGAGATACAACTGAGAGGGCCAAGTAGGACATCTGAGGAGGTACATATGATGGGCTAACCAGGGTGGGTAGTTTGAGCTAAATCTTGGTGGATGGGAAGGATTTGAATAGAAAAACAAAACAAAACAATGAAACAGAAAAGAAAGCATTTGAGGCTTACTGGCCAAGATGAGGAGATGGAAATTAGCATTTTGTCTGAGGCAGTGAGCCCTGAGGAATCATCTTGCAGGAGCAGACAATATTATCCATTGACAATATTATCCAGTGCAGTAGATCATGAGATACTGAAACTTAGGGCTAACTGGGGCCAATTCTTGAGAAGCAAGAAAAGCTAAATCTCAGGGTCAGGACAAGGTGGCAATATCAAGCCAATTTCAATCATCAGGTTGATCTGCTGAGGGTCTAGTGCAGTTTTCCTCAAAACGTGGGCCTAGGAATCTGTATTTCTGGATTTAAAACTGTTTCCCTAGTTGTTAAGTTCTCTAAAGTTTGAGATTATTCATTTGCCTAGTGTTGAGGAGGCCAGACTCAGTAATACCCTGCAAACCAGGATTCATACATTGACCTAAAAAAAAAAAGGATGGTGGCCCCAGAGTGACACCCTACCCTCAACACTATGTGGATAACATTTGTTAAGCCCTTACTAAGAGCTGGACAGCATTATCTCATTTAGCTCTCACAATACTTTTACATCTATGAGATAGGTTCTATTATCCCCATTTTTTTTTTTTTTTTTGGTCGCACTGTGCGGCATGTGGGGTCTTAGTTCCCTGACCAGGGATTGAACCCATGCCCCCTGCAGTGGAAGTGCAGAGCCCTAACCACTGGACCACCAGGGAATTCCTATTATCCTCATTTTATTTATGAGGAAACTGAGGCACATTTAGAATATGTAACTTGCTCAAGGTCTCACAATATTAGAGCCAGGATTTGAATCCAGCTAATCTGACTCCACAGCCTCTACTGTGCTAAGCTGCCAATTTACTGTAATGGCCTGCTGTTAGCACATTCATTTAACAAATATTTACTAAGTCCCTAGTGTGTGCCAGGCTTTGTGAATAAATAAGAAAAGTAATCAATGAAGCAGCAGAGTAATTTTTTCATCTTCATGACAGTAGGAGAGGCAAACAGATAAAACTCAGGGAATAATTTCCTAAGCATATCAAGTCATCCATTCATTCAATAAATACTACAGAGCACTTACTGTGTTCTAAGTATTATGGTAGTAACTAAGGATAAGGATATGAATCAGGATTTTAAGACCCTGTTCCTGACTACTGGAGCTTGATAGGGGAGAGAGACATGTAAACCACTAAATTTAACATCAGATGGAGTTAAAGGCATGCCATAAAGATGACCAAAGTACTGTGGGCATCCAAAGGAAGGAAAGGTCCAACCACGTTGTTGCAGATAGCAGGATTTCCTTCTTTTTCATAGCTGAATAATATTCCATTGCATATATATGTGTATATATATATATACACCACACCTTTATCCATTCATCCATTGATAGACATTTAGATTGTTTCCATGTCTTGGCTACTGTACATAATGCTGCAAAGAACACGGGGGTGTGGATACCTTTTCAAGTTAATGTTTTTGTTTCTTTTGGATAAATACCCAGAAGTGGAATTGCTGGATTATATGGTAGTTCTATTTTTAATTTTTTGTGGAATCTCCATACTGTTTTTCATAGTGGCTGCACCAGTTCATATTCCCACCAACAGTGTACTAGGGTTCTCTTTTCTTCACATCCTTGCCAACACTTGTTATTTCGTGTCTTTTTTATAATAGCCATTTTAACAGTTGTGTGATAATATCTCATTGTGGTTTTGATTTGCATTTCCCTGATGATTGGTGATGTTGAGCACCTTTTCATGTACCTGTTGGCCATCTATATGTCTTCTTTGGAATGTTTATTCAGAACCTCTTTCCATTTTTAAATCAGGTTCTTTGTCTTTTTGCTATTGAGTCATGAGTTCTTTATGTATTTTGTATATTAACCCCTTATCAGATATATGATTTGCAAACATTTTCTCCCATTCTGTAGGTTGCCTTTTCATTTTGTTGATGGTTTCCTTTCCTGTGCAGAAGGTTTTTAGTTTGATGTAGTTCCACTTGTTTATTTTTGCTTTTGTTGGCTTTGCTTTTAGTGTCAAATCCCCCAAAATCATTGTAAGACAAATGTTAAGGAGCTTATCCCCATGTTTTCTTCTGGGAGTTTTATGGTTTGGGGTCTGTGTTCAAGATCCACTTTGAGTTGACCCATTCTGAGTTGATTTTTGTGTATGGTGTAAGATAGGAGTCCAGTTTCATTCTTTTGCATGTGGCTGTCTAGATTTCCCAACATTTATTGAAGAGACTATCCTTTCCCCTTATATATTCTTGGCCTCTTTGTTGTGAGTTAACTAACCATGTATGCATGGGTTCAATTCTGGTTTCTGTTCCATTGACCTATGTGTCTGTTTTTATGCCAGTACCATACTGTTTTGATTACTGTAGCTTTGCAATATAGTTTGAAATCAAGACATGTGATGCCTCCAGCTTTGTTCATTCTCAAGAGTGATTTGGTTATTCAGGGTCTTTTGTTGTTACAGAAATTTTAGGATTGTTTGTTCTATTTCTGTGAAAAATCCACTGGAATTTTGATAGGGATTGCCTTGAATCTGTAGATTGCTTTGGGTAGTAGGGACATTTTAACAATATTAATTCTTACAATCCATGACACAAACTATCTTTCTGTTTATTTATGCTTTCAATTTCTTTGATCAATGTCTTATAGTTTTCAGTGCAGAGCTCTTTCACCTTAGTTAAATTTATTCCCAGATATTTAATTCTTTTTGATACAATTGTAGATGGGATTGTTTTCTTAATTTCTGATAGTTCATTATTAGTGTATAGAAATGCAATTGATTTTTGTATATTGATTTTGTATCCTGCAGGTTTACTGAATTCATTTTGTAGTTCTGACAGTTTTTTGGTGGAACCTTTAGGGTTTTCTATATATAAAATCATGTCAGCTGCAAATAAAGACAGTTTTACTTCTTCCTTTCTGATTTGGATGCCTTTTTTTTTTTCTTGCCTAATCGCTCTGGCTAGGACTTCCAATACTTTGTTTAATTCTTACAGCAGCTCCATGGGGTGGGCGTTATTGGTCCCAATTTACAGAAGAGGAGACTGAAACCTCGAAAGGTAAAGTGACTTACTCAAGATCACCCAGGTAGTAAGATCCCAAATACGAACGTGGGTCCATCTCATTCCTATACCAGTGCATTTTATTGACTCTTAATCTCAGGTGATCCTCAAAATTACGCTGGGATTAGCAATAACGTCCTGTAAATTTTCCCTTTTCTCTCCATTCCACTGCTATTGTTTCAATTTACAGCATCAACTTTTACCTCACCAAAGGAGCATAGTGTTTAAGAACACAGACTCTGGAAGCAAACAGTATGTATTTGAATTCTGGTTCACTAGCTGTGTGACTTTGGGAAAATTACTTAATCTGTCTATACCTCAGATTCCATATCTGTAAAGGAAGGATACTTCATAGAGTTTCTCTGAGCATTAAATGAGTTAATATGTGTAAACTGTTTAGGAACATGCATGGAACATAATAAATTGAGTTATCATTATTATTAATTGTGTCTTTCTATATCAGAGTCCTGGCAGGAAATAGATGGCACGCTCAAGCTAGAAGATTTGAGATGTGTTTAATAAAGGAACTATTTACAAAATGTGTGCAGGGCTTAGGGAAACAAACATGAGATATAAAGTTCCCCTGGTGCTAGCAACAGTGGAAATCATTACTAGCCAAAAGCATGAAAGGATAAAGGGAGGAAGTGATTAATAGAATCTAAAGTAGGCAGTTGTGTGGAGGGTGCTGCCTGATAAGAGCTTTGGCCTTTGGTGGAAGGAAGTATCCTCACAAAGTGACTCAACAGGGATGGAGCTGGGGGATAAATACTCAGACCTCTCTTTCCACCTGACGTCAGATCTCCTGCTGTTATCTCCCAATGCTGGACCCAACCAGAAGCCAAAGGGCAAGGAAGACTCTGGGGAGCCCACATAGGTCAAACTTCTGGGACACAGAGTAAGTGGAGTAGGGTGGTATCTGGAGAAACAAACAGAAAATATCCAGCACACCTTCCATCTAGTCTAGCCTTCCTCTATTCTCTAACTTGCAACCAAAATGATCTTTCTAAAACATGAATCTAACCTTGTCTTGCCCCCTTTGATGTCCTTTAGTGGCTCTGTATCACCCTCAGATGAAGTCTATACCCAACATAAAATACAGGGCCTAATGAGTTATCTCCAATTTACCCCACCAGTTTTAACTATTGCCATTCTCCTCTCAAACTTTACTGTGGAGACGTATTTAATTACTTTCACACCTACAAGAACACTGCTTTCTCTTCTTTGACCCTTCGCATATCTTGGAACTCAGCCTGTAATGATCTTTTCTCTTTCATTCTCTTTCACTTGGCTAATGCTTATTCTTTATTTATTCATAGAAATGAAGGGGTTTCTCCTAACCATTTAGATTTTGGGGGATCTAATCTCTGTTTACATAGCAATGGTTTCTTGAGTCCTGAAAGTAGTGGTACTTTGAGGCTATTTGAGCGTATCTTTATCTTTTAAGTGGACTTCTGTGATTTTCTTGACATTCTAATTATAATAAATATATAGCCTGAAAGATCAAGCCTGAAAGTAATGAGAGTTAAGTTTTTTTTTTCATTGAAGTGTAGTCGATTTATAATGTTGTGTTAGTTTCAGGTGTACAGCAAAGTGGTTCAGTTATATCTATCTATATCTATCTATCTATATATCTATATCCTTTTTAGATTCCTTTTTATATATATTCCTTTTTGTATAGATATCCTTTTTATCTATCTATATCTATCTATATCTATCTATATCTATCTATATATATATATCCTTTTTTAGATTGTTTTTCATTATAAGTTATTACAAAATATTGAATATAGTTCCCTGTGTTATACAGTAGGTCCTTATTGTTTATCTATTTTATATATAGTAGTTTGTATCTGTTAATCCTAAACTCCTAATTTATCCTTCCCCCACCCTTTCCCCTTTGGTAACCATAAGTTTGTTTTCTATGTCTGGGAGTCTACTTCTGGTTTGTAAATAAGTTCATTTGTATCATTTTTTTAGATTCCACATATAAGTGACATCATATGATATTCTCTGTCTGACTTCACTTAGTATGATAATCTCTAGGTCTATCCATGATGCTGCAAATGGCATTATTTCATTCTTTTTTATGGCTGAATAATATTCCATCACATGTATATATCACATTTTCTTTATCCATTCATCTTTCATTGGACATTTAGGTTGTTTCCATGTCTTGGCTATTGTAAATAGTGCTGCTATGAACATTGGGGTGCATGTATCTTTTCAAATTAGAGTTTTATCTTTTCCAGATATATGCCCAGAGGTGGGATTGCTGGATTATATGGTAACTCTATTTTTAGTTTTTTAAGGAACCCCCATACAGTGATCCATAGTGGCTGCACCAATTTACATTCCTACCAAAAATGTAGGAGGGTTCCCTTTTCTCCACACCCTCTGGAGAGTTAAGTTTTTAAGAGCTTACCGAAATGTACCTTTAAAATGATCCTCTGAGAACAACAGAAGCCTAATCTACATCCTTAGAATCCTGGGATGTTAAGTAGACTTCTAGGAGTCCTATTTGCATGGGGACCCAATGGGCGTCTTGGGAAAAATGGTAAGTATGCGTTTTGGAGCAAAGAATGTAGACAAATACTGCCTCTGTCTTCTGGACTGAAGAAGGTAAAGAAAATAAAATGTATTAAAGATTTTCTCTCATAACTGTACAGTAATCTTCTCCAAGAAGAAATAAAATTAACATTATTAAAGAATATCTACTGAAAGCTCCTTTGTCCATCTGGTTCTTTTTGAAAAACAAAAACAAACCAACCAGACAAAAGCCTAAAAGCTCTCATGATGGAGCAACATGGGCAGTTGTTTAAAGGGAGATAGAATTTACTCTGTCAAGACTGAAATAGAAAGGTTATTCTTTTTTCCTGTAAAGTCCCAAATTCCTGTTCAAGGACAGGACATACATTCCCATGTCTCTAGCTCCACCTTGTGGTCAATCAAGAAATCACCCACTCCCCATCAACTGGGGTGTTAGGTAGTCATCAGGATCTTTACACTTGCCGGCAATTCCTGATAACATACTTTGGGCCAGGCTCTGTATAAATGCTATTCAAGAACTTAATCCTCAAAACAAAACTAGGAAAGATGTATTTTATAGTTGGAAAACCAAGGTTAAGAGAGTTTACCAGAGTTTAGGACTTGTCAAAGATCATGCAGATGGCAGTCAGAACTTGAACCAGCCCCTTCTAGGCCTTTCCTTTCTATCACAACTGTCTGCTTATAAACTAATGCACACATATATCACATATGTTTTTCTCCCTTTACAACACACATGTAAACACATATCTTATTTAATCCTCTACTGCAGGGATTTGCATTTTCAAGGCAGTCCATAAGAAATGGATGATCCAAAGCAACAAATTAATGTTTAAATCACAGGCATTAGATTAGAGCATTAGGCCCAGGATTACCTATTCTTGATGAGAAAATGGTATATTGGAAAAGCCAAGAGCTTTGCAATAACACCTAAGTTTGAATACTTGCTCTGCCACATACTAGCTGTGCATTCTTGGGTAAGTTACTTAATGTCGCTGGCCTCAATTCCCTTACTTGTTGAATTAAGAACCAATGGACTGGGAATTCCCTGGCAGTCCAGTGGTTAGGACTCTGTGCTTCCACTGCAGGGGGCTTGGGTTCGATCCCTGGTCGGGGAACTAAGATCCTACAAGCCACATGGTTGTCCAGACAAAAACAAAAAAGAACCAATGGACTCAAATAATGTTAATTTTTGTAAATCAAACTCTGGCTTATTTTTCATAGACACTAATTTCTAAAAGTTAATAACAGGGACTTCTCTGGTGGCGCAGTGGTTAAGAATCCGCCTGCCAATGCAAGGGACACAGGTTCAAGCCCTGGTCTGGGAAGACCCCACATGCCTCGGAGCAACTAAGCCCGTGCACTACAACTACTGAGCCTGCACTCTAGAGCCCGAGAGCTACAGCTACTGAAGTCCGAGCGCCTAGAGCCTGTGCTCCGCAACAAGAGAAGCCACTGAAATGAGAAGCCCGTGCACCGCTACGAAGAGCAGCCCCTGCTCGCCGCAACTAGAGAAAAGCCCGCGCGCAGCAGTGGAGACCCAACGCAGCCAAAAATAAATAAAATAAAATAAATAAATTTATTTTTAAAAAAAGTTAATAGCATACCAGTAAACAAAGTGTCCCATTGGAATCTGATGATTGAGTTTTAGTAGATGGAAGAACTGTTCATATGATGAGTTAAGTTGTTAAAACGCTCAGTGGATCTTTGAGAAGTGAAACTTTGAAAACCATGTACATGATAGGCAGAATAGTGGCCCCCTAAAGATGTCCACATCTTAATCCCTGGAATCTATGAATATATTAGGATACACAGCAAAGGGGAACTAAGGTTGCCGAAGGTATTAAGATTGCTAATCAACTAACCCTAAAATAGGGAGATTATCTTGGATTATCTGGGTAGGTCCAACTTAATCACAAGGGTTTTTTATAAATGGAAGAGTCAGGGGAAGATGTAATTATAGAAGAAAGGCATAGAGATGCACTGTTGCTTGCTTTGAAGATGGAGAAAGAGGGACATCAGCCAAAGAATGTGAGCAGCATCTAGAAGCTGGAAAGAGCAATGAAACAGATTCTCTTCTAGAGTCTTTAGCAAGAAATGCAACCTTGCTGACTCAATTTTAGCCCGGTGAAACCTGGGTCAGCCTTCTATCTCACAGAATTATAAGATAATATATTTGTGTTGTATAAGTCACTAAGTTTGTGGCAATTTGTTATAGCAGCAATAGAAAACGTGCAATACCTATGACCATCAGTGTGTCCAGACTTCTTACCTGTTTCCTGTGGTGGTGTGGAAAAAGCACTGGACTTGGAATCTGAAGACCAAGATTGGCACCTCAGTTCTGCCATTAAATAGCTGTGTGACTTCCAGTAAATCACAGTTCTTCTCTAAGCATGTTTATCATGTGGTGGCACCTACCTCACAGAGCTATTATGTACAACAAATGAGATAATGGATGTGTAGGTGTTGTAAAAACTATAAAGCATTCTATATATGAAAGGAATTATTATTTACAGTACCTAATACATGGTTGGTATGCAAGAAATGTTTGCAAAGTGAGATTAATTATTCTTTGACAGTCCTTGGAATGTGGAAACGCGATTGCAAAACATATGCTAGGTACTCGGGAGAGAACAAGAGATCATATATGATATCTGCTCTTAAGTTGATTACAATATAATAATGGAGATATATTCAGGAGAAGATTTAAACTGTAACTCAAAATTTATATAAGACAATAACACAAGAGAAGTCACAAGGTTGTATATTATTAAGTATCAAAGAAGTGATATAAAAAAATATGTATCTGCAGTTCAGGTATGGAATAGATGGTAAGTGTGAGCTGGAAGACTCAAAGAAGGATTCCAAGAGGAGGAAGGTCTTGAGCAGTATCTTGGAAGGTGTGGCTAGATGGAGAGCAATTGCTACTGTTACACCTGCAAAGCACTGTGTTTCTACACACAATTTCAGGAATCATGTTTTACGTTTAGGACATTGGCCGTCAGGTCCAATGTTTCAAATGGTATTCTTTTTGACCCCCTTGGCAATATTTTTTCCTTTTTCTTTTTTAAAAATTGCAAACTTAGAGAAAAGTTGTAAGAACAGTAAAAAGGAGGGCTTTTTCCCCCTGAACCTTTTAGAATAGGTTGCCCATATGATGCCTTACCATGCTGAAATTATCAAAATCAGGAAATTAACATCTACTCATTACTATCATCTAATCCACAGACCCCATTCAAGTTTAGCCAACTGTCCCAATAATGTCCTTTATAGTGATGCATTTAATTATCAAATCTCATTAGTCTTTAATCAAAACAGTTCCTGAAACTTTGATTTTCATGAAGTTATCAATATTTTATAGAATATTCCTCAATTTAGGTTTCTAATGTTTCCTCTTAATTAGATTCAGGTTATACATTTTTAGCAGGGATAGCACAGAAGTATGCTGGGTTTTTCCTCATTGCATAACAATAGGTGGTAACAATTTCAATTTGTCCCATTACAGATGTTAACTGTGTTCACAGATTAAATGGTACTTGCCAGGTTTTTTCATTGTAAAATTGTTCTTTTCTCCTTCTTAATTAATAAGTATTTTACAGGGAGGGACTTTGAGAGACCACGAAAATTTTCCACTCCTCATCAAATTTACACCAAGTTAGCATACAACTAATTTATACCAAGTTAGTTACATAGATGTTCCTTGGATGAATTGATTATTACTATTATGATTGTCAAATGGGGATTTTCTAATTCCATCATCTCTGCTACATTCATTATTGTAGGATTCCACTGCAACAAAAAGCTTTCTTCTCTCCCTATTTATTTCTTTATATCAGTTTAGACGCATGCATTCCTATTCTATACAATAGACAATAATCCTTTACCATCGTTATTTATTTTGATTCTCAAATTGTCCATATTCTGGTCCTTCAAGCTGGCCTCTGTGTCCTTTCGACATGTCTTCATCATTCTTTGAATACTTTCTTACCTTTTGGCATGCAAGGTGTTCAGATTCATCTTGTACCTTCCCTGCCCTAACCTTGGAATTAGCCATTTCTCCAAGAAGCCCTGGTTCCTTTCAGTGGAAAATGGCCTTTTAGTAGAGAACAGCATATAGAAACCAAGACAGAGCTATTAGGTATGCTCATTGCTTTTGGGGTGTCACTGCTCCTAGGCCCTCTCAGTGAACATGGCTTGAGAATATTTGTATGCAAATACATACATATGAATATGCACATGAACATCCACCGCTATATTTACTTCTGTATCTATCAATTAAAAATTGTGGGAAAAAAAAAATTGTGGGGACTTCCCTGGTGGCTCAGTGGTTAAGAATCCGCCTGCCAACGCAGGGAACATGGGTTTGATCCCTGGTCCGGGAAGATCCCACATGCTGCGAAGCAACTAAGCTCGTGCACCACAACTACGGAGCCTGTGCTCTAGAGCCCGTGAGCCACAACTACTGAGCCTGTGTGCTGCAACTACTGAAGCCTGTGTGCCTAGAGCCTGTGCTCCGCAACAAGAGAAGCCACCTCAATAAGAAGCCTGTGCACCGCAGCGAAGGGTAGCCCCCAACTCCACAACTAGAGAAAAGCCCCCGTGCAGCAACGAAGACCCAACACAGCCAATAAAATAAAATAAAATAAGATTTTAAAAAAATTGTGAGTTCACATTGATACCTACAATTCCAGTCCAACGCCGCAGAGTTCCTTCTAATTTCTACCTTTCCATATTTGGAAAAAACAAATATGGAAACAAATATGTAACTCATTTGTAACAGTGAGGAAACTGGCTCCCATTATCTTCAATATATTTACTAAACTGATAAATCACGCCTGTATGTAACCAATCTCCATTGCCACTGCTGCCCTCTCCCCTCACCCTCTTTATTCTGCTTGGACTCTGACACCTTGCACCCTCAGCCCATGTATTCACCCTCCTCATACCGCTCATGCTCCAACACCTCTCATCAGGCAGCTCTTGCACACCTGGCACAGGTACCTAGCTTGATTAACCCCAACTAGGTGAATGGATTTTAGACATAATTATTCAGAAAGGAAGGAAAGAAGGCTGATGGAAAACCAGATGCTTTCTTCTTCTTTTTTTTTAATTGAAGTATAGTTGATTGACAGTGTTGTGTTAGTTTCAGGTGTACAGCAAATTCATTTATATATATATGTATTCTTTTTCAGATTATATATATGTGTGTGTGTATATGTATATATATATATATATATATATATTCTTTTTCAGTTTCTTTTCCATTATACGTTATTACAAGATGTCAAGTATAGTTCCCTGTGCTATACAGTAAGTCCTTGTTGTTTATCTATTTTATATATAATAGTGTATATATGTTAATCCTAAGCTCCTAATTTATCCCTCCCCACCCCTTTCCCCTTTGGTAACCATAAGTTTGTTTTCTATGTCTGTGAGTCTACTTCTGGTTTGTAAATAAGTTCATTTACATGGTTTTTTTTTTTTTTTTTAGATTCCATGTATAAGTAATAGCATGTGATATTTGTCTTTGTCTGTCTGACTTACTTCACTTAGTATGATAATCTCTAGGTCCATTCATGTTGCTACAAATGGCAATATTTCATTCTTTTTTTATAGCTGAGAAATATTCCGTTGTATATATACCACATCTTTATCCATTCATCTGTTGATGAGCATTTAGGTTGCTTCTATGTCTTGACTATTGTAAATAGTGCTGCTATGAACATTGGGGTGAACGTATCATTTTGAATTAGAGTTTTTGTCTTTTCCGGATATACGTCCAGGAGTGGGACTGCTGGATCGTATGGTACTCTATTTTTAGTTTTTTTTTTTTTTTTTTTTGGCTGCGTTGGGTCTTCGTTGCTGCGTGCGGGCTTTGCTTTCTCTAGTTGCGGCCAGCAGGGGCTACTCTTTGTTGTCGTGCTCAGGCTTTGCTCGCGGGCTTAGTTGCCCGTGGCGTGTGGGATCTTCCCGGACCAGGGATCAAACCCGTGTCCCCTGCATTGACAGGTGGATTCTCAACCACTGCGCCACGAAGGAAGTTCCTATTTTTAGTTCTTTAAAGGAACCACCATACTGTGCTCCATAGTGGCTGCACCAGTTTACATTCCCACCAACAGTGTAGAAGGGTTCCTTTTTCTCCACACCCTCTCCAGCATTTATTATTTGTAGACTTTTTGATGATGGCCATTCTGACCAGTGTGAGGTGATACCTCACTGTAGTTATTTTTTTTTTTTAATTTTATTTATTTATTTATTTATTTGGTTGCACAGGGTCTTAGTTGCAGCATGTGGGCTCCTTAGTTGCAGCATGCGTGTGGGATCTAGTTCCCTGACCAGGGACTGAACCCAGGCCCCCTGCACTGGGAGCGCGGAGTCTTAACCACTGCGCCACCAGGGAAGTCCCTCATTGTAGTTTTGATTTGCAGTTCTCTAGTAATTATTGACGTTGAGCATCTTTTCATGTGCCTGTTGGCCATCTGTATGTCTTCTTTGGAGAAATGTCTATTTAGGTCTTCTGCCCATTTTTCGATTGGGTTGTTTGGGTTTTTTTGATATTAAGCTGCATGAGCTGTTTGTATATTTTGGAAATTAATCCCTTGTCGATTGCATTGTTTGCAAATATTTTCTCCCATTCCTTTTTTTTTAAAATTTTAATGGGTGGCTCTTTTTTCTCCCATTCTTTAGGTTGTCTTTTTGTTGTATGGTTTCCCTTGCTCTACAAAAGCTTTTAAGTTTAATTAGGTCCCATTTGTTTATTTTTGTTTTTATTTCCATTACTCTAGGAGGCAGATCCAAAAAAATATTGTTGCGATTTATGTCAAAGAGTGTTCTGCCTATGTTTTCCTCTAGGAGTTTTATAGTATCCGGTCTTACATTTAGGTCTTTAATCCATTTTGAGCTTTTTATTTATTTATTTATTTATTTATTTATTTATTTATTTTTGGCTGTGTTGGGTCTTTGTTTCTGTGCGAGGGCTCTCTCTAGTTGTGGCAAGCGGGGGCCACTCCTCATCACGGTGCGCGGGCCTCTCACTGTCGTGGCCTCTCTTGTTGCGGAGCACAGGCTCCAGACGCGCAAGCTCAGTAGCTGTGGCTCACGGACCCAGCCGCTCCGTGGCATGTGGGATCTTCCCAGACCAGGGCTCGAACCCACGTCCCCTGCATTGGCAGGCAGATTCTCAACCACTGCGCCACCAGGGAAGCCCCCGAGCTTATTTTTGTATATGATATTAGAGAATGTTCTAATTTCATTCTTTTACAAGTAGCTGTCCAGTTTTCCCAGCAGCACTTATTGAAGAGTCTACTGAAGAGGCCTCCCCCCATCTCTACTGGAGATCCTTCAAGACCAGCAGGTAGGGACTTCCCTGGTGGTCCTGTGGCTAAGAATCGGTTTTACAATGCAGGGTATGCCGTTTCGATCCCTGGTCGGGGAACTAAGATCCCACATGCCATGGGGCAACTTAGCCCACGTGCCGCAACTACTGAGGCTGCACACCACAACTAGAGAGCCCATGTGCTGCAACTACTGAACCCACAAGCTCTGGAGCCTGCGTGCCACAACTAGAGAGAAACCCGTGCACTGCAATGAAGAGCCAAAGCGCCACAACAAAAGATCCCATGTGCCGCAACTAAGACCCGATGCAGCCAAAAATAAATAAATAAATAAATTAAATATTAAAAAAAAAAAAAAAACCCAGCAGGTAGGTCTGGCCGAGGCTCCTCTGAAGTTACTGGTTTTTGCCCTTGGTCTCAATGCGCATCAGATTTTGTGTGCGCCCTTTGAGAGTGAAGTCTTAATTTCCCCTAGTTCTGTGGAGCCCCTGCAATTAAGCCTTGCTGGCCTTCAAAGCCAAATGCTCTGGGGGCTCCTCTTCCCAATGTCAGATCCCTGGGCTGGGGAGTCTGATGTGGGGCTCATAATTATTACATAATTATTCTCCAGTCTGTGGGTCACCCACTCAGGGGTATGGGATTTGGTTATATTGCTAGTGTACCTTTCCAACCTGTCTCATTGTGGTTCCTTCTTTATGTCTTTAGTTATGGAAGATATTTTCTGGTTCATTCCAGTCTTTTTTTATTGATGGTTGTTCTGCAGTTAGTTGTGATTTTGGTGTGGTTGTGAGAAGAGGTGAGCTCTGGCCCCTTCTACTCCACCATCTTGGCTGCCTGCCTCCAGATGCTTTCTTAATGAGAGTTATGAACTGTCCTTTTGGGATAAGCAAATTATGACATTTGCTGCTTTGCATTGTTGCATTTAAAAACTGGGCTAGGGGTTAACCACAACAGGGAATATCAATGACCAAATTAATGAGTTAGAATAGAAGTCTGTTTGTTCTAGGTACTTTTTTTTTTTTTTGGCCACACTGTGTGGCTCCCGGACCAGGTATCAAACCCATGCCCCCTGCATTGGAAGCATGGAGTCTTAACCACTGGACTGCCAGGGAAGTCCCTGCTTATTCTAGGTATTTGATAGGCAGAATTTAAGAGACAAAAGAGTAAAATCTTTTTTTTTTTTCCCCTTAAAATTTATTTATTTATTTATTTTTGGCTGCGTTGGGTCTTTGTTGCTGCGCGCGGGCTTTCTCTGGTTGCGGCGAGCAGGGGCTACTCTTTGTTGCGGTGCACGGGCTTCTCATTGCGGTGGCTTCTCTTGTTGCGGAGCACAGGCTCTAGGCGTGCGGGTTCAGTAGTTGCAGCACACAGGATCTAGAGCACAGGCTCAGTAGTTGTGGCACGTGGGCTCAGCAGTTGTGGCTCACGGGCTCTAGAGCACAGGTTCAGTAGTTGTGGCGCACGGGCTTAGTTGCTCCGTGGCATGTGGGATCTTCCCAGACCAGGGCTCGAACCGTGTCCCCTGCATTGGCAGGCGGATTCTTAACCACTGTGCCACCAGGGAAGTCCCTAAAATCTTTAAAATTAGACTCACGTGGTTTGCAATTTTGGTAAACCCATTTTCTTGTGTGATTTTGTGCAAGTTATTTAACTTTTCTGAACCTCAGTTTCTTCATCTGTAAACTGTTGCATAACAGATTTAGCTTATCGTGAGGGCTAAATGATTAAACGTAAGTAAAATGCTTGGCCCCAAATATTATAGTTAGGAAATTAAAACTACCAACTGGGCTTGGCTTCAAGATGTGTGAAATTTAAGCAATCGAAAAAAGCAAATATCTTATTTACTGATTTCCGTGGAAGCAGGACCCATCACTATTTATCCCCTCATTCACAGCATTGACTTTGTATCACGTTTCAAAAAGAAGGAGGCTGGGATTGTCGGACAGTAACTCTTTTTTTTTTAAATTTTTATTTATTTATTTATTTATTTATGGCTGTGTTGGGTCTTCGTTTCTGTGCGAGGGCTTTCTCCAGTTGCGGCAAGTGGGGGCCACTCTTCATCGCGGTGCGCGGGCCTCTCACTATCGCGGCCTCTCCTGTTGCGGAGCACAGGCTCCGGTCACGCAGGCTCAGTAATTGTGGCTCACGGGCCTAGTTGCTCCGCGGCATGTGGGATCTTCCCAGACCAGGGCTCGAACCCGTGTCCCCTGCATTGGCAGGCAGATTCTCAACCACTGCGCCACCAGGGAAGCCCCGGACAGTACCTCTTTTAAATACTTGCCTCTTCCTTCCTCCTAACAACATTTAAACTTTTTGCTGCTCCTGCACCTGTCTGTGCCTCTTTCCCTCCAGACCCAATGGTAGAGGTGTTCCATTCTAATTTAAGGCTAATCACTCTCTTCTGAATCCCTAGGGAACTTGAAACTTCAGTTGTCCCCTCTTCTTCCTGTATTGTTCATTTATGAATTAAACAAATATTTATTGAATACACACTATGCATCAAATGCTATTGTTGATGCTGGGGATATGGTAGGGAAAAAGACAGATGAAGTACTAACTCTACAGTGGACCTTATAAAATAGAGAGGATACGTGGACAATAAGCTAATAGACAAATAACATAATTTCAGGTAATGAGTACTATTTTAGATAGAATGGTAAGAGAAGACCTCTCTTTAAGAGGTGACATTTGAGCTGACATACGATGGTGAGAAAGAGCCAGTGATGCACAATCTAAAGGAAGAACAGTCCAGGAAGAGGAGCAGACATAATTACCCTAAGGCAAGAACAACCCTCAAGTTTTGAAGGACATTAAGAAAGCCAGTGTGAATGGAGCAGAGGGCAGAATTGTAGATGAGACTGCAAACAGAGGAAGAATAGAAATCATATGTGAGGCTTATAGGCTATGGCAAGAAGCTGGATTTTATTCAAAGTGATAAGAGAAGTCACTGGTGGGTTTTAAAAAGGGGACTAATATAATCTGATTTCTGATTTATATATTTTAAATATCGTTTTATGTCTCCACATTCTTCCTTCCAGGCAGAGTCTCAAAATCTGTATCTTTATTTTTATTTTTTTAATAGATCTTTATTGGAGTATAATTGCTTTGCAATACTGTGTTAGTTTCTGTTGCACAACAAAGCGAATCAGCCATATGCATATGCATGTCCCCATATCCCCTCCCTCTTGAGCCTCCCTCCCATCCTCCATATCCCACCCTCTAGGTCATCGCAAAGCACCGAGCTGATCTCCCTGTGCTATGCTGCTGCTTCCCACCAGCCAACTATTTTACGTTTGGTAGTGTATATATGTCGATGCTACGCTCACTTCACCCCAGCTTCGCCCTCCCACCCCATGTCCTCAAGTCCATTCTTTATGTCTACTTCTTTATAGCTGCCCTGCAGCTAGGTTCATCAGTACCTTTTTTTTTTTTTTTTTTTTTTTTAGTTTCCATATATACGTGTTAGCATACGGTATATGTTTTTCTCTTTCTGACTTACTTCACTCTGTATGACAGACTCTAGGTCCATGCACCTCACTACAAATAACTCAATTTCGTTTCTTTTTATGGCTGAGTAACATTCCATTGTATATATGTGCCACATCTTCTTTATCCATTCATCTGTCGATGGACATTTAGGTTGGTTCCATATCCTGGCTATTGTAAATAATGCTGCAATGAACATTGTGGTACATATCTCTTTTTGAATTATGGTTTTCTCAGGGTATATGCCCAGTGGTGGGATTGCTGGGTCATGTGGTAGTTCTATTTTTAGTTTTTTAAGGAACCTCCATACTGTTTTCCATAGTGGTTATATCAATTTACATTCCCACCAACAGTGCAGGAGGGTTCCCTTTTCACCACACCCTTTCCAGCATTTACTGTTTATAGATTTTTTGATGGCGGCCATTCTGACTGGCGTGAGGTGATACCTCATTGTGGTTTTTATTTGCATTTCTCTAATAATTAGTGACGTGGAGCATCTTTTCATTTGCCTCTTGGCCATCTGTATGTCTTCCTTGGTGAAATGTCTATTTAGGTCTTCTGCCCATGTTTTAACTGGATTGTTTGTTTTTTTGATATTGAGCTCCATGAGCTGTTTGTATACTTTGGAGATTAATCCTTTGTCTGTTGTTTCATTTTCAAATATCTTCTCCCATTCTGAGAGTTGTCTTTTTGTCTTATTTATGGCTTCCTTTGCTGTGCAAAAGCTTTTAAGTTTAATTAAGTTCCATTTGTTTATTTTTGTTTTTATTTCCGTTACTCTAGGAGGTGGGTCAAAAAAGATCTTGCTGTGGTTTATGTCAAAGAGTGTTTTTCCTATGTTTTCCTCTAAGAGTTTTATAGTGTCTGGTCTTACATTTAAGTCTAATCCATTTGGAGTTTATTTTTGTGTATGGTGTTAGGTAGTGTTCTAATTTCATTCTTTCACATGTAGCTGTCCAGTTTTCCCAGCACCACTTATTGAAGAGGCTGTCTTTTCTCCATTGTATACTCTTGCCTCCTTTGTCATAAATTAGGTGCCCATATGTGTGTGTGTTTATCTCTGGGCATTCTATCCTGTACCATTGATCTATATTTCTGTTTTTGTGCCAGTACCATACTGTCTTGATTACTGTAGCTTTGTGGAATTGTTTGAAGTCGGGGAGCCTGATTCCTCCAACTCTGTTTTTCTTTTTCAAGATTGCTTTGGCTATTCAGGGTCTTTTGTGTTTCCATATGAATTGTAGAATTTTTTGTTCTAATTCTGTGAAGAATGCCATTGGTAGTTTGATAGGGATTGCATTGAATCTATAGATTGCTTTAGGCAGAGTAGTCATTTTCATGGTATTGATTTTTCCAGTTCAAGAACATGGTATATTTCTCCATCTGTTTACATCATCTTTTATTTCTTTCATTAGTATTTTATAGTTTTCTGAGTACAAGTCTTTCACCTCTGTAGGCAGGTTTATTCCTAGGTATTTTATTCTTTTTATTGCAATGGTAAATGGGACTGTTTCCTTAATTTCTCTTTCTGATTTTTCATTGTTGGTATAGGAATGCCAGAGATTTCTGTGCATTAATTTTGTATCCTGCAACCTTACCAAATTCATTGATTAGTTCTAGTAGTTTTCTGGTGGCATCTTTAGGATTCTCTATGTATAGTATCATGTCATCTGCAAACAGTGACAGTTTTACTTCTTCTTTTCCAATTTGTATTCCTTTTATTTCTTTTTCTTCTCTGATTGCTGTGGCTAGAACTTCCAAAACTATGTTGAATAAGAGTGGCGAGAGTGGACATCTTTGTCTTGTTCCTGATCTTAGTGGAAAAGCTTTCAGATTTTAACCATTGAGTATGATGCTTGCTGTGGGTTTGTCATATATGGCCTTTATTATGCTGAGGTAGGTTTCCTCTATGCCCGTTTTCTGGAGAGTTTTTACCATAAATGGGTGTTGAATTTTCTCAAAAGCTTCATGGTGTATGAAACACTCCATGGTGTATACACACATGGTGTATGCACCCTCTGCAATTTTTTGGAAGAGTTTGAGAAGGATCAGTGTTAGCTCTTCTCTAAATGTTTGATAGAATTCTCCTGTGAAGCCATCTGTCCTGGACTTTTGTTTGTTGGAAGATTTTTAATTACGGTTTCAATTTCATTACTTGTGATAGGTCTGTTTATATTTTCTAATTCTTCCTGGTTCAGTCTTGGAAAATTGTACCTTTCCAAGAATTTGTCCATTTCTTCATGGTTGTCCATTTAATTGGCATAGAGTTGTTTGTAGTAGACTCTTACAATCCTTTGTATTTCTGCAGTGTCAGTTGTGATTTCTCCTTTTTCATTTCTAATTTTATTGATTTGCATCCTCTCCCTTTTTTTCTTGATGAGTCTGGCTAAGGGTTCATCAATTTTGTTTATCTTCTCAAAGAACCAGCTTTTAGTTTTATTGATCTTTGCTATTGTTTTCTTCATTTCTATTTCATTTATTTCTGCTCTGATCTTTATGCTTTCTTTCCTTCTACTGACTTTGGGTTTTCTTTGTTCTTCTTTCTCTAGTTGTTTTAAGTGTAGGGTTAGATCGTTTTTTTGAGATTTTTCTTGTTTCTTGAGTTGAGATTGAATTGCTATAAACTTCCCTCTTAGAACTGCTTTTGCTGCGTCCCATAGGTTTTGGGTCATTGTGTGTTCGTTGTTACTATTTTCTATGTATTTTTAAAATTTCTCCTTTGATTTCTTCAGTGATCTCTTGGTTATTTAGTAGCACACTGTTTAGCCTCCATGTATTGTGTTTTTTACCATTTTTTTCCTGGAATGGATTTCTAGTCTCATACTGTTGTGCTCAGAAGAGATGCTTGATATGATTTCAATTTTCTTAAATTTTCTGAGGCTTGATGTGTGACCCAAGATGTGATCTATCCTGGAGAATGTTCTGTCTGCACTTGAGAAGAAAGTGTGTTCTGCCACTTTTGGGTGGAATGTTCTATAAATATCAATAAGATCTATCTGGTCTATTGTGTCATTTAAAGCTTGTGTTTCCTTATTAATTTTCTTTTTGGATGATCTGTCCATTGGTGTAAGTGGGGTGTTAAAGTGTTACTGTCGATTTCTCCTTTCATGGTTGTTAGCATTTGCCTTATGTATTGAGGTGCTCCTATGTTGGGTGCATAAACATATATAATTGTTGTATCTTCTTTTTGGATTGATCCCTTGATCATTATGTAGTGTCCCTCATTATCTCTTGTAACAGTCTATTTTAAAGTCTATTTTATCTGATATGAGTATAGCTACTCCAGCTTTCTTTTGATTTCCATTTGCATGGAATATCTTTTTCCATCCCCTCACTTTCAGTCTGTATGTGTCCCTAGGTCTGAAGTGGGTCTCTTGTAGACAGCATATATATGGGTCTTGTTTTTATATCCATTCAGCCAGTCTGTGTCTTTTGGTTGGGGCATTTAATCCATTTACATTCAAGGTTATTATCGATATGTATGTTCCTATTACCATTTTCTTAATTGTTTTTGTTTTGTTTTTGTGGGTCTTTTTCTTCTCTTGTGTTTCCCACTTAGAGAAGCTTCTTTAGCATTTGTTTTAAAGCTGGTTTGGTGGTGGTGAATTCTCTTCAGTTTTGCTTGTCTGAAAAGCTTTTGACTTCTCCATTGAATCTGAATGAGACCCTTGCTGGATAGAGTAATCTTGGTTGTAGGTTTTCCTCTTTCATCATTTTAAATATGTCCTGCCACTCCCTTCTGGCATGCAGAGTTTCCACTGAAAAATCAGCTGATAACCTTATGGGGATTCCTTTGTATGATTTTTTTTGTTTTTCCCTTGTTGCTTTTAATATTTTTTCTTTGAATTTAATTTGTGTTAGTTTGATTAATATGTGTCTTGGTGTGTTTTATCCTGTATGGGATTCTCTGTGCTTCCTGGATATGGGTGACTATTTCCTTTCCCATGTTAGGGAAGTTTTCAACTATAATCTCTTCAAATATTTTCTCAGACCCTTTCTTTTTCTCTTCTTCTTCTGGGACCCCTATAATTTGAATGTTAGTGCATTTAGTGTTGTCCCAGAAGTCTCTGAGATTGTCTGCAATTCTTTTCATTCTTTTTTCTTTATTCTGCTCCTCAGCAGATATTTCCACCATTTTGTCTTCTAGCTCACTTATTCATTCTTCTGACTCAGTTATTCTGTTATTGATTCCTTCTAGTGTATTTTTCATTTCAGTTATTGTGTTGTTCATCTCTGTTTGTTTGTTCTTTAGTTTTTCTAGATCTTTGTTAAACATTTCTTGTATTTTCTCAATCCGTGCCTCCATTCTCTTTCCAAGATTCTGGATCATCTTTACTATCATTACTCTGAATTCTTTTTCAGGTAGATTGCCTATTTCCTTTTCATTTATTTGGTCTTGTAGGTTTCTATCTTGCTCCTTCATCTGTGACATATTTTTTTGCCATCTAATTTTTTTTTTTTTTTATGAGTGGGATTGTGTTCCTGTCTTACTGGTTGTTTGGCCTGAGGCGTCCAACACTGGAGTTTGTAGGCTATTGGGTACATCTGGGTCTTGTGCTGAGATGAGGAACTCTGTGAGACTTCACTCTGATGAATATTCCCTGGGGTCTGAGGTTCTCTGCTAGTCCAGTGGTTTGGACTCGGAGCTCCCACTGCAGGAGCTTCGGCCTGACCCTGGGCTCGTGAACCAAGATCCTGCAAGCCACATGGGGCAGCAAAAAAAAAAGAACAATAACAAAGTAAAAAATAAAATTAGACCAGGAAACTAACAGATATGTTAGAAAGAATATAAAAATAAAAATATAGATGGGGCTTCCTTGGTGACGCAGTGGTTAAGAATCCGCCTGTCAGTGCAGGGCACATGGGTTTGAGCCCTGATGCGGGAAGATCCCACATGCCATGGAGTGGCTGGACCTGTGTGCCACAACTACTGAGCCTGTGCTCTAGAGCCTGTGAGCCACAACTACTGAAGCCTGTGCTCCTAGAGCCTGTATTCCGCAACAAGAGAAGCCACCGCAATGAGAAGCCCACGCGCTGCAACGAAGACTGGACACCACTCACTGGAACTGGAGAAAGCCCGCGAGCAGCAACGAAGACCCAATGCAGCCATACATACATACATACATAAATAAATAAACAAATTAATTAATTAATTAATTAAAAAATATATATGAATCAACAACCAGAAGGTACATCAGTACCACAATAGTAAAAAAGAGGAGGAGGGAAAAAGAAGAAAAAAGGTGGGGGGAAAAGGCCTTGGCTGTAGAGGGCGGGGCCTAAGCAAGGATGAGGTTTGGGCAGTGAGCGGGGCCAATGCTCAGGACCCACAGGGCTGGAAAAGGCCCTGGGGGCTGTGGGGGGTGGGGCTTAGGCTCAAGGAACAGAAGGGGCCCAGGCGTGCCCCCCACCCCTGGTCTCAGAGGGTAGGGGACCTCACCTGGGAGCCCAGAAGGCTTCCTGGGCTCAAGTGGGCGGGGCAAATGCCCTTCTCTCCTCTCTTGCTCCTCTGGTCTGGGAGGCCCTCTCTTGCCTGCCTCTCCTGATCTCCCTGGCCTCCCTCCTATGCCCAAAATCTGTATCTTTACATGAGAGTTGAGGAGCTCTTGGCTGGATTTGTGACAGAATAACTTTCATTTGACATAAAGTATTTTTTAAAGTCACTCAATTTATTTTGAAGTTTGAACACTAAATTCTTTCTAGAAGTATGCTTATAGTACAATAGAAAACTATTTTTATCATCACACAAATTCTTTGGTATGTTGTGCACACATTTAATCTCACAACAGAAGACTCTATAAGAACATGCCTACTTCTTGACCTAGATACAAAGCTACCAAAGGTGGAGAGCCATCAGTGGGCAGGACACTAATAACTAGAGCTCCAAAAGTATAATTGCTTAGAGCATGGGCCCAGGACAGAATTGTAAAGTAAATAGTATTTCTCTTGTTACCTACTTCCTCTTTCTGTGCCTTTCCTCTCACATTTAGCAACCTCTTTATCACCTGGGTTCATGGTGATCTCAAGTTGCCCACAGTGTGCTTCAAAAAGGGGGAAATAAAAGCAAATCCATTCACAAAATGGTGCTAGTTTTTTACTCCTTTCAAGGATATTATTGGCATTTAAGAGGAGTTCTAAAGAGGATAATGAATCACTAATGGGGGAATTTTAGACACTCAAGTAAGATAGATAACTTTAGGTTTGAGGCTCACAGCACTCCCAATCTACTCACCCTAGAATCAATATTCCACATTTCTGATTATCATCCATCTCAGATATAAAGATGGGTAATGGGGTTAATAAAACAATTTACCTTTGAATTTTTAGGAGTAAGGCGCAGATTTGTCCCTCTGGGAGGCAGACAGCCATTGCATTGACTAAAATAACTTTCTGAAGCAGGCATCAAACATAAAAATGAGATGTGTTTAATTTTCATGATTTCTGACCTCATCAGAAAAAAATAGGGAGAGAAGGGTCACCCGACCTGGCAGGACAGTTGGCTGCACTGCACAGTTTGTGAGATTTTAGTTCCCCGACCAGGGTTCGGACCAGGGATCGAACCCGGGCCTTCAGCAATGAGAGCACGGAGTCCTAATCACTGGACCACCAGGGAATTCCCGGGAGAGAAATCCTTAAGGTAAAAATGGGAAGGAGTGTAGAGTTGCTGAAGATAGAAAAAAGCACTTAAACACTCTAGGAGAGCCTGGGGAAATAAGGTTAAAAATTATAATCTGTGCTTCTTATCTTTCTTGGGGCTCTTAAGATCTTTTTAACCTTCAAATATCTCAGTTTCCTATAAAATGGCAATAGCTTAACTTATCTGTTTTCTCTGAGGAATATTCTTCACAATAATTATGAATACTCAAATGGAAGATGGCAAATTTCTAAATTATTTAAAATGGGAAAATAACACTCCTGGTTTGGGAGTCCTGGCTGTGCCATGGGTTACTTGTGAGCTTCACCTCTCTGGATAGGTATTTCTCTTTATAGCTGAAGAGGCCAGATTAAAGTACTCCTGTGATCCCTTGCTAGTTCTCATATTTTACACATCTAATCTGACACTTTTGACATTTGCTATGGGGTCAGAATTGTATTGGGCCAAGCATCAAAGAGAAAATTTTCCTGTGATATTACATTCTTATGGTTTTCCTCTTACCATTCTGGTAGTTCCTACTCAGTCTCTTTTGGGAGTTCTTCCTCTTCTATAAGCTTCTCAAAGCTTGGTTCTTGAGGCTTTTTCTCTTCACAATGAGTGTAGGTGATTTTATTCAAAAGGCTTTGGTTACCACCTAGAAGTCCAAAAAGGTCAAATTGACATCTCCAATTTAGGCCTCTTTTCTGAGCTCCAGACCTGATCCTCCTTTTGTATGGCTCACAATGACTCAAACATAACATCCAAAACTGAGCTTAGGCTTTTCTCCTCCCAAACCTGCTCTTCTTTCAAAATTTCTTGTTTACTGAGATACTGGCACCATCATCTATTCACCCAGAAAACTAGACACCAGGGAGTGACACCTCTCTCTTCTTTATTCTTCCACATTGAATCAGTTACTACCCCAAACCAGTCAATTCTACCTCCTGAATATATGACATATCTGTGTACATGTATCTCTACTATTACTCCTCAAATCCGAGCCATCATTTTCTAGTGTCTATATCACTTTAATACCCTCCTAAGTGCTCTCTCTCTTCTTTCTTTCAGTCTTGGTCTCCCCCCACCTGACCCCCAAACTATTTTTCACACATCAGCCAGAGTGATCTACTTGGAAAACACCTGTGATAATGTCTTCCTGTTTTATTTGTTCAACCATTATTTATTGAGTACCTTTAATATGCCAGGCACTATTCTAGAAGCTAGGAATCCAGCTACACACAAAATAGACAAGGCAATGACTTCTTTTTACTCTTAGGAAGGTTCTGTATAATCTTGACCACTGACTCACTTCTCCTTTGCTCTCAGATTACTGTAGTTTAGCCATATTAGACTTGCTTTCTCAAAGCTTTTGAACAAGTCTATTCCTATACATTCCTATACCAATTCTTATACATTTTCCAAATGTATGCCTAAATGTCTCATTAGAGAAACTCTCTGACCAAACTAGGTCCCTCTTTCAAAAACTATTCATAATGATAAATCTAAAAATTTGCATACTTGTTTAATATCTCTCCAACTAGTTTGCTTGTAAGCTCCAAGAGAACAGGAAATTTTCTTATTCATTACTCTATTCCCAGTGTCTGGCACACGTTAGGCGCTAAATTTGTTGGTTGAATGAATAAATGAATGCCTAATTACAGAGTGTTGCTATATTCCTTTTTTTATAAATTTATTTATTTATTTATTTTTGGCTGTGTTGGGCCTTCGTTGCTGTGCGCGGGCTTTCTCTAGTTGCAGTGAGCAGGGGCTACTCTTCCTTGTGGTGTGCGGGCTTCTCACTGTCGTGGCTTCTCTTGTTGCGGAGCACGGGCTCTAGGCACGCAGGCTTCAGTAGTTGTGGCACGTGGGCTCAGTAGTTGTGGCTTGCAGGCTCTAGAGCTCAGGCTCTGTAGTTGTGGCCACAGGCTTAGTTGCTTCGCAGTATGTGGGATCTTCCTGGGCCAGGGCTCGAACCCGTGTCCCTTGCATTGGCAGGCAGATTCTTAACCACTGCGCCACCAGGGAAGCCTTATTTCAATAGTGACCTGTAAGATTCAGAGGCCTCTTTATAAAGGGAAAAACTGACGGTCACACTTTAGGATGTGGCCTCTCTTTGTTTCTAGTCAGAAAATCCCAATTGTTGGCTGAATTTGAAGATTCCTTACTGTAAGCAGATAGGATAGGGAGTCCTCAGAGGAAAAGAACCAGATATAGTTTTTTTGACACAAGAGAAGCCATTTTGGACTAAGCCATTTTGTGATCTAAGCCTGGCCACAATGCTTGCCCTTGAGCAGGACTCAGTAATTAATGATCTTAAGGGAACAAAGGAATGCAGGAACAGAGGAAAAGGTCAAGAAACAATAGTTCAGTGATAAAAGAGAGTGCTAGTTCCTCCTCAAGGGAGGAGTATTAATCTGATACATATCTTGGAGTTGTTCTACAGGAACTAACCTCCTACCCCCTGTTGGAGAATGTTAACTACATGCTAAGACCTCAGACTGGTAGGAATCTAAGGAATGATCATGTTGACCTTTTCTGACTCTTGTGACTTCAGTCTACTAAAGGTTGGACTTTGTCAAACTTTGCCCCAATTCACTGTTGAATTTGCTGCTGCTCAAGCCCCTGCATGTGTATGCATACACCACCCAAATCCCTTCATGAATATGCATGTTCCCTTAGCTTAAAACTTCCCCAGTTTTGCTGTTCAGGGAGACACTGCTTTAGGAAAGATCCCCAATATTTTCCTTACTTGCTGCATGTAATTAATCCTTCCTTCTCCCAATCTTTGGCTTAGTTGTGTCTTTTGGCTAGACACTCACCAAGAGGTGAACCCAATTTTGGGAATTATTACTTGTAATGTGTTATTGCTTTGGAGAGTTAAAAAAAAAAACAAACCCCAAATAGTCATGTCACTTCAGGTATTTATTCAACAACAAACATTACTATTTTACAATGTGCTGCGAAGCTACGTTAGGGACTGGTAATAAAGAAAATACACTGCTCTGAAGGAGGGCAATCTAGTGGAATTGCTTAGTTTAAAAATTGATAGGTTCTTGAAAACAAACTGGGATATTTGAACGGTATTTTTCAATGAATTTACCTCATCTGCTGCCCTAGTTCAGGTTTCACCTCCTGCCTGAATCGTTGCATTTCTCCTTCCCAACTCCTTACTCTCCTATCCTGCGTTATTCATTGTCATAGCTTTCACTTTTTAAAAAATCTGTTTTCATTGTGTTTTTTCCCCTTTGAATGCAAGCTCCAAGAAGACAAGGATTTTTGTTTTGTTCATGATTGTATTCCCTGTGTCTGGAGTTGGGGAAGCCTAGAAAAATTTAAAGACTTATAACAATCAACAATAAATCTCCTTGCTTCAAGTGTTTCTCCATTCACTCATTCATATTTATTCCTTTTATGTGCTAGGAACCCTCATCCCATGGTTAATAAGACATATTGTATGTCAGCTGCTTTTTATTTTCAAGTATGTCTGTTTCAATCACATTTTGCCCACCAAAGGCCACTGAAAGCACAAAAAACTTTGGGAAAAAGGACTTGAGGGCAGCAGTCTGACACGAGGTGGCTGCTCAATAAAAGTTTGCTAACTTAAGGCTGTGGACTCCAGTCTGAGGGGGAGTTAAAAAATGTTTTCACATGCAAGACTGAACACATGTACACCGGTCTTTTAAACTTTCTTAGGCCCTGAGGGCGAACAGCACGATGGTCTAGCAGGCCACAAGGCGGAGAATCAAAACTGCTGCTTCTGGCGTTCAGCTCAGCTCCACTCAAGCGCAGCTTCCATCCGGCGGCAGAAAAATACTTCCGGCGTTCTGCTTTTTACGTGCTGAGTCACGGCCACAGTCTCCACCCCAGGTTTGAGGGGCAGGATGAGCAAAATATGACATGAGTGGGGAAAAAAAAAGGCTTGGGAATTAATTTTCTCCACTCGCCTATCGGTTTTCTCAACAGGGGAATATTTTCCTCTGAGCCGCGAAGCGCTATTCAACCACTTCTTCAAACCACCTTCCCGCTTCTGTCATAAACGCTGCGCACCCATCCGGGCGCCCTTCTCCCGTCGTCCTCCGCGCCACTCTCTCCGCCTCTTTTTTCTCGCCCCGCCCACCCCTGGTTTCGAAGAGCTCGCTGGGTGCTCCGAGAATTCGGCCCGCGCTCGTTGGTTCTTTTTATTCCCTGTTCCCATTGGTTGATTACGTGCGCGTGACTGCTCTCTTGCCTTATTATTGGCTAGAATCAATTGCGTCATCGACGGCCAGGAGGGCGGGGGGATGAGGGAAGTTGGCGTGAGGGAGACCGGATTGGGGGAGGGGTTCAGGCCTGTCCTCCCCCTGGCTGCGGCAGCACTACCACCGGCCGCCACCGCCTCTGGAACGCTGAGGAGGAGGAGCAGCTGGAGGAGGTGGGTCTTGGCGAGCGGGATGCCCCTCGCTCCGGCTTGGTGCTGAATGCTGAGGAGAGTCACGGTTGCTGCAGTCTGTGCCACCGGGAGGAAGTTGTGGTGTGAGGCCGGGCGGGAGCTCGCGGCGCTGTGGAGAATAGAAGCGCGGGGTCGGTGCGAAGACTCGGCGGCTGCCAGACCCTTTCCTATTCTGACCATGCCTGGAAGGAACAAGGCGAAGTCCACCTGCAGCTGCCCTGACCTGCAGCCCAATGGACAGGATTTGGGCGAGAGCGGCCGGGTTGCTCGTCTGGGAGCCGATGAATCTGAGGAGGAGGGACGGAGGGGGCCTGTCAGTAATGTCGGAGATCCTGAGATCGTCAAGTCTCCCAGCGATCCCAAGCAATACCGGTGAGGGAGAAGGCTTGGACCGGGGAGGAGAGCAGGGGGCGGCCTCTCTGTTCCCGCTGTGGTACCTTCTCGTCTCCTAATCTTCCGAAGGAGCAACCAGGGGCACACTTCCCACCCCAGAAGCTTCCTTGGATGGAAGTGGCAAGGGCAGTTAGGGGCATCTGTGTGGTGTCAGCTCAACGAGGGGCAGATCTTGGGTCCCACCAGGAATCAGGATGTCAGAACGGGAAGGGTTGTTGGAGTAGTTATGACATTCGCTAAAGCAAGAGTGGAGGTTTTCCTGAGGATGGCAGGCTGGATGGTCAGGGAGTCTTGGTATTCTGTTATGAGGAAAGGTTGAAGGGGCTGGGGGTTTTAATTTTGGAGAGGATATTAAGGGGCATATCATCACTATCCACAAATACTTGAGGTGCCTGTAGTTGAAAGGGGGGTAAAACTAATGGGTGGAAGTTACTAGAGGATCGTGTGGTTTCAGTAAAAGAATTTTGGCATCAGAGTTGGCCTGTGATGAAATGACTTATTTCCATGGGTTGTTTCTCTTTGCTAGAATGGTTGGGTGAACTCTTCCAAGAATATATTAGAGAGGACTTGAGTCTCAACTGAGTCATAGAAGACTTGTAAGGTTTCTTCTAATCCTGAAATTCTTAACTTTTGGTTTATGCCATAATCCTCTAAACATCTCTAGTAACTGGTGGCTCAATCCCCACCTAAATATTCTCTTCACAGGTAACTTATTCCATAGAACGTCATGACTGTAATGTATTTTAAGGAGAGAGCATATTGTCTAACTTCATTTTAAAGGTTGAGGAAATTGAGATCCAGAGAGTCTGCTTCTTGTTCAGAATTATACAGCTGAATAATAACAGAGCTGGTTTGAACCCTGTCCGTCTGACACCAAATGCCCTGCACAATTTACTGATTTTTATAAAGTTCTTACTGAGTTGAAAGCTGAAGGATTCTAGGTTAAATTTGTTGTATGCCCCTACATTGTTAGAGCAGGAAAGAACCTTAGACTTAATCTTTTTCACTCCCCACCACCCGCAAAAGACAGGTGACTGAAACTAAGGTCTAGAAGGAAGTGTTTTAGCCCTAAATTGAAGACAGGCCTAAATTCTTCTTTCACTCCACATCTAGAGATTAACAGTACACAACTCTTTGTACTATTCTTCCCAGGCTGAAGATCTTTATGGATGGGCTAAGTTTTCTCTCTTTCTCATCAAAGATGTGGTTATATTAGTAATAATGTAAATGAGCAAGTTGAAACCTTGATAAAAGTTATTTAGCTTTTGCCATCCAGATTAAATAACAGCTTCAGTTTTTCTGCCTATATAAAGTTACATAATAACAGGTAATGTTTATAGAATGTACACTATGTGTCAAATACTGTTCTAACTGCCTTTGATGTATTGTTTCATTTAATGACCTCATTTTTGGCATATTCATTTGAAAAATACTTAC
Organism: Eubalaena glacialis; assembly: GCF_028564815.1. NCBI lineage: Eukaryota > Metazoa > Chordata > Mammalia > Artiodactyla > Balaenidae > Eubalaena > Eubalaena glacialis. The sequence goes on from NC_083718.1 coordinate 151,746,631, forward strand.
CAAGTCTTACTGTGTGCTAAGCGCTGAGCTATCTTTAATCTTTTCTGAAACTTGGTTGAATATAACTTAATAAATGATATTTTATTCTGGGTACTGGGCATACAAAGATGATTAAGACAGTCCCTGCCTTCAGGGAGCTTCCAATGTAGTAGAGGGACACAGACACATAAAAAAGGTATAATTAGAGCACTAAAGTTTTATAGAAACTGTAATAGAAGTATGTGCTGGGTATAGCAAGGAATAAAGTAAGGAGTGGTATAAACTCTACCTGGGGAGAAAGTTAGAAAAGACTTCAAAGAGGAGATAATGCTTAAAAGGTGTTGTCTGAGTAATTGTTGCATTTCTACATTTTTGTGGTCTTGGGCTTCCCTGGTGGCGCAGTGGTTGAGAATCTGCCTGCCAATGCAGGGGACACGGGTTCGAGCCCTGGTCTGGGAAGATCCCACATGCCGCGGAGCAACTGGGCCCATGAGCCACAATTACAGAGCCTGCGCGTCTGGAGCCTGTGCTCCACAATAACAGAGGCCGTGAGAGTGAGAGGCCCGCGCACTGCGATGAAGAGTGGCCCCCGCTTGCCACAACTAGAGAAAGCCCTCACACAGAAACGAAGACCCAACACAGCCATAAAAAAAAAAAAAAAAAATAGCAGTGTTTTCCAATAACTTCCTCTCCTTTCAAAAGAGCAGGTCCACTTTTATCTGTTTTATAAACCAACGTTTTCAATTAGACTCTTAAAGGAAAGATTTTGTTACTTTAAAATAAAGGTGGAAAACCTCGATATTAGATGAATTTTAAAGATTTACCCATCCTAAAGTTAAATTCTCTGAATTTTGTAACCAGAAGTAGACATGAGGCATCTGCAGCCCAGGGAGCTGAATTATCCTTCTAGGACCTGCTCAGATGTTATCTCTGTGAAGCCTTTCCAGGCAGAACTAATCCCTCCTTTCACTGTATTTCAGTAGGACTTTATACATGGTCCATTACAGTACACATCCATTGTATTATAATTATTTATCTTTTGAATGTGTGAATAAGTACCAGAGGCGGACCTGATTAAAGGAATATTTTGTTGAAAATAACACCTCAAAATACTTGTTTACCAGTCTGCATTTATTAAAATAGCCTGTGGAATTTTACTTCTCTATATGTAATTTGTTTTAAGTTTTTGGAAATGTTAATCATACCTCCAGGACATCCATTCTGCTTTTTTTAGTGATTTGTATAAATGCTTGGTAAGTGTTGATTTCCTTCTCTTCTGGAAGGATTAGGGACTTTTTTTCCTGTAAAGTAGGCATTGAGGTCAACTTAAGTGGTCCTCTAAGAAGTTGTACGGGAAGGAGTGGGAAACAGAAGGGAAGCCTTTAGCAGTGAAGGTTTGAAATAGATAGTGTAGAGAATGGGTGAAGTATATTTGAGAAATACTGAGAGAGAAGTTATGAGTTCTTGAGCATGAAAATGATGTAAATAAAGCAGTGTTTTAAGATTAATCTGAAGATAGTAGCTTAGACCCACAAGATGTGGCAAGACTGTTTTAAGGGGTAATTATATTGGATTGGCCAAAAAGTTCTTTCAGTTTTTAAGTAAAAATAAAAGACATATTTTTCATTTTCACCAAGAACTTTATTGAGCAATGTATTCACCGTTTTGTTCCACTACCTTCTGCCATTTTTCATGCAACTTCATAATTCCATTTTCTCAAAACTTTTTATCTTTTTGAGCAAAGAACTGTTACAGTTGCGTTTTACAGTCTTCCAGGTAATTGAAATTTTTTCCATTAAGAGAATTATGTAAACACCGAAATAAATGGAAATCTGAATGTGCAATGTCTGGTGAATCAGAACTTCCCAGCCAAGCTGTAACAGTTTTTGCTTGGTCATCAAAGAAACATGTGGTCTTGCGTTATCCTGATGGAAGATTATAAGTTTTCTGTTGACTAATTCTGGACGCTTTTCTTGGAGTGCTGCTTTCAGTTGGTCTAATTGGGAGCAGTACTTGTTGGAATTAATTGTTTGGTTTTCCGGAAGGATCTCATAATAGAGGACTACCTTCCAATCCCACCATATACACAACATCACCTTCTTTGGATGAAGACCAGCCTTTGGTGTGGTTGGTGGTGGTTCATTTCCCTTGCCCCATTATCTGTTCCTTTCCACATTATTGTACGGCATCCACTTTTTATCACCTATCACAATTTGTTTTAAAAACGGAACGTTTTCGTTACGTTTAAGTAGTGAATTGCATGCAGAAATGTGGTCAAGAAGGTTTTTTTTGCTTAACTTATGTGGAAACCAAACATCAAAGCGATTAACATAACCAAGCTGCTGCAAATGATTTTCACAGCTTGATTTGGATATTTTGAGTATGTTGACTGTCTCCCAGGTGGTGTAACATTGATTGTTCTCAATGTCTCAATTTGATCGCCATCAACTTGAACTGGTCTATCTGACCATGGAGCATCGTCCAGTGAGAAATCTCCAGCATGAAACTTCTCAAACCACTTTTGACACGTTTGATCAGTAACAGCACCTTCTCCATACACTGCACAAATCTTTTTTTGCGTTTCAGTTGCGTTTTTACCTTTCTTGAAATAATAAAGCATAATATGCTGAAAATGTTGCTTTTTTTCTTCCATCTTCAATATTAAAATGGCTACATAAAAATTCAGCAATTTTGATTTTTTTAAAAATGCACGCTGATATGACAGCTGTAACAAAACACTCTAATGAAATTGTTTTGAATGAGGTTAAACACAACTAAGCTCTACTAGAGCCATCTTACGGAAACGAATGTTTTGGCCAACCCAATAATTGTGTATTGAATGGTGTGCGCTGATGTATATGGTACTATTCTTTCTTTGATGTGTTCCCCTCTTCACTTTTTTTTTCTTTCCTCTTATTAACTTAATTTAACAAATGTTTGCTAGGCTAAAAACCTATGAATCTGGAGTTCAAGTCTGTTTTGCTCACTCACAGCATGTCATAGTTCTCAAATAGTATTTGTAGAACGTCTAAATGCATGAGTGCCCATATGCCAGGCATTTTCATGGAACTCTTGGGGATATTCTGCTAGGAACTTTTTAGATCAAATTGGTATCCTGGCCAGTTTTAAAAAATAATTACTTGATTTTTGAGAGAAAACAAGTATGAATAGGCAGGTTACAGAGAAAAAAATATAAATTATACAAATAATAATAATATGAATGGTGATATTGTAGTATATTTAATTCATATAGAAGCTTGTGGTAGTTGGCACGTAATAAGCATTCAAATGTTAGCTGTTATTGTTTTAATATGTTCACAATTATTAAATGATATTTGCAGCACTGTAATAGCAAAAAGTTGACAACAACTTTATTGTCCATTGGTTGGCTAAAGATTATTATTATACCATTCTACAAGGAAAATAATATGTAACTATAAGACTAGATAGAGGGGCTTCCTTGGTAGCGCAGTGGTTAAGAATCTGCCTGCCAGTGTAGGGGACACGGGTTCGAGCCCTGGTCCGGGAAGATCCCACATGCCATGGAGCAACTAAGCCCATGTGTCACAACTACTGAGCCTGCGCTCTAGAGCCCGTGAGGCACAACTACTGAGCCCATGTGCCACAACTACTGAAGCCCGCACACCTAGAGCCTGTGCTCCGCAGCAAGAGAAGCCACCTTAATGAGAGGCCTGCACACCGCAATGAAGAGTAGCCCCCGTTCGCTGCAACTAAAAAGAAAGCCTGCGCGCAGCAACGAAGACCCAATGCAGCCAAAAATAAATAAGTAAATAAATAAGTAAATAAATAAATAAATTTATTAAAAAAAAATAAAGTGTTTAAAAAAAAATAGATAGATGGTTTTATATATCGATATGGAGAGGTGTCCCACTTACTATTGAATGAAAAAAGCCAGTTGCAAACCAAAATATATTGTATAATTCCATTTTTATAAAGAAAACCCAGAAAACAACACCTCCCATTATATGTTTACCTAAAATGTAATTTACTGTGTTTAGATATGTAGAGAAATGATTAGAAGTGATATTAAGTAAGCTTGTTTCTCTAGAGAAAAGGAGAGATTTGACTTGAGTTGTTTACTTTTTAGTAATTAAAAAAGATTGATCAATAAACAAAAGTATTATGTGGTCCTTGTAGGAAATTTAGGTAACAAGAAAAATTTTAAATTCCCTATAATCATTCCACCTGGCATTAACCACTGGTAACATTTTTTATAACCTTTATTCCTTTTTGCTATGCAGTTGTAATTTATAATTTTGAAGTGGTATAATACCATCTTTAACAATGTTGTGAACATTTTCTTATTTAGTGTTTTTCAATATATTTTGTCCACTTAGAAGTCCATGGTGTAGATATACCATAATTTAATCATTAGCATTTTATAGGATGTTTAGATTATCAAATTTTTCTTTACCTTAGAAGCCTGTTTATTCTCAACTGAATCCTTTGGGTGTAGACCCAATCATAATGGGTTTGGTAGATATGTAGGGTAACCTCTGGTGATCTGGTCTGTTTCTAGGATATTCTTTACTTGGGAGAACTGGCAGACAAGAAGATGGTTTGTTCTGGGACTTCCACTCTGACATAGGTCTTATTTTCATACTGGTTCCTAGAATGAAGTCAGTCATTAAGCCTGTCCAAGTCATAGGAAACTGAGTATATTATAGTCCTTTTCTAGTGTGTGTGTGTGTGTGTGTGTGTGTGTGTGTGTGTATTATTTTTTCTTTTTTTGTGGTGGAGATGGTGGGCTTAGTTACATGGTTGGACCAGAATTAAACTGTTTGCAGAAAGGTTGGAAGTAGATTGTAGTTTGGAAAGTTGACTTGGTCCTCTGAAGACGTGTACAGAGATTTTATATTTTTATTACCACCACCAACAATGATCTTTGTTCTCCTAATAATAACTGGTATTTGTTGAGTGCTTACTAGGTATTAAGTGCTATTCTATGGAGATTACATAGATTATCTCATTTAATCTTTACAGTAATCCTATTAGATAGTGCTCTTATTACATGATAGCCTAAATGCTATTCTATGAAAATACATTACTGAGCAGGTACTGAGCACTAGCTAGAGTATAAATGAATTGTGTTCTCTCATTTGGTTCCTTCTAAGCAAAATTCTTAACCATGGCAGATAAGGTCTAAGTCCCTCCATTTTTTGATTCTTAACTTTCCAGCTTCACATTCTGTTATGTGGTTTTGTGCTACTTTTCTTGGCACATGCTGTACTCTGGTCAAACATTACCTCCTCTGTGAACCCTTTACCTCTCTTCCTTCAATCTTCCCCTCCTATGTGTGAATTATTTACACTCTTGTGTGCCCCTGTAGCGATTTTTTTCAAGCTATTTCATATTTTTGTAAGTACTGGTTTGTCTTTCCCCTCTATTATGCTGAAAGTTTTGTAGAGAGGGATTTTGTTTCTTTGAATCTTTGTATGCCTTCTTTTCTGTTATTAATAAATCAACTGTCTATACACCTAACACCCATCTTTCCACTTGTGCAATAGATCCCATCCCCTCTTTATTGATCCCAGCCACCAATTATTTCACCAGTTGTTCCCCTTCCATCTTGCATCATCAATTTCCCCTTTTTACTAGATCATTCCCATGAGCATACAAATATGCTGTAATTGTTCCTATCTTCTGGGGAAAAGCATTTCTTTGCTCAGATCCCCTTGGACCTATGCCCTTCCAGCTACTCAAATTTCTCTATTTCCTTGATAGCAAAGCTTGTTAGAAGAGTTGTCTGTATTCAAAATTTGCAGTTCATCTACTCCTATTATTTCTTGAACTCAGAGTGGGCTTTTGCCACTTTGCTTTACCAAAATAGCTATTTTCAAGATCACCAATAACTTTTACAATTGGTCAGTTCTCAAGTTCTTATCTTACTTGACCTTTCAGTATCTTATGACACAGTTGATCGTTCTTTCCTTCTTGAAATGCTTTTTTTCAGTTCCAGGTCAACACTGTTCTTAGTTCTCTTTCTGCCTCATTTGCAAGGTTTCTCCTTATCTCCTTTCTCCTTATCTCTAAATTTTGGAGCGCCTGGGCTCAGTTCTTGGACTTCTCTTCCCTGTCTGCTTTTGCTCCCTGTGTTGTGGCTTTAAATAGCACCCTGTATCGAATAACAATTTTACTTAGGTTCCCCACCCCTATACTCTTTCTTACTGCTTTATTTTTCTTCATAGCACTTATTTGCTATTTGATATACTATATATTTACTTGTTCATGAGAGCAAGGACTTTGTTTTGTTCATCACTATATCTCTAGTGCCTAGAATGGTGCCTTTCTCATAGTCTTGCTTCCATCTCTGACCCCTTCATCCTTTTCTCCTCCGGCCTGATGGATATATAAGGATATGTTTTGCAGTCTTCCTTTTTTAAAATCATTTTATTTCTTGTTTTTATTTCAGATTAAAATTTTTTTTTAAGGAATAAAACCATATAGATACACTTGAAGCTCTTTGGATATTGCCCCCTCCTATTGCATTCCCTACCCTCTTTTTCCAGTCTTAACCATTATCTGAATTTTGTATATATATACCATTCCTATGTATATTTGTATACTTTTTATTAAATATGCATTTATCTATAAACAGTATACATTATTGCTTTCACATGTTTTAAGACATATAAATAGAAATTATATCACATTGGATGTCTCATAACTTTTTTTTTTGGTTTAACATTGCTTTTGAGATTTGTTCATGCTGATAAGTGTAATACTAGTTATTTGTGTTATATGCTGTTTAATATCTTGTGTGACTATATCATTATTTATTTGTTTTCCTACCACTGGTCATTTAGATTATTCCCAATTTTCTGTTGTATTTTGTTTTCTGATTATGCCACAATTTATCTTTTCTCGATTGTTGTATATTTAGGTCATTTCCAGTGCTTCAGTGAACATTTTTATACATGACTCCTTGAGTACACATTTTAGACTTTGCTTATATACCTATAAGTGAAATGACTAATTTTTAACCTTACTATAGATGTTGCCAAAGTACTCTTCTAATTAGGTGTACTATTTACATTTATTCCAGAGTTCCTGCTTCTATATATTATTACCAATTCCTGATACTGTTAGATTTTTAAAAAAATTATTGAGAACTTGATCTGTGGGAAATATTTTTCTCTTAAAAATTTTTTTATTTGCAATTTCCCTTATTACTAATAAAATCAAACATTATTTCATGTTTCCTGGCCATTTGGATTCTCCTTTTATGAGCCGCCCATTTTTCTATTGGGTTGCTTTTTTCCCCCTCTTTTAAATTGACTTGTAAGGATTCTTTACATGTTTTAAATACTAATCCATTGTTGATTATATGAGTTGCAAATATATTCTCTAAGTCTATATAGCTTATCATTACCCTTTGTTTATAAAGTCTTAAAATTTAATCAGATTTATTCATCTTTTTATTTATGGTTTGTGCTTTTTCATCTTATTTATTTCCTTCTAGAAGTTTTATAGTTTTGCTTTTTACACTTGCGTAAGGATCTAATTTTATTACTGTTCTTTAAAAATATGGGCAGCCAGTTGTCCAAGCACACCTTTTGAAAAGTCTATATCCCAGAGGTCACCAAATATTTTCTGTAAAGGGCTAGATAATAAATATTTTAGACTTTGTCAGTCAAGAGGCAAAATTAAGGATATTTTGTAGGTACTTATATAACAAGAAAGAAAACAAATTTCTGCAAATTAAAAAAAAAAATTTTTTTTTTTTTTGGCCATGCTGCACAGCTTGCGGGATCTTAGTTCCCTGACCAGGGATTGAACTCAGGCCACCACAGTGAAAGCATTGAGCTCTAACCACGGGACCACCAGGGAATTTCCTCTGCAAATTTTTAATAAAATTTTCATTAAGTTCAAAATACAATAGTAGTACTTTATTTAGTAATACAGGTCTACTAGTGAGAAGAGGTGGAATTCTTTTAAGGAGGGATAGCATTTTGCTTTTGGGGAGGTTCAAAGTTAATGTTCCCTGTCTTTAAAGTTGATTGCAAATGTGTCATCTGTTAATACTGATTTGTAATGAGAGTTTACATATTTCATCTTTGAAAATGTGTTTTCACACAGACGGGTACTACCAAATACTGATATTAGTCTACGAGCATTTGATTTTATTTGAACATATTCATTGCTTGGAAGGCATTTATAGAATTCTATTAGTTTCTTCTCTGATATTTTTGCCGTTTAGAATGCCATTACATTGTAGATTAATCATTTCTGATTGAAAATTAGGTGGAAACTCCTCAATTGCACAGTTAAAAGGACTTTGAAATAAGGAAATTTCCTTTGTGCTTGCACCAACGTCTGAAAAACACTGCTGGAACCGTAGATTGCTTGGAAAACATATCTGCGGCAAATTTGTGTGGGAATGGAGATAGGGCTTCCTGTTTTAACTTTTAACAGCACAGGAAAAGTATAAAGCCGCTTGCCATTGCTTGTAATTCAGATAACATTAGTTGTTTTTGAAACATAAGTTTTGCGTATAGGCACTGTTTGGTAATTTTGGGTTGAAATCATTAAGAAACATGAAGTCCGCAGCAAAAGCTAACTTCCAAAGCCATCTGGTATTTGACAGTGGCTGAAGGCTGTTCTTCAAAAAAGTTTAAGTTTTTACTCTGAGCTCAAAACATTGCAATAAAAGGTTCCTATTGCTAAACCATCAAACTGCTTACTCTAGAGTAAGGGAAATTAAAAATATTCAGTTTCTGGGAATTTCCTGGCAGTCCAGTGGTTAGGACATGTGCTTTCACTGCCACGGGTCTGGGTTCGATCCCTGGTCGGGAACTAAGATTCTGCAAGCTGCGCGGAGCAGCCAAAAAAAAAAAAAGTTCAGCTATTTCTTTTTTTTTTTTTAATAAATTTATTTATTTATTTTTGGCTGCGTTGGGTCTTCTTTGCTGCGTGTGGGCTTTCTCTGATTGTGGCGAGTGGGGGTTACCCTTTGTTGAGGTGCACGGGCTTCTCATTGCGGTGGCTTCTCTCGTCGCAGATCACGGGCTCTGGGTGTGCGGGCTCAGTAGTTGCGGCACGCCGGCTCTAGAACACAGGCTCAGTAGTTGTGGCACACGGGCTTATTGCCCCACGGCATGTGGGATCTTCCTGGACCAGGGCTCAGAACCCGTGTCCCCTGCACTGGCAGGCGGATTCTTAACCACTGCGCCACCATGGAAGTCCCTCAGCTTCTCTTTCTGACAGAAATTAACAGAACTAATGATTATAAAGTCTACAAGAGCAAATGACTACTAAAGATAGGAATTTATTTATTTATTTAAAAATTTTTTTAAGATAGGAATTTATTAACAAAATCCACACTGAAAGTGTGACATTTGAATTCAACTTTCCCCTTTCCTTATTTGGACATGATAGATATGTGCTGTTGTTTCAAAGAAGAAGTTACAGTACATGTGACACTTGAAATGCTGTTCAGTTATACATGCATTGCTGCAGTTTTTAGGTTGTCGAGCAGCAGTGAAAATGCTGCGTGTGCTCCCTCACAACTACTCCATTCTGTCATTGTGACTCAAAAGCAGCCATAGACAATAAGTAAATGAATGAGTGTGGCTGTGTTCCAATAAAACTTTGTTTATGGACACTGAAATTTGAATTTCAGATAATTTCATGTATCATGAAATATTAATCTTTTGTTGGATTTTTTTCCAACCACTTAAAAAAGTAAAAACCATTCTTAGTTTGAGGACTGTAAGCCATAGTTTGGTAATTCCTGGAATATCTTTTTTCCTATATTGCCAACTCTGTCATATGTTAAGTTTTCATATATGAATGGATCTTTTTTCAGGGATCTTTATTATGTTTTATTTTGTTAATTTCTTATTATGTCATGGCCTAAAAATTCATATTTTATTTGCAGAGAGGGTTTGTCAAATAATTTTCGTGTCTGTGGACTAAAAAGTTTGATTTCTTGCTGTTTCCATTTATTTTACTTGATACAAATCTTTAATCTGGTTGATTTTGTTGCTAAAATTAGTAATTTATTAATTTTTCATTAATAGGTCTTTACTGAAAATGAAATTTAGATGTAACATCCCACTTCCTGTTCTAAAATACATCCCAATTATTTTGATAAACCAGTATCAGTATTTATAGCTCAAAATATTGTTCATACTGAAACATGTAGTCTACTATGATTACATCTTCTTTCTTGAGCAACTTTGTTGTCTCTAGTATTAAAAATTGCCTTATTTTTAAAGACAGCTTTATTGAGATATAATTCACATACCATACAATTTACCCATTTAAAGTGTGCAACTCACTAGCTTTTAGTATATTTACAGAGTTGTGCATTCATTACCACAATTTTAGAACATTTTCATTACCTCAGAAAGAAACCCCACACCCCTTACTTGTCAGCCTCCCCAGTGGTCCAACCTGCACAAGCCCTAGGCAAATGATAATCTATTTTCTGTCTCTCTAATCCACTGTCTGTCTTTCTAGATCTACTTTCTAGAAGTCTCTCTACTTTCTGTGCCTCTGTCTATTCTGGACATTTCATATAAGTGGAATCATATAATATGTCATCTTTTGTGATTGACTACTTTCACTTAATGTTTTCAAGGTTCATCCATATTGTAGCATGTATCAGTACTTCATTTCTTTTATTGCTGACTAATCCATGGTATGGATATATTTTATTTATCCATTCAGTAGTTGATGGATACTTTTTGGCTATTATGAATAATGCTGCTATGAACATATATGAATAAGTTTTGCGTGGATGTATGTTTTCATTTATTTCAAGTATATAATAAATAGGAATAGAATTGCTGGATCATATGGAAACCATTTAACCATTTGAGGATCTTTCAGACTTTTCCAAAGTGATTGTACCATTTTACTTTCCTTCCAGCAGCGTGTGAGAGTTCCAATTTCTCTACATCCTCACCAACATTTGCTACTATCTGTCTTTTTGATTATAGCCATCCTAGAGGGTATAAAGTGGTATCTCATTGTCATTTGCATTTCCCTGATGGCTGATGATGTTAAACATCTTGTCATGTGTTTACTAGTCATCTGTCATCTTCTTATCTTATACTATGTGTATCTTTTTTGGACAAGTATCTGTTTAAATCCTTTGTCCAACTTTAATTTTTTTAATTGAGTAGTAATAATTCTTTATATATTCTAGATATAGGTCTTCTTAGATAAATGATTTGCAAAAATTTTCTCTTGATGGTATCCTTTGAAGCACAAAAGTTCTAAATTTTTATGATTGTTTATTTTTATTGTTGCTTGTGCATCATATCTAAGATGCCTTATTACTATTATTTTTGTTTAGTGCTCTTTGTGATCTAACATGAATTCTACCCTAGTTCTCTGCCAGAGCTTTAAAACTCCTCTAACTATGGTCAAACACATCAATAAATCCATCAATTCAACTGTTTTCTTGTATCTTCATTCCTCAATCAGTTTAGAATATGAATTCTTCAGTCCCAGGAAATTTTTCTTGAATTTTTTCCCTAATTTTTCCCCTCTGATTTCTTTTTTCTTTTGAAGCTACTATATGATATAGGAACGCTGTTTCAATGAGAGGGACTTTACTATGGTAACACTGGTAGCCTCTTTCTCTACCTCTTCTTCCCCTTCACAGGAGTGACTTATTTGATTAGTGAGTGCAGTAGAATGACCTTGGGCATGCTCAGTCTAACCTTTTCATCTCTCTCTTCATTCCAGCCTGCAGACAGCCAGTATTTTGGCATATTCTTAGCCAGTGCAGTAGACTGAGTGCAGGACTAGCTCTGCCTTTTGGGGGAAATATTTCAGTTCTCGTGGATACTTCAATTCAGAGAGTGTTAGCAAGCCATTTCCAAACCACTCTTGAGCCGTGTTCTCCAACCTAGCTTTATATCAAGGATAAAGCTGACATTTTGCTCTCTATTTTTCTGTTCCCTCTCTTTTTCTCGTCTGATTCTGAAAGCAAGTGGGGAAGAGACGTGCTTTTTTAAAATTGTGGTAAACTGCACATAACAGAATTTACCATTTTAACCATTTTTAAGTGTACTGTTCAGTGACATTAAGTATATTCACATTGTTGTGCAACCATCACTACCATCCATCTCTAGAACTTTTTCATCTTAAAATGAAACTCTGTACCCATGAAATAATAACTCCCCATTTCCTCCTCCTCCCAGTCCCTGGCAGCTGCCATTCTACTATCTATTTGTGAATTTGACTATTCTAGGTACCTCATGTAAGTTGAATTATACCATGTTTGTCCTTCTGTATCTGCTTTATTTCATTTAGCATAATATCTTCAAAATTCATCCATGTTGTGGCATGTGTTAGAATTTCTGTCTTTTTTAAGACTGAATAATATTCCCCTGTATGTATATATCACATTTTGTTTATTCATCTGTTGATAGACTTTTGAGGTGTTTCCTCCTTTTAGCTATTGTGAATAATGCTGCTGTGAACATTGGCTTACAAATACTCTTCTAGTCCCTGCTTTAAACTCATTTGGGTATATACCAGGAAGTGGACTTGTTCAATCATTTGAGTCCTCCTAATGTATTAGCGTTGCTGTGTAACAATCCACCTCAAAATTTAAGTGGCTCAAAGCAACAATGATTTATTATTTTTTTACAATTCTATGGGATGACCAGGCAATTTTTTTTCCCTCTTACCTGGGCTCACTTTTGTGGCTATATTCATTTTGTGGGTTGGTTGGAGCTAGAGGGTCTAAGATGGCTTCAATCACATGTCTAAGGCCTTGGTGGGGACAGCTAGAAGGTAGGCCTTCTCTCTGCATATAATATATCCTCATTCATAGTTTAGCTTAAACTTCTTGACATGGCAGCTGAGTCCCCAGAGAGTGAAGGCAGAAGCTGCAGGGCATCTTGAGGCCTAGGCTCTAGGACTTCACGACAAATTGTAGGGCAAAGTTTACAAAGCTAGCCCAGATTCAAGGGGTGGGGAGAAATAGACTCCAACTCTTGTTGGGAAGATTGACCAGGTCACTGTGGGGGCCATTATTAAAATGATCAATTACACCTAATAACCTAACAACTGATCCATAGATGAGGAACCTTGAGAAATAGGGAAGGACTGCCATTAGGGAACAAAAAGGCCTTCTGGTGAGTCTTAAATGGGGTGGCTTGCTGTTATGTTTTAACAAGCAGAGAAGCATGTGGATTTTTTTGATCTTGGTTATTTGCAAGAACTGTATTGTACCATGCAGTAAGTTTTTGTTTTTGTTTCTTTTTCTTCTTTTTAAAAATTTTACCTTTGGCTGCTGCGTGCGGGCTTTCTCTAGTTGCGGCAAGCGGGGGCTACTCTTCATTGTGGTACGCGAGCTTCTCATTGCGGTGGCTTCTCTTATTGTGGAGCATGGGCTCTAGGTGCGTGGGCTTCAGTACTTGTGGCTCGTGGGCTCTAGAGCGCAGGCTCAGTAGTTGTGGCGCACGGGCTTCGTTGCTTCGGGGCATGTGGGATCTTCCCGGACCAGGGATCGAACGCATGTCCCCTGCATTGGCAGGTGGATTCTTAACCACTGCACCACCAGGGAAGTCCCCATCTTTTTCTTCTTTTTTTAAACAAGTTGTATGGTTAGCTTTAAACTAATGCAGCTTGGGTGAGAAGGCTCTAGCTGACTCAGGCAGGCCATATCAGCTTTACTATGTGGACTGTTTTAACTTGAGAGTTGCAACTGGCCTAGAATTATAGGCAAAACTGAACAGGGATTTAATTTTTTATGGTTTGGTGAGCATAACAATTAATGCTTTTATGGACTTCTTAAACCAGGTCTGCAGCTTTAAACTGCAAAGATGTATAAAGTTTCAAATGTACTATACAGTAGTTAATGACTAAGGCTCTAGCCTTAAATTGTTAATTCCAGGTCTAGACAGTACTAAATCTTTTTAGGTTAAAAGACGGTACTTTGTAACTATGTAACTTGTCACTACCTGTCCCCTGCCCCCCACTATATGGTCTCAAGTATTTTTGGATTTAAATACATGAGCTCTTAACTGTGGTAATTTTAGTGACTGAAGGTGGCTTCACAAAAGGTTGGTTCATTTAATTAAGGAACAAATAAAAATGAGTGGGTGGATACTTTATTATAAAGAAAATAATGCCACATTCTTGATTCTTGGGCTTGGTTTGAAAAATCTACTTCAGTCTTTTTTTTTTTGTCCATGCCACGCAGTCTGTGGGATCTTAGTTCCCCAACCTGGGCCCGGCAGTGAAAGCACCGAGTCTTAACCACTGAACTGCCAGGGAATTCCCTACTTCAGTCTTTATAGTCAGTACAGGAGCAGTGTGAGGATGAAACCAAATAAAGGTAGACAAGTTGAATAAGCTAGAGGGAGAGAGGTTTTCTTAGACATCTTAGAAGAGCCCTACCCCTCCAAAAATTTACACACACACACAAATAATTGAGACCACATGGTTTGGGGGGAGGCAATGATGAGTTATATAATTACAAAGTTAGCCCCCCAAGTACCCTTTTTTGACCTATAATGATTTAGCGTAGTCTAGGTCTAAAAATAGCAATTTAAGATAGAACCCGAGTCGCTAATGATTTTCTCTCTCTATATGGAAATGAGGTCTTGAGATAATGTATTTGCATATTTTTCTATATATGGACATTTGGATGATTTCCAATTTTTCTCTACCACAAATGTTGCTGCAGTGAACATTGTTGACATATCTTTGTGCATGTATGTGAACATTTCTATAAGATATCTAGAAATGAAATCACTGGGTTGAAACGTATGCAGAGTTTACATTTTTAAGAAAATAGGTATGGCCATATTCTCCTACAAAAATACTATACCCACTGAGATTCATAAGCAAGTGTGTGAGAATACCCTGTCCCCTTGTCAGTATTGGATAGCAATATAAATTTAGCTAATTTGCTGGATGAAAAATATTTTGTTGTTTTCAGTTGATTATCTTTGATTTCTGGTAAGGTTCAGCATCATTTCATTTATTGGACATCTTGTATTTCTTTTTGAAATGTTTGTATATATTTTTAAACCTATTTTTATTAGTTTTTGTTTTTTGCTCTTATTGATTTGAAGGGACTCGTGTATATTGTTATTCTTTTCTCTCAGTATGTACTTTTCTCTTTGATTTAGTTTATGATGTTTTGTTTTAGAAAAGTTTTAAATTAGAATATAGTGAAATCTTTCCTCCCCCCCACCGCCCTTTATAGCTTCTGGATTTTGTATCTTGTTTAGCATAAATTTTCTTCATACCAATATTATAGCAATATTTTCTCATAAATACTTTTAAGACATTTTTTTTCTTTTAGCTCTGTAAGCTGTGTGAATTTATATGTGTTAGGTGTAAGGTAGAGATGGCTATTTTATCTCCCTAAATGAATTATCTATTGTTTCAACATCATTTATTGAATCATAATAAAGTGTTGCAACAATATTATAAACATTGCTCTGTTTCTAGAACCTGTTTTCTTAAATTGATCTGTAAGTGTTCCTGTTCCAGTATACTCTTTACTTTTAATTGCTTTAAAATATTTATTTTTATGATTGGTAAGGCAGTTCCCCCTCATGTTTTCCCTTTTCAAAATGTTCTTGGCATTTTTGGGTTTTTTTTTTGTCCATATGAATTTTAGAATCAGTATGCCAAGTTACACACACACACACACACACACACACACACACACACACAAACTTACTGGGATTTTAAAATTGGAATTGCCTTGAATTTATAGATTAATTTGGGGGAAGAATTGATATCTTTGTAATATTGGATGTTCCCATTGCAATGGCATGGTATGACTAGTCAGGTCTGTTATTTTCTCCTGTAAAATTTTCTAGTTTTCCTCATGTTGGATGAGGAACAGAATGGCTTCTGGTGCCATGCTACTTGGGTTCAATCCCTGCTAAGCTTGGGCAAATAAAAATCCTTTTGTGTGTGTGTGTGTGTGTGCTTTAGTTTCCTCATGCATAAAATGGGAATACTAACTCATTAGGGTTATTATGAAGATTAAATGGGTTAAGACATATAAGTTAATACACTTAAAATGTGAGGTGTTATTATTAGATATATATTTGTAGTTTCTTTTGCTTTTGTGAATAGGATCTTTAAGTCTCATTTTAATTGGTTACTTTTGGTATATAGGAAATTCATGATTTTTGTTCATGGTTCTTGATTTGGATGCTTTGCTGAACTCTTCATACTATACTAATATATATATATTTTAAATTCTCTTGCATTCTCTAGGTAATCGTATATTTTTGCAATGAATTGTTTTAGCTTTCAATATCTTTGCCATATAAATCTATTTTATTTATTTATATTGTGGATCTATTTTCATTTGCTAGGACTTCTAATACAGTGCTGAATAGAAGTGATGATGAAGAGCATTTTGTCCATAACTATCTTTAAATGGATTTGATGATTTTATAGAAGTTAACTCTCTGTAAAGCTAAGGGTTGTGTGTGTGTGTGTGTGTGTGTGTGTGTATGTGTGTATGTGTGTTCTTAATTTGTTATGGAGTGGGTTTTGGATTTTCATTAAATTATTTTTATTATACAAATAAGTGATTGTATTTTTATTACAAAAGATTGAAAAATATGTAGAAATTATAGAGTAAAGCATGAAAGTTCTTGTATCTTGCTCTACTTTTATTTCTCTCTCCAGATGTATATATTACTGTTACATTTGGTTTGTATCCTTTTAGTTCTTTTGCTATACCTTTATGTACATTTAGTGTGTATATGTGTACACATAATTTTACTTATTTTATAAAATTACTTGATATTTTGTTTCATTTAGCAGATATTAAGTACCTATCATGTATAAGGCCCCCTTTAGGCATTAACATTCTTTTGTTCATTCAACAAATATTTCTTAAATGTTTCCTAAGTGCCAGGCAATGTCTTAGGTGCTGGGAATATAGCCATGAAGAAAAAGAAAAGCCCTGCCCTCAGAGCTAACTTTCTAAAGGTGCAGACAGAAAATTTTTTAAAAACCCCAAAAAACTAAAAAACAAAAACAAGTGATGATAAATAGTGTGAAAAAAGTTAAAACAGGATAAAAGAGGATAGGGATGGACTGGGGTGCAATATTAGATAGTGCATCAGAGAAAGCGTGTTTGAAAAGGGGACATTTTAGCAAAGACTTGAAAGAGATGGAGCAGATGTTCAAGAAAGAACAATAACGTTTTGGTCAGAGCAAAGAGAATGAGGGAAGAGTAGGAAAGAAGTTTGGAGAAGTGGTGGGGCGCCAGATTATGTGGAGCTTTCTAAGCCCTGGTAAGGATTTTGGATTTTATTCCAAGTATGATGGGAAGCCATTGATGGTTTTTGAAAAGAGAAATGGCCTTGTATTAGTTTGTTAGGGCTGCCATAACAAAATACCAAAGTGACTTAAACTACAGAAATTTATTTTCTTACAATTCTGGAGGTTAGAAGTCCAAGATAAAGCTGTCAGTAGGTTTGGTTTCTTCTGAGGTCTCTCCCTTTGGCTTGCAGATGACGGTCTTCTTGCTGTCTCCCCATCTGCTCTTTGATCTGTGTGTGGGCATGTCCAGTGTCTGTGTGTCCAAATTTCCTCCTCTTAATCAGGACACCAGTCAGATTAGACTAGGGCCCACCCTAATGGCCTTATTTTAACTTAATCACATCTTTAAAGACCTTATTTCTAAATACAGTCACATTCTGAGGTTAAGACTTTTTACATAAGACTTTTGGAGGAACACAAGTTAGCCCATAATACACCTGATCTGCTTTCTTCAGGCTGCTAAGGATAGACTTGAGGTATGTGTGTGGGGTGGGAGTGGGGAGGGTAGGCTCTTTTTTCAGACTTTCTTGGGAAGAACTAATACCCTGTCATGTTCTCTTTTCTATTTTCTCCATTAATCTGATTAAATTTCGCATGTTGTTTTCTAATAATTTCTAAAAACTTCTGATCTGTAACGACATCCTTTTCTTTCTTTTATTGAAGTATAGTTGATTTACATTACTGTGTTAGTTTCAGGTATACAGCAAAGTGATTCAGTTATACATATATATAAATAATATATTTTTCAGATTCTTTTTCATTACTATAAGATATTGAATATGGTTCCCTTTGCTATACATAAATCCTTGTTGTTTATCTATTTTATATATAGTGGTGTGTATCTTTTAATCCCATACTACTAACTTATTTCTCCCTACCCTCCCTTTCCCCTTTGGTAACCATAAGTTTGTTTTTTACATCTGTGAGTCTGTTTCTGTTTTGTAAATAAATTCATTTGTATTAGATTCCACATATAAGTGATACAATATTTGTCTTTCTCTCCCTGACTTACTTCACTCAGTATGATAATCTCTAGGTCCATCCATGTTGCTGTAGATGGCAATATTTCATTCTTTTTTTATGGCTAAGTAATATTTCACTGTGTGTGTGTGTATGTGTACATGTGTGTGTAACATCTTCTTTATCCATTCATCTGTTGATGGACACTTAGGTTGCTTCCATGTCTTGGCTATTATAAATACTACTGCTATGAACATTGGTGTGCATGTATCTTTTCAAATTAGAGTTATCATTTTTTCTGGATATATGCCCAGGAGTAGGATTGCTGGATCATATGGTAACTCTGTTCTTAGTTTTTTTAAGGAAACTTCATACTATTTTCCATAGTGGCTGCACCAATTTACATTCCCACCAACAGTGTAGGAGGGTTCCTTTTTCTCCACACCCTCTCTAGCATTTATTATTTGTAGACTTTTTGATGATGGCCATTCTGACTGGTGTGAGATGGTACCTCATTGTAGTTTTTTTTTTTTTTTCACTTTTTTTTTTTTTTAATCAGTCATCAATTTTATACACATCAGTGTATACATGTCAATCCCAATCGCCCAATTCAGCACACCACCATCCCCGCCCCACGGCGGTTTTCCACCCTTGGTGTCCATATGTTTGTTCTCTACATCTGTGTCTCAACTTCTGCCCTGCAAACCGGTTCATCTGTACCATTTTTCTAGGTTCCACATACATGCGTTAATATACGATATTTGTTTTTCTCTTTCTGACTTACTTCACTCTGTATGACAGTCTCTAGATCCATCCACGTCTCTACAAATGACTCAATTTCGTTCCTTTTTATGGCTGAGTAATATTCCATTGTATATATGTACCACAACTTCTTTATCCATTCGTCTGTTGATGGGCATTTAGGTTGCTTCCATGACCTGGCTATTGTAAATAGTGCTGCAATGAACATTGGGGTGCATGTGTCTTTTTGAATTATGGTTTTCTCTGGGTATATGCCCAGTAGTGGGATTGCTGAATCATATGGTAATTCTATTTTTAGTTTTTTAAGGAACCTCCATGTTGTTCTCCATAGCGGCTGTATCAATTTACATTCCCACCAACAGTGCAAGAGGGTTCCCTTTTCTCCACACCCTCTCCAGCATTTGTTGTTTGTAGATTTTCTGATGATGCCCATTCTAACTGGTGTGAAGTGATACCTCATTGTAGTTTTGATTTGCATTTCTCTAATAATTAGTGATGTTGAGCATCTTTTCATGTGCTTCTTGGCCATCTGTATGTCTTCTTTGGAGAAATGTTAATTTAGGTCTTCTGCGCATTTTTGGATTGGGTTGTTTGTTTCTTTAATATTGAGCTGAATGAGCTGTTTATATATTTTGGAGATCAATCCTTTGTCCATTGATTCGTTTGCAAATATTTTCTCCCATTCTGAGGGTTGTCTTTTCGTCTTGTTTATGGTTTCCTTTGCTGTGCAAAAGCTTTGAAGTTTCATTAGATCCCATTTGTTTATTTTTGTTTTTATTTCCATTACTCTAGGAGGTGGATCTAAAAAGGTCTTGCTGTGATTTATGTCAAAGAGTGTTCTTCCTATGCTTTCCTCTAAGAGTTTTATAGTGTCCGGTCTTACATTTAGGTCTCGAATCCATTTTGAGTTTATTTTTGTGTATGGTGTTAGGGAGTATTCTAATTTCATTCTTTTACATGTAGCTGTCCAGTTTTCCCAGCACCACTTATTGAAGAGACTGTCTTTTTTCCATTGTATATCTTTGCCTCCTTTGTCATAGATTAGTTGACCATAGGTGCGTGGGTTTATCTCTGGGCTTTCTATCTTGTTCCATTGATCTGTGTTTCTGTTTTTGTGCCAGTACCATATTGTCTTGATTACTGTAGCTTTGTAGTATAATCTGAAGTTAGGGAGTCTGATTCCTCCAGCTCTGTCTTTTTCCCTCAAGACTGCTTTGGCTATTGGGGGTCTTTTGTGTCTCCATACAAATTTTAAGATGATTTCTTCTAGTTCCATAAAAAATGCCATTGGTAATTTGATAGGGATTGCACTGAATCTGTAGATTGCTTTGGGTAGTATAGTCATTTTCACAATATTGATTCTTCCAATCCAAGAACATGGTATATCTCTCCATCTGTTGGTATCATCTTTAATTTCTTTCATCAGTGTCTTATAGTTTTCTGCATACAGGTCTTTTGTCTCCCTAGGTAGGTTTATTCCTAGGTATTTTATTCTTTTTGTTGCAATGGTAAATGGAAGTGTTTCCTTAATTTCTCATTCATATTTTTCATCATTAGTGAATAGGAATGCAAGAGATTTCTGTGCATTAATTTTGTATCCTGCAACTTTACCAAATTCATTGATTAGCTCTAATAGTTTTCTGGTGGCATCTTTAGGATTCTCTATGTATAGTATCATGTCATCTGCAAACAGTGACAGTTTTACTACTTCTTTTCCAATTTGTATTCCTTTTATTTCTTTTTCTTCTCTGATTGCCGTGGCTAGGACTTCCAAAACTATGAGGAGTAATAGTGGTGAGAGTGGACATCCTTGTCTCGTTCCTGATCTTAGAGGAAATGCTTTCAGTTTTTCACCATTGAGAATGATGTTTGCTGTGGGTTTGTTGTATATGGCCTTTATAATGTTGAGGTAGGTTCCCTCTATGCCCACTTTCTGGAGAGTTTTTATCATAAATGGGTGTTGAATTTTATCAAAAGCTTTTTCTGCATCTATTGTGATGATCATATGGTTTTTATTCTTCAATTTGTTAATATGGTGTATCACATTGATTGATTTGTGTATATTGAAGAATCCTTACATCCCTGGGATAAATGCCACTTGATCGTGGTGTATGATCCTTTTAATGTGTTGTTGGATTCTGCTTGCTAGTATTTTGTTGAGGATTTTTGCATCTATATTCATCAGTGATATTGGTCTGTAATTTTCTTTTTTTGTAGTATCTTTGTCTGGTTTTGTTATCAGGGTGATGGTGGCCTCATAGAATGAGTTTGGGAGTGTTCCTTCCTCTGCAGTTTTTGGGAAGAGTTTGAGAAGGATGGGTGTTAGCTCTTTTGTAAATGTTTGATAGAATTCACCTGTGAAGGCATCGGGTCCTAGACTTTTGTTTGTTGGAAGATTTTTAATCACAGTTTCAATTTCATTACTTGTGATTGGTCTGTTCATATTTTCTGTTTCTTCCTGGTTCAGTCTTGGAAGGTTATACCTTTCTAAGAATTTGTCCATTTCTTCCAGGTTGTCCATTTTATTGGCATAGAGTTGCTTGTAGTAGTCTCTTAGGATGCTTTGTATTTCTGCAGTGTCTGTTGTAACTTCTCCTCTTTCATTTCTAATTTTATTGATTTGAGTCCTCTCCCTCTTTTTCTTGATGAGCCTGGCTAATGGTTTATCAATTTTGTTTACCTTCTCAAAGAACCAGCTTTTTGTTTTATTGATCTTTGCTATTGTTTTCTTTGTTTCTATTTCATTTATTTCTGCTCTGATCTTTATGATTTCTTTCCTTCTGCTAACTTTGGGTTTTGTTTGTTCTTCTTTCTCTAGATCCTTTAGGTGTA
Organism: Eubalaena glacialis; assembly: GCF_028564815.1. NCBI lineage: Eukaryota > Metazoa > Chordata > Mammalia > Artiodactyla > Balaenidae > Eubalaena > Eubalaena glacialis. The sequence continues at coordinate 151,768,459 of NC_083718.1, forward strand.
AGGTTAGATTGTTTACTTGAGATTTTTCTTGTTTCTTTAGGTAGGCTTGTATAGCTATAAACTTCCGTCTTAGAACTGCTTTTGCTGCATCCCATAGGTTTTGGATTGTCGTGTTTTCATTGTCATTTGTCTCTAGGTATTTTTTGATTTCCTCTTTGATGTCTTCATTGATCTCTTGGTTATATAGTAACGTATTGTTTAGCCTCCATGTGTTTGTGCTTTTTACGTTTTTTTCCCTGTAATTCATTTCTAATCTCATAGCGTTGTGGTCAGAAAAGATGCTTGATATGATTTCAGTTTTCTTAAATTTACTGAGGCTTGATTTGTGACCCAAGATGTGATCTATCCTGGAGAATGTTCCATGCACACTTGAGAAGAAAGTGTAATCTGCTGTTTTTGGATGAATTGTCCTATAAATATCAATTAAATCTATCTGGTCTATTGTGTCATTTAAAGCTTCTGTTTCCTTATTTATTTTCCGTTTGGGTGCTCTGTCCATTGGTGTAAGTGAGGTGTTAAAGTCCCCCACTATTACTGTGTTACTGTCGATTTCCTCTTTTATAGCTGTTAGCAGTTGCCTTATGTATTGAGGTGCTCCTATGTTGGGTGCATATATATTTATAATTGTTATATCTTCTTCTTGGATTGATCCCTTGATCATTATGTAGTGTCCTTCCTTGTCTCTTGCAACATTCTTTATTTTAAAGTCTATTTTATCTGCTATGAGTATAGCTACTCCAGCTTTCTTTTGATTTCCATTTGCATGGAATATCTTTTTCCATCCCCTCACTTTCAGTCTGCATGTGTCCCTAGGTCTGAAGTGGGTCTCTTGTAGACAGCATATATATGGGTCTTGTTTTTGTATCCATTCAGCAAGCCTGTGTCTTTTGGTTGGAGCATTTAATCCATTCACGTTTAAGGTAATTATCAATATGTATGTTCCTATGACCATTTTCTTAATTGTTTTGGGTTTGTTTTTGTAGGTCCTTTTCTTCTCTTGTGTTTCCCACTTAGAGAAGTTCCTTTAGCATTTGTTGTAGAGCTGGTTTTGTGGTGCTGAATTCTCTTAGCTTTTGCTTGTCTGTAAAGCTTTTGATTTCTCCATCAAATCTAAATGAGATCCTTGCCGGGTAGAATAATCTTGGTTGTAGGTTCTTCCCTTTCATCACTTTAAGTATATCATGCCACTCCCTTCTGGCTTGTAGAGTTTCTGCTGAGAAATCAGCTGTTAACCTTATGGGAGTTCCCTTGTATGTTATTTGTTATTTTTCCCTTGCTGCTTTCAATAATTTTTCTTTGTCTTTAATTTTTATCAATTTGATTACTATGTGTCTCGGCGTGTTTCTCCTTGGGTTTATCCTGTATGGGACTCTCTGCGCTTCCTGGACTTGGGTGGCTATTTCCTTTCCCATGCTAGGGAAGTTTTCGACTATAATCTCTTCAAATATTTTCTCTGGTCCTTTCTCTCTCTCTTCTCCTTCTGGGACCCCTATAATGCGAATGTTGTTGCGTTTAATGTTGTCCCAGAGGTCTCTTAGGCTATCTTCATTTCTTTTCATTCTCTTTTCTTTATTCTGTTCCACAGCAGTGAATTCCACCATTCTGTCTTCCAGGTCACTTATCCGTTCTTCTGCCTCAGTTATTCTGCTATTGATTCCTTCTAGTGTATTTTTCATTTCAGTTATTGTATTGTTCATCTCTGTTTGTTTGTTCTTTAATTCTTCTAGGTCTTTGTTAAACATTTCTTGCATCTTCTCGATTTTTGCCTCCATTCTTATTCCGAGGTCCTGGATCATCTTCACTATCGTTATGCTGAATTCTTTTTCTGGAAGGTTGCCTATCTCCACTTCATTTAGTTGTTTTTCTGGGGTTTTATCTTGTTCCTTCATCTGGTATATAGCCCTCTGCCTTTTCATCTTGTCTATCTTTCAGTGAATGTGGTTTTTGTTCCACAGGCTGCAGGATTGTAGTTCTTCTTGCTTCTGCTGTCTGCCCTCTGGTCCCTCATTGTAATTTTGATTTGCATTTCTCTAATAATTAGTGGTATTGAGCATCTTTTCATGTATCTGTTGGCCACCTGTATGTTTTCTTTGGAGAAATGTCTATTTAGGTCTTCTAACCATTTTTTGATTGTGTTGTTTGTTTTTTGATATTGAGTTATATGAGCTGTTTGTACATTTTGGAAATTAACCCCTTGTTGGGTGTATCATTTACAGATATTTTCTTCCATTCTGTAGGTTGTCTTTTCATCTTGTTTATGGTTTCCTATGCTAACATTTTCTAAGTCTCTTGTGATTTTGTTCTCAAACAAAACCAAAACAAAAAATAACCATAACATTTTTTTTCTGTTTTTTTTTTTAATTATTGTTTTTCTTTTATCTCTTTTAAATTTTATTTATTTATTTATGGCTGTGTTGGGTCTTCGTTTCTGTGCTAGGGCCCTCTCCAGCTGTGGCAAGTGGGGGCCACTCTTCATCGCAGTGCGCGGGTCTCTCACTATCGCGGCCTCTCTCGTTGTGGAGCACAGGCTCCAGACACACAGGCTCAGTAATTGTGGCTCACGGTCCCAGCCGCTCCGTGGCATGTGGGATCTTCTGGGACCAGGGCTCGAACCCGTGTCCCCTGCATTGGCAGGCGGACTCTCAACCACTGCGCCACCAGGGAAGCCCTTTTTTCTGTTTTTTAAATGTGATTTTTGATACGGGAAGGAGAGAAATCCATGTGTTTTGTCTTCCATCTTGACTCATAGGCTCCTTTTCTTGTTGCATGTTATTTTTTATAGTTTCTGCTAGAAAACTTTTTTTTTTTCCATCTTCAGTGCTCATGTTAAGTGTACCTTATCTCAGAAGCCTTCCCTGACTGCTTCCTTCTTTCTAACATTCTGTGTTTACCTCTGTCATTCTGTATTGTTCTGGCTTTATTGCATTGTACTAGACAGTGAGTGCCTGAGGATGAATAATGCGATTTTATTCTCTTTACTCTTAATGTATCTGATACACTTCAGGCTGCTAAGTAAATGTTTATTGACTAACACACTGAAGAATGAGTATAAATGTGAGAAGTTTGTCATAGGTACTCAGTCATCAAACTGGCACAACAGTTTTACTAATTAGGATAATCATGCTTACAGCGGGGCTACTAGTCTGTGGGATTTACTTTTCTTAGAGATGTAGCCATTTTCTTAATTCATAAAAGCATCTTTGGAGACTGGTATAAAATATCAAACACATTGTACCAAAGGGAATCAACAGAGTTTAAATATAATGAGATTTTGATTTAATATTTAAGCTGATAGGACTGCTCTGTATATTGAGTGATATGTTTCTTTTAGGGTAGGTCTTCTGCTATGGTAGAATGTTTATTAAATACTTATAAGCTAAAAAAAATAGTAAGGGAGGCTGGGTGGTGGGTTTGTTTTCTATGTTTAACTTCTAAAATTTAGTTTTTGAATAGGTAAATATATTTTCATAGTTCAAAATTAAAAATACAAACAGGGTAGATTCCCTGTATTTAGAAAATACAAACAGGGAAGCGTCTCTCTCATCCTTTCCCTGTAGATACTTGGAAAGTGATAAGCTTTTGAGGTTCTCCTCCTCAGAATCAACCAGTTTTCATTAGTTTAAAAATAGTGTTGAGTGGGTGTGTGTGTGTGTACTTGGATTATTAAAATAATTCTGCTAAGCTGATCACTTGTGTTGGTGTAGTATAATGAATGGCTGACTCAAATGTTTTGTGATTTTTTTTTCTTTTTTTTTGTTTTAGATACATCAAATTACGAAATGGCTTGCAGGCACTTTTGATTTCAGACCTAAGTAATATGGAAGGTAAAATGGGTGATGCAACAGATGATGAAGAGGAAGAAGAAGAGGAGGAAGAAGAAGAAGAAGATGATGACGACGACGACGACGATGATGATGAAGATTCTGGAGCGGAAATAGAAGATGATGATGAAGAGGGTTTTGATGATGAAGATGAGTTTGATGATGATGATGATGAACATGATGATGATGACCTTGATACTGAGGATAATGAATTGGAAGAATTAGAAGAGAGGGCAGAAACTAGAAAGAAAACCACTGAAAAACAGGTGTGAATCATGTCTGTTGTATCTTTTTCTAATTTGGAAATTCTTTGGGATAAGTTCCAAACTTATGTTTTATCTCTTAATGGCCAAAAGGAAATATATATCTTTTGATTTTAGTAAAGGTGTATTTATTCTGTATAAAGATTACATTTAAAAAATATTTTGCTCTAATTATAAAAGTGACAAATGCTTATTATAGAAGCTAATGGAAAGTAAAGAAAAACAAAAATATAAAAGTTGCCCATAACCATAACTCTCAGAGGTAATCACTGGTAGTATTTGATTGCATTATATGTTTTAAAAACAAATGCCTGGAGGTGAGGATCTGCATAATTCTTAGTCTGGTATAGAGGAACAAGAGAGAGTATCATCCTTGGAGAGACTGGAAAAAGCATAAGAAAAGAACAAGGCTAGTGTAGAGTCCTCACCTGGGCCTAGGGTTCTAAGAGTCCTCATATGGGTAATTTCTGTCTTGGTAATTGAATGTGATTTCTCTCTTTTTATGAGGAAGCACCAAAGGTCTGAATAAATAATAAGTAAATTGGAAGAAATGAAATAGAAATGGGGAGTTGAGCTTAGTTAGTGAAACATATAATAACAATAGGTGAATAGATAAATTGGGCTTGATAGAGATAATTTTCCTTTCTGGATATTTTTTGAAGAATGCTTCCATTTTGCAGTAGGAAGTACCTATATTGGAGGATAATATTCTGGAGCTATTATAGTGGACTTGATCAGCAAATGTTTGTTAAAGCTAGTATCTTGAATATTGATAAGGCATTCAACATGGTACAGTCCTCAAAGAATGAATTAAAGTTCAGATTATTAACACTAAAATCTAAAGGTTATATGTGTAATACTATAAAGTCAGCTCTCAAAGTGTGAAGATGTGAGATTTAAGTAGTAGATATGGCCTAAATAAATTCTTTGATAGATACTCTTCCTGGAAAAAATTATTTTTTTTTTAAAGAAGATTGTGGCAATTCTTTCACTGAGCTGTTGGAGGGATTCAGTCATGTTTAAAGAAGCTATTTGCCCTTGCTATTCAGATTGCGAGTGATGCCTGTTTTGGGAGAGCAAGATAGGTCAAGTGGTTTTAGCTTGGAAAGCTTTAGGGATGAGAACGAAAACACTGGGGGAAAAAAAAAAAAAAATATATATATATATGCTACTTGATAGTCTATACTAAAGTCTTTGTAAGTAAATCGGGAATTAATAAATTCACTTTTAATTTAAAATAGATCTCATAATTCCAAATAGAGGAATAATAGAAGGGAAGAAATGATAAAAGTCAGAATGGAAAGAACATTGACAGTCAGGAAACCTGAATTCTAATTCTGAGTCTGTCACTATCTTTCTGAATGATCTTAGGCCTTTTCATTTTCTCATTTTTTTCTCATTTCTAAAACAAGAGAATTAGGTTACATAAATTTTAAAGTCCATTTTAGCTCCAAAACTTACTGTGTTATAACTTCATAACTGAATATTCCTTGTCTGTAAGTTTCTTTCTATATGTCTGTCTGTCTATTTGTAGCTTTTCCTGTGTTTTGGACTTCTTTATACCTTCTATCAACTGATAAGCAAAACTCTAGGATTAAATTAAGAATTGTTTTGACAGCCAATTTTATTGTCAAGATGTAATAAAATAGCTTAGATTTATACAGAAATTGTGAACCTCTTTGACAATGAAGATGTGCATCCAGTATTTTGGGTACCCCTTTTTATCTTGCTTAAGTGCATCAAACTCCAAATGTTACCTCGTCTAGAAGCAGCAAGGTCACATTCTAGAGATCATTTAAAAAATGGCTTAGATGCTGCCTTTCTTTTCTGAGAACTTGGTATGATATATTCCCTCATAAGATATTGATAGCTAATTCTCTGGATATTAGAAAGGAATGGAGGAACCTAATGCAATTTGAAGAAGAGATAGAATTGTTTAGATTCAGATGCAGTGGGTACACGAGTGAAAGGCTTTCCTTTGATCCCATGATCTGGCAAAATGATTTATATTCATTGAATGAATAAATGCCTACAAAAGGGAAATAACGCAGATAGTCTAGGTAAGAGGTGGCTTAAGAGTAGTATAGGGTTTGCAGCGGTTTTATGATTTTTTGTTTGAAAAATGTGAAATGTGTTCAAGATAAATATGCGATTTTATAAGGATAGTGGGAAGAAAAAATTTTGAGGTTTTTGGAGAACTTTTACCTAATTAGGAAGTTAACTACTCTTTTGAGTTATCATTTTTATCCCTATTTTCTTCCTCTCAAAAGGAAATTGTTCTTGATCTGAAAGCTTTGATAAATTAACAAGATTGGAATTTAAGTATGATATATGCTGAATTATGATTTGTTTAGGCCTTTCTTAAGTCAATTCTCAAGTATGAATTTTTCAAGTATGAATTTCTTGGGTAGATAATTCTCAAGTATGAATTTCTTTTCTAGCAATCGCAGAGCCTGTTTTTGCTGTGGTCAAAGCTGACTGATAGACTGTGGTTTAAGTCAACTTATACAAAAATGTCTTCAACCCTGCTGGTCGAGACAAGAAAACTTTATGGGGTAGTTGGAGCTGAAAGCAGGTTAGGCATCTATTAAACATCACAGAACAGGTTAGACTGTGCCTTGAAGAAGTGGATATTCCCTCATGTTGTAACTGAGTTTATGTGCCTAAGTCTTAAGTATGGGATTTATGGTATCAAGTGAGACTATTTGGTTCTTCCAAAAACGTACTTTTTTTTTTTTTTTTTCTCCCCTGACACATGGTTAGACTTTATACCAGGTGTATGCTATTTTTAAAAAGCCCTCTAAGAGGATAACCATTTATCAAAACAGTCCTGTGTCATCAAATCTGTTAGCCCTTTAAAATTGACATTTGTAAAATTTGGGAAAGTTAATAATTCAACTTTCTATCCTCAAGGATTCAAATTGACTATTTTTCTCTCCCCTTTTGTATCTTTTAACTTATAATGATATAATGGTATGCCCTGATCATTTTAAATGCAGAATTTGGTATGCCTCCTGACCATCTATTTTGTTGGAAACTGATTTTCCCAAGGTATTGGGAGAATATCAACCAATACGTATTCTATATATCTTCAATAAGAAGTGAAGAACTAAAAAGCCTCTTTAAAGTTCAGCTGTAGCTTTTTAATAGTTAAAGATTTTCTTTCTTAACCATTTATTTATTTTCTTTGTTAGATGTTTTCCTGACTTGTTATTTTATGCCCTGTTTTAATAAAAACAAGATTTTCTGAGTAACATATTGAGAAGTTTCCATCTAGTAACTGAGTTACTGAACACAGAGAGCCTTTAATTGCTTAGAGATCTTTAGACAGAATCTACTCAGGTATATTACTTCTGAAGATTTCTGAAATCTGATAAATCAGGAAACAAACTTGGTCCAGAACTTTGAAATGCTGACACAAAATAATACTTGGGTGGGCTGGCCAGTCCCCCTTCGCTTTTTTCTGTCTGTTTCTGCTTTTTTCCTTAGGTCTGCACCTGTTCAGCATTTGGCAGGATGGCAAGAGGAGGAGCAGCAGGGTGAAACTGACACAGTTCTGGTGAGTTTCACTTTGCTGCTCCTCCTGATTCTCAGGGAAAGAATTTTGTTACTTTCTATTGGAAAAAGTCCATCTCCAAGTGAATCTTTAAAATGAGAGGATAATATTATTCCTTTAGGATTGACTCACTGTTTATTTGTATGTGTTCTACTTACTCCAGTCTGCAGCGGCTCTTTGTGTTGGAGTTGGGAGTTTTGCTGATCCGGATGACCTGCCCGGGCTGGCACACTTTTTGGAGCACAGTAAGATCTTTGTAAAATATCATTCCCGGGTGTGTTTTTCCCTCTAAATTTGTATGAAATGATTTCAAAGATAAGTAACTGGTTTGGTAGAATTATAATTTGTTTAATAAGAGAAAAACTAAGAAAAAATGTTAGTGGATATCATAGGGGAAGACTTAATTTTAATCTCCTTGAGTGCACTAGTTTTGAGGATTAGAGTGAAACCACTTAGAAAACTATTTTAAAATGTAGGTTTTATTATTCAGGTACAGGAAGCCCAACAAATCAGGAGAAAATTGCTAACCTCTAGGAATTTAGGCTATAGCCTTGGGAGGGGCAGTCTCTTCCAGGGCTGGCAAGGCCTCAAGATGTCAAAGCATCAGAAATACAGAAGATAAAAAGGCATGATTAATATCAAAACAAAACAGAAAATCTTCAGTTTAATTATGAATGTACCCAAGTAAAACCTTTGTGAATGCTATACAGTTATGAATACTTGAATTACTCATTTTTTTGTGTTCTGGTTTTCTAAGCTATTCAATACTTGAGGGTAAACTTCTCATCTTATGAGATTTTATAGTAGAAATTAATCTGCTTATATGTCTGCGTTTACATTTTAACCTTTTCACAAATAAATTATGTATTTCTTTCATTAAAAATAAAATGTTTAGGCTTTGAGTATAAAAGTAATATATGAACCTTATAGAAAATTACAAAAACATAAGTGTAATGAAGAAAGTATTATCCAGACGTAACCATTGTTCATGTGTTGACATATTTTCTTTTTTTTTTTCTGCATATGAGAAATTTCATCCTTGTTAATAAAAACATTGCCTGTATCTTTGTGTTCTGTGACTTTGTGTTCTTTCCACTTAGTGGTATTCATGGGTAGTTTGAAATATCCAGATGAGAATGGGTTTGATGCCTTCCTGAAGAAACATGGGGGTAGTGATAATGCTTCAACTGATTGTGAACGTACAGTCTTTCAGTTTGATGTCCAGAGGAAGTACTTCAAAGAAGCCCTGGATAGGTAATTAACTCAAAATGTATTTTTATTTTGATTATCTATTGCCACCTTACAATTGGAAATATTGGGCATTGTTCTATGGTATTTCTTTTCGAGCAGTGTTCTAATTCTGTAGAATTGTCACAATACTTTATTTGGAGAAAAGAGCAAATTATAAATACGCCTTGGCTCTTGTTCTGTAATCCTTAGTCTTTGTTTTAAAGATTAAACTGAAGCCCTTTAAACACCTTTTGAGTTTTGTACATAACATAGTCTCTATTGACTCATTATTGCAATTGTTATTTTCTAATTAAGTAGAAAATATGGAAAAACAGAGAAGCAAAAAGAGATAAGATTGCTCCCAATTTCATAATCTAGAGTTAACCGTGATTAATATTTTGGAATATAGCTGTCTATACTCGTAATGTATATGGGATCAGCTTGTTCATATCTTTTCATATTTTTAAACAAGGTATATCACTTTTACATATAATTTTATAATTTATAAAGCATGATTTTAAGTGATTGTGTATGATTCATATTGTGTAGAAGTACCATAATCTGTTCAGCCAGTCACATATTATTGGACAGCTGAAATGTTTCCAGTTTTCTAGTATTGTAATGCTATGATGAATATCCTAATCTTTGTGTACATCCTTAATTATTTCTTTTAGTTAAGTTCTAAGGAGTGAAATTTCTCAGTCTATTTTCATGAATATTTTTAAAGCTTTTTTTAAAAGAACTTTTGATACTCACTGCAAAATTGTCTTCTAGAAAGTTTATGTCAGGGCATTAGTAGAGCTTTGCTATCACAAGGTTGTAAACCAAAGCCTACGCTGGAAAAAAAGGAGTCACTTTATACCAAAATCTAGATAAATGTAAGATTGAAATATAAAAAAAAGAAATCTCAAGTTTGACCAGTATAATGTAAGCCCTGAGGGCAGAAATTTTGGACTATTTTTTGTTGATATATCTCCAGCATCAAGAATTTGGCAGATACTTGATATTTCTTGAATGAATTAATACAGTTTTTCTTTAATAGAAAAAAATGCCATAAAATCAAAACACAAATGGCAAAAAAAAATCTCAAACCATGACAGAGGTCCAGTTTTCTTAAAAAAATTGTCTTATCCCTTAAGAGATTAATTTGACCCTGAGAAAACTTCTAGGTAAATTCCTGTAAGTTGAAAGCATATGCCATTATTTTCAATGAAATAAATATTTTATGTGTTCTTGAACCCCCAAATTAACAACTTTTTGTCCTAAAACAATGCCAAAATTCCATTAAAATTGATACAATTACTTTGATGACAATATTTATAATAGGATACAACTTAGTGGTTTTTCTTCATTAATCTAAAATATGGCTGTCTACTTGCATTCAGTGAACTAGCTTATAGCTCTTTTTTAATCGTATACTTAAGGACATGCTCACAGCACATATATTTGATCTCAGTGTTTCTCTAATTAAACATTTAATTCCCAAATAACAAATGAAAGAATAGAGACAAAAGAAATTAACAAAGGCAATGCAAATGATGCCCAAATTTATCTTCTATAAACTTAGAAAATTAGGAATACTCTGGGACTTCCCTGGCCGTCTAGTGGTTAAGACTCCATGTTTCCACTTCAGGGGGCCAGGTTCAATCCCTGGTTGGGGAACTAAGATCCCACATGCCGCACGGCCAAAAAAAAAAAAGCCACAAGAAAATTAGGAATACTTTTAGGATGACTGCATATTTGCTCTTGTTTCAAAGTTTTCAGCTTCCAAGTTTCACAACATCAAAACAGGTCTTTATGTGTGAAGAAAGCTTAAGCAGTAGACAAGTTGAATTCTCATGACTTTATATTTGGTTATATCCAAATATAAAGAAGGAAAAAATCCACTTCATTGGAAAAAAGAATAGGCAAGGGATATGTTGAATAAATTCTGACCAACTCAGAGATGATGAAACTTGGTATAAAGTCTAGTTAAAGAACTTGTTTCATTTCTTCTTAAGAAATTCTATGTATTTGAAATCTAAGGACTACTTCAGGAAATCAAAAGATATTTGCACATTTATTATAGATTATTTCTACTTAAAAGAAAAAGAATCTATCAGAATTAATAAGAAGAATGCTACTGCTTAATAGGAGAAATAAATAAGAATATCAAACCATGAATTCATGCCATAAATGGTAGATAGTGGTAGAGCATTAAGCATTGCATATACTATAATAAATATGAAAATATTACACTTCTACAGTCAGTAAGGAATAAAAAGTCTTTGGATCATTTTCAAAGGACTCATATAGCATAGATTAAGTGCCAGTATTTTTTAATAGGTCAGTAAAATCCAGTTCCCTCACAGGTCACATTGTTTATCAGTATCTTGAATCATTTAAGTAAAAAGTTGAGGAGATGACTGAATTTTTACTCTAGTAAGTAAATGAGAATGGAAGCTGCTTTTGCCCTGGTGGCATTTGCTAATTTCAATAAATTTGAACTTTGGTTTATCAGTATTTCAGGGCAAGAGCAAGAATTATCAAAGCCCAGGATGTTCATATAGTGGGATGTCTAACAGGATGCCCTTCTCATGATAAACTGGGACTCCAGAAGGCATCACCCTCAGGTTGAAGAAATGGATTAGCCATCCTGAGGAATTACAGCCTGCTTTCAAAATGCCTGAGTTGTCTAGTGAACCTTAAGCCTTGATTGTGATTTAACATGGTCCAGAACTTTAGTGTTCTCTGATGCCCAAGAGAAGCAAACACAAATCCTCTCAAAAGGAAAATACCTTTATTTTATGCTTTACATTACTCCTATAAACAGTTTTTCAAGTAGAGTGACCAGCATTCAGTCACACATAAGCAGGCACACAACAAAATAAGACAACATGAATGAGAACAGAAAACAGAAAAAGACTTTTAATGCCTTAGAAATCTTAGAGATTGGAATGTACAATTACAAAAATGATTCAATTTTAAAGAAATAAGGGACAAGTTTGAATACAGTTGCAAGGCATAGGAAACTATAAAATGTGACCTATGGGATTTGAAATATAAAAAAAAGAAAGAGCATTTTGAACTGAGACATGATAATTGAAATTGAAACCCAATGGACAAGTTTAAGAGAAGAGTAGCTATAGATGAAGATAGAATTTGTGAATTGGAAGATAGACCAAAAGAAATCCCTAATACAGCATGAAGAGAAAAAAGATGAAAGGTACAGAAAAAAAGGAAAAGGGGCATAGCGGATAGAGTGAAAATGTCAAATATGTATTTACCTGGAGTCCTAGAAGGAGAGGAGAGAAAAATAGAGTAGACAAAATACTTGAAGGTTTGATCACTAGAAAATTTCCAGAACATCAAATCAGACATTAAAGAAGTTTAACTAATTCCAAAAGTGTATATTAAAAGACATCCACATATAGAAAGATATAGTGACTACAGAAAACCAAATATAGAAAATCTTTGCAAGATGGAAGGGCAGAACTCCTTCAAAGTCATATTAGTTAGTCTGATGGATGACTTTTCAACAGCAGTAGTGGAAGCTAAAAGATAGTGGGATATCTGTAATAGCCTGAAAGAAAATAACTACCAACCACAAATTCTACACCAAGCAAAAAATACCGTGTAAGAATGATTGTAAAATAGACCTTTAGACACACAATTGAGAGTGTGTGCCACCAGCCAACTTACCAAAGGAAATTTAAAGAATTTATTTCAGGCAGAAGGAAAATGCAGATCAGAGATGCAAAAAAGATAGAAGAACAATGGAAGTCATTTTATGTGAATAAATATAAATGAACATGGATTACTTAAAACAGTAATTATAAAACGTAAAAAGTATACAGAATTAAAACAACAATAACTTATCAATCAGGAATAATGACAATGGAGAAAAAGGTATTTTTATAAGGTATTGATTAACATTAGACATTGATAAGTTAAAAGGATACATGTAATATTTTCTAGGGTAACTTCTAAAAGAACACAATTTGAGCATAAAAATTCCAAACCAGTACAGGGAAAACATTTGGAATAATTCTTTTTAATAATAAATTCAAAGAAAAAAAAGTAGTAGGAGAGACAGAACAAGTGGGAGAAGCAGTACAAAGTAGGATGGAGGTAGATGTTGATCCATATATAACAGTAATTCTCATTAAATGTAAGTGGATTAATTTCCAATTAAACATTGTCAGACTGGATTTTTAAAAACCCAATCAAATAGTTTTCAAGACTTAGATGTAAGGCTTGAAAAAAAATTACTGTTGTTCAAAAGGCTCACTTCATATTGATAAAACTTAACTAGGAAGACATAATTATTTCCAGTTTGAACACATCTAGTAACATAGCCTCACAGTAAATCAGATATAAAAACCAGTGAACAAGTAACCAACTGCAGTGGGAGATTTAACACCCCCTTCTCAGTAATTGATAGAACAACTGTAAAATCAATAAGGATGTAGAAGATTATAACAAAAGGATTACCACTTTTTTTCATAGATGTATACAGAATGCCTAATTAACACCTTCCAACTACAAAATTTTTTCAGTTGACCATATTTTAAGCCACAAGTTCAGTCTCAAATTTCAAAGCATTGAAACCATATTAATTATGTTTTCTGAACACAGTGTACAGTTAAATTTTAGCTAGAAATCAGAAGCAGAAAGCCAACTAGAACATTGCCTTATGTTTGGAAATTAAATATATTTCTAAGAAACACCTGGGTAAAAGAGGAAAGCATATCAGAAATTAGAAAGTATTTTATACTGAATTATAAAAATATTATAGAACAAAAGTTGTGGGATGCAGCTATAGTAGTACTTAGAGGGAAATATATAATCTTAAATGTATATGCTAGAAAAGAAGAACGGCTTAAAATTAATGAACTGATGAATCTCAGGAAGTCTGAGTAAGACCAGCAAAGTATGCCCAAAGAAAGAAGAAAGAAATGATGAAAATAAATGAAATAAAAAGCAGACTGACCTCAGAAGAATGGTGAAATAGGACCTCCAAAAAGCCCCTCCTCTATAAAAGCAATGAGAACATTGCCAAAATTGTCAAAATCAATTTTTTCAGAACTCTGGAAATAACAAAAAGCTTGCAACAATCCAAGGAGTATTTATTCAAGCGAGTGACTAAATCTTACTAAGAACAGTGAGTTTTGTGGCATTTTAACTTGCCCTATTTCCATTGCCCTCTACCCAGCTCTACAGTAGTCTCGAAAACAAAGAGGTCCCACAATCTCAGGGAAAAACAGCAGTCTAGCAGCCACTGGAGGGGGCTGGATGGATTTAAAGCTCTCTAAAAACATCATTCTGGAGAATCTTCATTATTTGACCTG